>NW_009646736.1:5844447-5874477 GCF_000708025.1 Charadrius vociferus | reverse complement strand
CTCTGCTGCTGGCTGCTGGTGGCCGCCTTCTTCAACGTCAGCAAAATCCCCGAGCGTATCCAGCCAGGGCTCTTTGACATCGTGGGGCACAGCCACCAGCTTTTCCACATCTTCACCTTCCTCAGCATCTATGACCAGGTGCACTACGTGGAGGACGGGCTGGCCGAGTTCCTCAAGGCACCCTTGGCTGCCCCCACCTATCTGGGCACTGTGGGGTATATGCTGCTCCTGACGCTCTGCCTGGCTGTGGTCGTCAGGAGGTTCCTCAATGTCACAGACCTCTGCAAGCAGGACTAGCCAGTCCAGCGACCCTTGGGACAGCGCCCACCACACTGGTGACCCTTGGGCTGGAGACTCTCGGGCCGATGACCTTCAGACTGGTGGCCCTCAGACCGGCCCCACCACGTCCTGAAGATGCTGCGAAACCTGGGGGAAACGCACCTGTGGAAGAGCAAGGTCCCTTTCATGGAGGGTTGCTGGAGGAAATGACCATGGCAGAACTGCTCGTGCTCTTTAAACTACTAGGTTACCAGGGGAAGCAAGCAAACGCTTACTGGTATGTTGCTGCTTAGAGTATAAGCTGAAATAATTTAGCTCTGCTACTAGGAAGAATGCATGAACTGTGAATGCCACTTACTAATTTCATAACAATTAGATTTAAACTAGCTCTGTATATACATATATATATTTATATATCTAGCTATATATTTATTAGCTACATATATATGTGTATATATGTATATACCTGAAGACACTTGTGCAATGATTACTCATAGACTTTTAATCAACTCCTGTGTGAAATTTCCTAGCAGATTATGCACTGACATTTATCTTCCTCTGTGATACTGTAACAGGCCTTTGCAGCCACATACTGGATTTTAAATGCAAACAAATCGATAGCTATCTATAATTTTTAAGGTCTTGCAGCCTTTTCAGCCGGGGAACAATAGATTCAACAGAGAGAGGAAAAACAGCTGTGAATTATTACAGAATTACCAGTTGATGGAGGGACTTTAATTAGACAGGCAGTGAGTGGTTGTGTAGCCACTTGGATACTAAAATAAAATAGAGGGATATGTAAAATAACTGAACCAGAAAGGGGTCAAACTGGTTTGGAGTGGGGGCTGGGGGAGAAGAAGGGCACTGCATAATGGCATGGCTCTTCCCTCAGCACGTCAGGAACATCTGTCGTGTTAAGGGGGTTGCTAAGGGGCCCCTTTATCTTCCCTGGTAAATCACCCCCAGATCAGCCCTTTAGAGTCAAAGTCAGATGCCAGACTTTCTATAAGCTCCTGCCAAGCTCGGTGGGAGTTCTGTGGATGTAAAGAGAGTAACTGATGCATGAGATCTCATTCTGGATCTTTAAAATAATTACATGGAACTGGTTTCTTCTGCTCTTTAATTAGAGCACTCTGTCAGATTTACCATCCTAAAATTAGTTGCAGAAGAACGTACTGCTGAATCTGAGTTCAGGACCTAAAATCTGGCTCTACACATACTGGATGTCGGCACTTTCTCATCATTCCCCACCTTTTCCTATTTCGATTAGTTGTGGCTGCGGCTGGGTATTCTGAAGTCCTCTTTCAGAAGCTTTGGGGCCGTTCAAGACAAGAATTATGAGATATTTTCCAAAGCAGTATCTTTTCACAGCAACCCAGGTATTATCCTTCTCACATGACAAACAGCTAACTATAGATTGAACTTACTCTCTATATAAAGAGACATCTTTGTAAACTATGTGCAGACTTCAAAACAGATGCATTCTGATTTTGTGTGACCGAACAAGTATGCAATAATATTACACAAGGGAGCTACAACTTGAAGTTCAGGTGAGAAACTGCTTGTGTACCCCATTTTCAAAAAGAAGGGTGGTACTTCCTTAGGAAACGCTGGTGTCACACTGCACAATAGTGTAGTGGCTCTTTAACTCAGCCTCTTTGCCCCTATTGTGGAAATACTTTTTTGCTTGGGTCTTTCCCATTTTCATGAACATGGCATCCAAACCTCAAGAAAATGTTTTGAGTCCAGTCCCATAGTCTTCTCTAATACAAAGCCCCCTTTGTTTATAATGGGAATATAGGAAGGACTATAGCTAGGGATTATGAGGTCAAATCCTTATTATGGGTCGGAATCATCACAGAAACCAATAATTGATATGTCCTGTACCTTTGTGAAAATTTCCCTATGAAAGCGCACAAGCTAAAAGAAAATTACATCCACTTCCTTTTATCTTCTTCTCAACCCATTTTAACTATAATGGTTTGGATCTTTTAGATTCTCAGTGAATGATGAGAATAGCCTAACAAAAATATGTATTCTTTGCCAGCCACAATTCTCGTAGTATATAATTTCTCGTAGGGTCACATGTGGTCTCTTAAAGAGATTGGCTAGAATTTTCTGAAACAGGAGTTCCCAAAGCATGGCCTCCTGAGTTTTCACTGATGGGCCATAAAAAACAGCATGGCCCCGTGTGGCTACCTGTGTTCCGTTTTCATTTGCCGTCCTGCATTAGAAGAAAATGAAAACTACATGAAGTATTTTTAATTTTACATATTTTCATTAAAATTTGTCATAAATATGGCATTGCTGTATTCAGCTGCCAATAAAGCAGAAAATGATGTGCACCACTGGGAGAGGAAGCTGGTTCACAGCACTGTTATGCTTTGAAATGTTCTTTATATTGTGAAAAAATGCTGGAAACTCACAATAGAAAGCAAATGGATCAAGACCTGCAACGATGTCATCCTATGAATTTCCACAACTGCAAAAAGAGGCCAAAATCTTTGAGATGTGCTGTATTCAAGTTAAAATAATAGAGGCAGAGTAGTTAGAGCCCAATGACTCATCCAAGTTTCAAAACTAATTATGTAGAAAGGGTTTGCCTGGGAGATGCCACTAGCATGTCCAACCAGCAATTAAAAACTAAGGAAGAAATCAAAAGGCCAGGGAGAGCAAATCTCAGCACTAGAAGACAGCTCTGAAACAAGCAACAGTAAAAGCCAAATGTAAAAAAAGGCTTTTAAAGCATACTATATAATGAATTATATTTGTGCTTGTCAGTCACAACATAGAGGACATCTCAAGAGGCAATGTCAAAAAAGTCTGTTGCTAACTTGTAAAAATACATTTGATATTTGCAGTTAGGCCACACAGGGTCGTCTATATATATCTCAACGACAGATAACAGTATAAAGGTTGGATTGCAACCAACTGCAATTTTACTGGAATCTTACTGCAGTTACCAGAGTTGCCTGTGAGCCCCTGTCACGCTGCAGACTTGGTACCTGGCTCTGATAATAAGAATATTGCTTCATTTAAATGTTTCTGTTGGCAAAATGTTGAGGCACGTGTACGGGCCTGAGCACTTCGTGGAATTATTTGTAAATGCTGGTTGCAAGTACTGCTCTCTGAGCCACTGTAAACAGACTGTAGGAATCAAGAGTGAATGCGTACAGGGAGATGTGATTGGATTTTAAGAGTTCTAATTAATGTTATGTTTGTTTGTTTGTCTGTTTGTTTCAAATGTGGATACAAATTCAAAAGTTACAATAAGTGTGGAGGATATTTAGGGAAATGCTACCTGAGTGTCTGCGTTTACTCAGTGAAGGACCTGTATGTAGATAATTGCTCCATTTGCCATGTCCAATAGCCGGTCTCCGTAAATATGGACAGAACAAAACCGAGTTAAAGAGGTTAAAAGTGGAACAAGGTATCTATAATTACAGTGCTTGATTTCACTCTTGTGGAAGTGAATGTCAGCATTTGTGTGGCTTGTAAGGGAGCAGGATCTCTCTGTGGTGTGAAAGCACACACGGCTGAACATCCGTGAGCATGTCCAGAGCTTAGACAGGAGGTCTAACCTGCAGAATAGATGTATAAGGACATCCTAGAAAACAAACTTTTTTGCAAAGTACCTGTCATAATGTCACAATACCCATATTGCCTGGGTACCTGCCATAAGGTCTACACTGGGACTCCACAGGTCGTCTTTAAAACCAAAAAAGGCTTTTCAGGCCTTTTGTGGTAGAATCTGTGTGGTGATGGGGGACCGGGTGAGGACTGGAGCGCAGGGGGGTGACCTGAAAATGCCCATGCGGCATTCTGTCTTTGGCCAACACTGACTGTCAGACTGACATACCTGTGCCAATGTGAACTGTCGATGGGGCCAGTTCCCAGAGTGGTGGTGGGATGGACACCCCCCCCCCGCCCCCGCGCGCAATCAGCACGTGCCTAGAACTGCAGTCTACACATCAGCCTAGCTTCTGGGCACTCTCAAGTAACCTGTCAGCTTCAAGCTCATCTTCGTGTAAGATTGATATACCTGGTCTGTAGTAATTATCCCGTATTCTGTGACGATATGCTATTTCCTCTTCTGCAGTGTATTCATCTGAATGTCACGATCCAGGATATCTGTGCAGCTCTGAGCTGTGTCTTTAGCAAGACTGGAGTCTGCAGTCTGGAAACAAAGGGAAAGGTTTCATCTGCATGCTGCACTTATAGAAATTTAGCAGTTAAAAGTAGAAACACATTGTTTTTTTCTAAAATGATAGTTTTGCTTAGTTGTCCAAGTGTTGTGCTTATTATTTATTTGCTGAATCCAGCTACTATGTTGGGTTTTTGTCAACAGTGCACCTGCAGAAAATGACAGTATGAAAGTTTTACTTCATGTTTAAGTAAAGTCTCTGAGGCAGCACATTCATAAAGTATTATTGCACTTAACTCGGTTGATTACCATCCACATGCCTTACAGAAGCAAATCATACCTGTAGTAATTGCCCAGATTATACTGTTTTTCATTGCCTGTGAGAGTAAAAATGATCAAGTGGCCGGTAACAAGCTGAGGAGTCAGGCACTCCTGGGGTCTTGTCCCTGCTTTGCCACTACCTGTTCCGTAATCTAGGGCAAGTCGCTTAAACTGTGTTCATTTTGAATGAATTTAATTCATGTAGAACACTGGAATTGTACCAGGGTTGAATTTGACCCTCTGTGTCTCAGTTTCCACATCTGTAAGATGGGGAGAATATACCTAACCTACCTCGCAGGGTTGCTCTGAAGACTAGCTAATGTTTGTAAAGCACTTAAAAATGCAAAGACCCTCCCAGGTGCTAAGAACAAATATTACTGAACTCCGGCAGAGAGAATGTTATATTTTTCCGTAGCTCCTCATCTCACAGGGAGAGGAACATGAACATTTCTAGGATTCAGGAACAGGGAGAGGAACATGAACATTTCTAGATCATGACCTCTTGGGACAAACCCTTGTCATTGCCATACTCCTATGATGTTCGCATCCTGTGTCCTTTGGAGCTGATGGCAAAATTTCCACTGGATTCAGGTGGGGGGCAATCAATACCTAAGCAATAGTAAACAGGCTGACTAAATGCTTAAGGGTCAGGAGTAAAGAGAAAACATACATGAGTTAAGTACTCTTCAGAAATTCTCACTGGTGGCATGTACCAAGGGGCATTGTAATGCTGACATGAGGCCTCATTGTTCATTTGGCCATGGATTGTGTTCCAGTTACCATGAAACAATAGAGCGAGATTTCCCATCAGTGTCTGTAAGACTATGAATATGTCTCAATTGCCATTGGGAATTCCAAGCTACTTCTTATCAGAGTAAAAAGACCTTAAATAAATGAAGCTTTTAAATAAACATGTGTAATCATTTGGGAACATAAAATTGTATCGATCAGACAAACAACATTTTCTTTTCCCCTCTGGTGCCCCAAAACCAACAACATGGAGCCAATGCTATTCTTGAGCGGAAAGTGAACTTGGATCTTCTTATCACATATGTGTACTCTTCCTTTGCTGTGGAGCCCCAACTAATCATCCTGTTAGCCCACTCTGCCCTTCTCCTGCAAGAACTGATGTAAACAGCACCATTGAGTAGAGGACAATGTTTTTAAGAGTTTTTCTAACTGGCAGCTGTAGTGGAGACAAAAAAAAAAAAAAAAGACAACATCAAAGGGTTTGAGTGGTTCATTAAGAAATTCGCCCTATCTGAGTATATTCCTAACTTCTGTTAGATACCTATAAGTCAGGACTACGCAACCAACACCCAAGTTACAGCTGAGACTTTACCCTCTTCTCCTCAGATGAGATGCAAGATGCTGAGGAAGTGTCGCGTGCACTGAAAGACACAGACCTCCATTCAAGACATTTAGTGTCTTGGAGCTGGGTGTGGAATAAAGTTAAATTATTTTCACAACTTGCTTAGACAGATGCTGCCTCATTCCACTGGATTCAGTAATAAATTAATGATGAAGACGAAGGAAGCAGGCTTTTGCTCGAAGTTCCCTGTTAGGAAACACCACCAGCAGCATTCCGCTTTCAGGGCAATTGCTTCCTGGGCCATACTCAGAACTTGGAGGATTCTGAAGTAGGGCATCGCTATTTCATGTCAACGCCTTAGGATTTGTGGTTGTAGCTGGGGGTTAATAGTATGGAGAAACAGTTTATAGCAAGTCAATTCTGTCTGCTAGAGATTCAAGTACTCTTTAGTAAGAGGTAATCACATTTAAGGATCTGTGCATGCAATGAACAAAAAGTGTGACTTTTGTTTGGTTCTGTTGGGAGGGTTTGAAAATTTCCTCTTTGTACACTTTTGGATGCTGACTACTGTATATGTAATGACTATGCATTTTTAGCAAAAAAGGTGTGAGCTATAAATAAAGTTGTTTCTGAGTACATTTTTGCAGAAATGCATGTATAAAGTTTTTTTTATTTCTTAATATAAATTACTGTGACACCTGTAGGACCAGAAATGTGTTGAATGTAGTTATCTTCAAACACAGATGTTGTTAACATAAGCACAGGAAGTTCCAATGCTCGTATAGTGGTGTTGGTGTTTCTGAAAACACTATACTACAGCAAAAGTATGATTGCCATTTTATTGCCTTTTATATTTCAAAGCAATAAAATAGCATCATTGCCTTTTTAGTTCTCCAATATCTATGCTAACTACCTAATGATAGGCATCCTAGTTATAGTAAAATTCATTAATATGTATAAGGAGTTCAGTGTTCTGCCTACAGTGCTCACTGAAAAATCATGAAATTGGTAGGAACAACTATGTCAAGAATCACAGCAAAATATTGACTGCAAAATGAAGAGGTCTATTTGGCATCAAATAAAGTCTCCCATTTGGCAGACTAGGAATGTTCCAAGTGGCAGAATATTCTTTTCAGTCCAAGTCAGGCACCAAAAAGCACTCAATGAACTGCAATTATATAAAGTATCTGTTTTAAGCCTTCTGTGTCAAAATTTAGCAGGTCACGATGTAGCCCAACATAACTGCTGGCACCCCCTAATACTGTTAAAAGTCTGAACACAATGGAAAACTGTAGGATCTTCTAGTTGGGGTTTATAGAATTCCTTCAAAAGTTATAAAATTCTTGAGAGCTCTTATTTGCAGAGTTTGTACATCCTATTTGAAATATCATAATGACTTCAAGTATTTGATGAGCCCAGCAAAAGCATCCATTGCCACCTCACAAACAGATGCTTCAAAAGACTACATCCTACAAATAGGCAAATGCTTCGAATGACTGCATCCTACTGTTAACACTGAAGGCCTTTCATAATGTTATCAGCAGGCTCTGGATCTGACGTGGACATGAACATGCTGGAGGGCAACCTCACAAAACTGATGGAACCAGTGAGGATGGCAAAATACTGAACGGAATGGAAAGCAACAAAAGTCACTGCTAGGACCGGTAATTTATTGAGGTCAGTACCTCAGCCTTCAGATGAGATGGCTCCATAGTTGTTCTGATAACCAGCTGGAAATCTGAAGGCAATCTACATTTTGTTACCATGACATCACTTCTCTGAAAAATGGCCCTAAAAGTCAGGACAGTGTATTTGTGGAGGAATGAAGGGACATCTAATAATCAGCTTTAATCTTCAGATTTTATTCTGTCATCATAGGATAATGTATGATTAGTAGAATTTGGGAGTGGAGATGAAACTCATTAAAAGTTAAAAAGCTGGTAAAAATGAAAAGCAAACCAGTATTAAGGCTAAGGCTAAATCTTGGTTTCAGTAATGAGAGCCTCTGGGGCAGACACTGCAGACGCACTGTTCTGCGTCAGAAAGCCCTCTCTTACAAGGCAGATTTCTTATCAAGAGTGGCAGTACACTTCTGTTAGTGGGGATCTGGAAATATTTCTCTTGCCAGGGAGCACAGCCTTTGGGTATATGATATATGCTTTACGGGAGAATGACAACAACAATATCACACAATCTTTTTGGAGAGTAAACAATTTTACAGAGTTCTCTAATTTGAGTCTCTTCTGCCCCCAAGATCTAATCCTCTTTGTCCCTCCTGACTGCTGAAATAGGAAAATAGAGTTTTCCTTCATTTTTGGTGTTAAGCATACTTCTCATCTATTATCCTCTGTTTGCTAGGAAACATCTATTCTCTGTCACTCTCCTCTGTTTTCCTGAGGAATTGGGCAGTGCCACTTGTGCAAGAAGAAAAACCTCGAATTTTCCCTCTTTATATGCTGGGCTCTCTGCATCCGCAGCCCTGGGGCTATGGAATTCAGTCACTGGCACACAGTAGTGTCCCAAAATCTCAGCTTTCCTTTTTAGCAGCACTTGGAAAGACAACTATGAAATGTCAACAGGGTGGATAACAAGCACCAATATCTGAAGCACTCGGAAATAATAAAAATAATGAGTGAAAGGCAAACAGGTCCCTGGGACAGCTTCTCTTATACCTTTGTACACACAGGCATTCTCTCCTATTAGCCCAAATTTAGCGAAGCTCATAAGCACATGCTTAGCTTTGTCATGAATATATGTTTATCTTTGTTCATTCACAGGGGTGAACTTTTCCTCGTGTTTAAGTGTGCTATAGAAGCAGAGCCCTAATGAGCAGACAGTGCCAGGGAAATGCTGCCAGCAAGAGCCTGGCACAGCGAATTCTGCCATTCAGCCCAAAGGCAGTGTCCTACGCTCCGATACCCAACACTCACATTCCCTCCTCTGCCTTAGTCCTTTAAAGTGTTCTCCTTTCAGACCATTGTCTGAAAGATCTTAATACAAAACCAAGAGCAAAATACATATGTAAAAGCTAGAAATGCACCAAGTCATGAAATAAAACTGCACATTTTCCAATTGTAGCAATCACAACAACAAAACATTGTTTCTTGTTGCCCTGTAGAAAACCACAGCTTGGCATAAACAAGTTTGGAACAGTAATCAGACTCACCGAGCACTATAAAATACATTCACTAGCCAACCTGGTTAAAAAGAATGGCTATTTCTGTGTTATATAGACTCAAAGAGTAAACACAGAAGCCAAATATCCTGTGCAGAATACCTTTATCCTCAGCAACAGAGCATGTTCCTTCAAACTGTAAGTATTCCACTCCAAGAGAAGCATGCCATAGCCTTTATTTTAAAGTTTAGACATACTTTGGACAATAAAAAATAATTTGACTTAACTGTTTCAGTGAAACATAGGGAACTGAGGGTATGCAAGAGTGGAAAACCTGCTCAAATGCAATACTCGGGTTGTATAATTAAGATCACATAAAGTCACAGCTAACTTGGTACTCAGCACTCTTCAGAGGGAGTATACAGCCAGTGTATGTTAGGATCTGCTTCTACTGAAATGGTCAGTAATCCAAAGGATATAGTGAATTGATAGAACAAACGGAAAATAGTACATAGCTCCGTTACAGTTAAGCTGAGATGAGCATATTCCTGTATTCAGACACAAGGCTGAATTACTTACATGGTAAATGTGTTCAGACAGCAACATTTATAAAAAAGTTGGTAGTGCCCTACATACTTTGGTTGAGGTCTCCAGCTGTTACCAACAAGACATTTTAGAAGTCTTCCTTATTAAAGGAAAAATTAATCTCTTAGTCTTGAAAAGATTTGTTGATTTTGACTTTGCTGGCAGCCTTGTTACATAGATTTGTACAAAGCAAATGAACTGGTGGACTTACAAATATTACCAAGTGAAGTAACCACTGCTTTCTCTTCTGCAAGTCAGTGTGACCTTCCCCAAGCAGAGTTACAGAAGACCCACAGTGAATCTGGCCATCTCACCTTTACAGCCGTTGTGGCTCAGACTGCAAGTCCTCTGTGGAAAGTACTGCATGTTCACCTGGCAGTATCAAATGCAGGTTAATGATGCTTTTAAAGAACCCCAAGGAATAGTATTCATTAGCCAAATATGCCCATATAGCTAACGAATATCTATGATTTCCAGGCTCTGGAAGTATCATGATTTCTAGCTTCAGTGTCAGGGCAGAACTGCCAGATATGTCCCAGCCATGAGTGACTTCCAGCCTATTGCTCAACATTAAGCATTCTTTGTTTTAAAAGCCATTTCATTCACCCAATATCTCATGAATGAAACAATCTGCAACAAACAGGCCGGTAAATGAAGTCTCTAAGGTGAAAACTTCCCATGTGTACTATAATAGATTAGTGGTAGTGAGGTTCGCTTCACAAGTGATTCATGAGCTAAATTCACAAACAAGCACCAGACTCAACTCTCTTCCCTTTGCCTTTTGCCTGGAAGGCACAAACAGGCTGGAGAATAATCCTAGGTGGTAAAAAGCCCTCTGACCCTACTTGCTCCCTAATCACATCGCTCAAGTACTGGCACAGAGGATGCAACAGGAATGCAGAGTGGCACAGCACATCTCCTCTATGCTGCACTAGTCCATATGTGGCACATCGCCCCCGATGATCCCACCAGGGTTGCCCCGACACATGAGCCAAAGCAGCCTGAGAACCAGGCAATTACAGCCCCGCCTGCCTGCTGTGCCAAGTGAACCTCAGAACAAAGCGATTCAGGCCTGCTGTTCAGAAGAAAGTTTTGCAACATTAGTCTGTGCCCAGCAGACCTGTGGAGGACACTGAGGTCAACCAGCAGGAGTTTCCTAGGCAAGGTTTGGTCTTACTCAGTTTTTAGAAAACAAACCTCAATTTTCAAACCCGGCCACCGGCGCTCTGAAATCTCAGAGTCTGATTGAATCCTCATATTTCACCAGCCTGAAATGAGAAAAAAAGGACAAAATAAATTATTCACACGTATTGAAAAATGTCAGCTAATTCAGATCTTTTTTTTTTCTATCTGCCCTAGTCAAGGCACAGACCTGAACAGTAGCATAGTAGTGTGTGTGAAGATCAAATGAAGTGTAGTGTAGCGCAGTGTCTATTTTAAAACAAACCGGCTGCAGTGATTTTTGGAAGCCAGCCGGCACGGCGGCGGGTCTGGCGGGGTGGCCTGGCAGCAAGGCGGGCAGCTGGGCAGCAAAGCCACCAGGAGGAGCGCGCAGACTGCTCCGGGGGTGCAGGCATGTCCCTCCAGCAAGGCCGGTGGGAAGCTGTATGGCTCCAGCAAGGACACATTTTTTCCGTGGGAGCTAGCTGCTGTTTTTCTCATCTGCAGCGCAGAGAGAGGAGCAGAGGAGGACTCAGCAGGCACCTCCATCCACCGCCTTGTTTCCCCTGGGCACTGCACAGCCAGAGAAAGCACTGCCCTCTGTGCCCTCTCCACTGGGCACCTCTTCTGCCCCAGGGCTTATTTGGCAGGGATGCCCCATCCATATAACGCTTTAAGGGAGGGGCTGGCACAGAGAGCCTGATGGTCTGGCAAAAATAATGCCTTAGAGGCAGCTGCTTGCTGATATAATCCCATATGAAAAGAAAAACTGTTTTGGAGGGGATGACGCTGCCCTCTTAGGCATTGCTGGAACTTAAACCGAGCGTGAGTCAGTCAGAGTCAGAGTATGCGTCTTGCCATGTTGACTTTTTATTTAAACCTATTTACTAAAATAAGTTCATTTCTTCTATTTCCTTTACCACGTACATACTACAGCAGATATAGATTAACATACCTATTAGACTTACGTATCAGTTTAAAACTAATGTGTGCTAAACAAGCAAAGAAACAAAACAGGCAATAGGTCAAAAAAATTTCTGAAAGTATCCCCTTGTGCAGGATTTCATCCTCCAGTACCTGGAAGGCTGCAAGGTTGAGCATTTGAAAGTCATCAGTTCAGAAATAGCTCCTTCCTGGCCCAGAACTTTCTGTGAGGATTTCTCAGGACAAATTCAGGGCAAATGAGCAGGACCAGCCCTGGTAAAGCCCAACTTAGCCATGAGGCACACACCTGGCTGGCACAACACCATGTCCACCCTGCCACAGCTGACCTGTCGCGTACTGGATGTGAACGGCTTTTTTATTCTGCCACTCAGTTTTCAGACTGGTCCACGTTACTACAGCCTACCTACCATAGTCCCAGCTAATGTCAAACAATGCACGCATATTTCATGCTACAGTTTTCAACACCTAAAGGATTAGAAAGTATTTTCTGAAATATTGCAATCCCCTTTTTGGCTCTAACATTGAAACGTCAATTAAAGTATTATAACAGTGCTATGCTTCAATCCCTGCTTGCTAGTTAACTGGCCTTTTCCTCCTCCTTCCACTGCAGAGTATATGTGTTGTTCCCTGCACGTAGTTTCCCACTTGAGCAGGAGCTGTTGGACTAGCGACGCAGTTTGTAAAGCAGAGCTGACACTCATCCTTCCTGCTCAGTGATAGACACAGATACTAGCTCTTGGCTTGCCATGACCTTCAAGCTCTCCTGGGGAGTTCCGATTCATTTTGACCAGCGACGCTTCACTCCCAACCTGCAGCCAAAGATCAGATGGCACCTCTAAGGCAGCCGTGCTTTCCTGTCCACTATTCATCCTTTGTATAAGCCTGTTCTGGGCACAGGTGCAAGCCAGAACTGCCCTGAGGCTGTCGGATGATCTCCACAGCACTTGTTGAAACCATGATATACATGAGAAAGGAGTAGACCAGGCTCGCTCAACACCAACATATGGGCAAGTGTTTCATGGTACAAGCTCCTGTGCAAGCTGCCCAATGACCCCTACATCTTGTTCTGGCACAAGCTGTGCAAGTCAGCAGATCTAGCATCTCATCAAAGTGTTTCCGAATTTCTTTACTATGCTGTTTTCTTCCTTTCAAAAACTTTTTCCCCAGCTGTTTATTTCTTCACACTTTCTAACCCAACTTCACTATCTCATCACCTTCCCTTTACAAATTTGAAGCCTGAAGCCATATTTCTTTAGTTCTGACCTCTTCGGGGGAAGCTGAGCTCTGACAAGTGCCTCGAATGAGGATGGAAGTTCCAGTAACAACTAAGGTGGAGCAGACGATAAGACTGTCCACGCTGTATACAGGGCGCTTCTCCCTGTGTCAGTGCCATACCAATGCCCTGTCTGAGTCTTGTTAACATTGTGTAGCTACACGTACTGCTGTCATGCAGACAGGATATACAACCAACTTCCTAGCTACCTATGGCCTTTCAATAGTTTTCTCTTCCTGTCTTATACCATTGGTTGTATTAGCTCTAACAAAGAGTTACTAACTCTACATCCCACCTGAGGTATGGTCTAAATGTAGCAACATGCAATCACGCCTCTACATTCAGTTGAACCCACTAATAACATAATGATCCATTTGTTCTGTCGTGCCACTGAAAACCAAATGTACTTATTTCTTCACACAGCCTATCTATAGGTAAAGCTTTTCTGGGTGTTTCACACGCATTACATAAACTAAATCTACATACAACTTATCTACATACAAAATATCCTTGAGAGTGAAATTCTAGACTCTAAAGAATTTGCTTTGGTAATAGCAAGATTTGTTGTCTTTTCTCATCAGATTTTTTTCTTAGGATATCAGTCAGCATTTCTTTGCCAACAGATTTTGCATATCTCAACACGACTGATTGACTTGCAAGTCTATCAATGAGAATCCAGAGGCCTGACCATATTTTCCAATAACAACTGTAGGGATTTACTCTCAACTAAAAGTGTGAGAAATGTTCTGCAGTACAAGCCCTTTCTTTTATGCTCAATGTCAAACATAACTGGCTTCTAATAATAGAACCACCACAATCTGTCCAGCTATTCCAGCCCTGGATCTGCCACAGGAAGCATCTCATTAGATTATAGCTAATGCAGTAAACAGTGACTGTTTCTAGTGACATGGTACGAACAGAAAGGTTTCACATGTTGGTGGGTTTTCTCATCTACAACACTCTTCTAGAGGATTTAGCAGGGTGACTTTCAGCGAAAGATTTACAATTGCTCTTACACACATAACCACAGCATGCACTGAACTCTGGGGTTTTCATAAGGCCCTTTATAAGTAGGAAGGGCAACCATCTACAGGGTATGCTTATGCAAAGTCTCAAATTTCAGACCTCACTTGCAATTGTGCAGTCAAAGATTTTTATTTTATGAGGGGAACACAATGGAAGAAATAGGAATGTAGTGGGGAAATATGTTTCCCCACATTATCCCTTAACTCAAAGAATTTTATTGAAAATTCCCATATTCCCTTAAATTACTTTCATGCAGAGATCAAGTCTCAGAAGTATGAGTTGCTTTAAGACTAGCTGTTAGCAAAATAAAATAAAATAAAATAGTTTTAAGCTGGTGCTTAGCTTTGACTGCTGCGGGTAATATTCCAGACTAATTCTCCGATCCAGCTGGCATTACAGCACAGTGTTCTCACCAATGCCTATTGGAATAGTTAGCTTAAGCCTACACAGAATTGTTGTGACACCACAGATTAATGGGAGGAAAAAAAATTGATGCAGAGGTGCCAGGCTTCACGGCTGTCCGAGCTATATGCAAAACCTTCATCCCCCCATACCCTGGAGCTGCACAGCCACAGCTCTCCAAGGATCCCCGCCTCGCGCTTTCTGCTGTGCAGCCCCACCACCCCAGCCTTATGCCCTCTACCACCAGGAGAGCAAGCTGAGGCAATGAGGCAGGTTAAGCCCAGCAGCCCGCAGCCCCAGCCCACGCTCAGGAGTAGACCTGAACAGAATTAGGGGGTCATGGTTGAAAACCCAGATCAGAAACCAACAGACAAGCAGCTACAAACCAAACCTGCAGAACTGCAGAGTTCTGCGTCTGCACCACCTGCACATCAGAGACCTGGGCCAGGAGAGGAGTTTGTTTCCTGGCAGCACTTGGCCAGTGACAGCCAGTCTGAAGGATGCCTTAACCCCAGCTAGGCAGTGGCTCACTACACGTGTTTCCCAAGGCCAGGTGCCCTCATCCCTGTGGCCCACAGTCTGTTTCCTGGGCTGGGCTGAGTTTTGTGGAAGGTGCTACGGCGCACACAGCACAGCAGCGAGAGGAACAGAGAAATGCTGCTTCCTCCAAAAGTACACACATCTGTTACACTTGCTCACTGCGTCTCTGTATGTGTTGAAATGTTTGCAATTAGATTTTTTTTTCCATTTCAAATTGCAAAAGTAAAATACACTATATTCAGAATATATGTATACAGTTGTGCCTCCGTTACTTCTCTGTAACACTGGGTAAATTGAGTGCCCCTACCTCAACGAATTTAGTAAGGTAATGGAGAGGCACTGGAGCATTTTCAAATTTGTGATTTCTTCCTAGGGAAAAGGGTGTGAGATGCTGACCTGTCCCACACAGGAAAGATGCCAGCAGATTCAGTAATTCTGCATTTCCTTGCTATGGCTTTAGAAGTACTAACACTTTTGAATTTGTTGTAATAATGTAAGTTTTGTTCATCCTTAGCTCAGAATCTGGATAGACATATCGCTATACTCTCCAGGATGTTTTTCCTGGTTGACATATTTCCACAACACATTTCCTTTTGTCTAAATCTTAACACAGATTCTGCACCAATTTTTACTTGCTCACCTGTTGTATTAGCTACATATACCAGTTTCAGTGCAGTTCTTGCTGCTCAGTCATTCTCCTTCCATCTACTAGAGCCTATGTAATATTTAACTCCTTAACTTCTAAGTACTCATCACAATATGACTCAATGGATTCTTACACCTTGCTGACAGCTGCTTGTTCTTTCATAGTTTTTACACAAGACGTAAAGATGCAGAAATCTGTTCTGTCCCTTCCATCTATGAGTTTCAAGACAGAGACTTCTCGGCTTTTACAGCAGCTTTCCTTAAAAATTTTCGTTGAAAAACTTTTATCTGAAAATATATTTTTTGAAGGTTAAAGGTCATGTATTGTTCTGCAGTCAAGAATTTCTTTCCAGATGTCAGACAACACTGTGCTTTAATTATACAGTCTCCTGAAAGACCTTCCACACTCTGTGAAGGTTTTTTTTTGTTTTATGAAAGTCATTTTATTGGCAAAACATATGACTAACAAAAGGGATATGACTCTATGGTTACTGTAATATGAATTATTACACTGTTTACAGCTGAGCTTTAAAAACAATTTTCAGACAGCTCTGTTTTTGGTGACTAAAGCTTTAAACCTTTTAGGTTTTTTTACGCCCTTCTTAAAGCCAGAGGTGGTCAGTTTCTAATTCCTGATGCCAATGTTTGTCAGACTAGGCATGGGGGTCTGTAGGTCAGATGCATAAGGTGAAACTTACTGCTTGAAAGCCCTGAGAAAAGCTCCTATTTCAAGTTCCTTGTTTTCGTGGCTTAAGTAAGTAGCTTCGATCAGACTTGAATAGCTCACTGCAGTAACAGTGGCTCTCTTTGCCCAGGGTAAATTTATCCATGCAGCCTAATGTCACCCACCACGGGCCTCCAAATATTTTTTGGCAATGATACACTTGTGCAATTGGGAGAGGGTGGACAGAGGGGGACCAGAGATGGTGTTTGTGCTATACGCTCCACTTCCTGCATCCGGCATCCAACTGCACAGAACCAGCACATGGAACCTGACAGCCCAACTGGAAGTAAGCAGAGCCTGGGGGGAGATTAAAGGCAGGGTGATGAACGAGGTGCCAGCACCAAGGTCTCTGGACTCTGGGCTGGGGCAATCAGAGGTGACTGTCACCCCAGGTCTGGACAAAATACCCCTCTTTGCTGTAAGCGATGAGGAACTGCCAGTACACTTCCCATCCCGGCTCGTTACTGCTTCTCTAAAAACTCTGCATGGGATGTTGGCTGGGGCCAAACAGAGAAGTGATGCCTGTGTCCCCCTCATCTATCTGCTAGTAGCTGTAGCACCACTGCAATAAAAGCCAGGCTGGTGGATCTGATGCCTGACTTCAGCAGAGACTCACTGCTTGAAAACCCAGCCCTTCTCAACACCGTGGTCACAGGAGTTTCACACCTGGAGCTGTTACTCAGGAACAGGTCACTTGCAGTGGCGGAAGAGGTGTCACAGGGACCTACCTTCTTAAAGTGCAAATCTTACCACTATAACAACTTCATACTAAGTGTTGCTTGGCATATTCATCTTTTGGTCTAGATTTCATTGTTTTCCTACTCTTTTATCTCATCGGGTACCTACTTCTATCATGAGAATTTTGATTTAGGGGCCACATTATACACAAGTAACCAGTCAGACACCGTCTTCGTGTCAGTAACAGTTAAGTGTCTGCATGCAAAATGTCTCTCTAAGATTCAGACTTTAGCAAAATGCGCATATTGAAAAAAAATCACAGCAATGCACTGGAACTATCTATGCTTTTTGTGAGCTCTCTAACGCTAACTCATAGGAACCATAAGAAAATGTTAGAAAAGTGTGTCGCATTGTCTAATTCACAAATTGACATCAAATGAGAGCAGTTCTCCTCAGCCTGCACGTAGCTTAAAGCTTGCTCCTTCTGTCTTAGACCTGAATAAGAATTTGTTGCCTGAAATGTTGTCTGTCTTTTCAGTTGGTCCAATGAAAACTCATCTGTGTCTAAGAACCTTGCCTTGTCTTCAGCAATCACACTGCAAAAAGATTACTGCCAGAGCTCTACACAGCTGTGACTATTCAACCAGCACACAGGTCTCAAGAGTTCTTTATTCCTGTCAGACACAAACCATTATAGAGCAGCATTCTCCGAGAGACCGATCTGCTTGTGGGACATATAAATACTGTTTTTCCTTCCATTGATGTCAATAGGAGCAAGGATAGAGGTATGATGTTATGAGATGCTAAGATCTTAAAATATGCTCTGAAGGATTTCTATTTTAAGAGCTGTTTTGCTTTGGAGGATGAAAGGTCTGTTCACTTAATATGAGGAACAAGGCCTGTCTCAGAGATGTGGAAGAACATCTATTCATCCAAAAGCTTAGCTATTTCAGGAATAATCTGTAAATTATTTTAAGAGCTTGTTTAAACTGTTGTTAACTATACCTGGCAGATTTCTGGCGAATGCATTATTGTTTCTTTAGCTTTCTTCATTCCTGCAAGGAAATTTTTTGGGGGGTGGGACTTGTCAGTTCTCCTGTTGACACTGTTCTACTTTGTATAAATAATTACACATTCACTGGGACTAACACCCCCACCCTTCCCAGGAGGATTACCGAACCCCCAAAACTAGAGCATTGTTTTTTCTCTCACCAGCTGGCTCCATGAATATTTAAGTATATCTAACAAAGTGGGACTGTTCCAGTCAAAGGGGATGGTGGTCAGGGCACTGCTGTGAGCCAGAAACCTAACCTGAACGAGAGGAGAGGGAGAGGGAGAGGGAGAGGGAGAGGGAGAGGGAGAGGGAGAGGGAGAGGGAGAGGGAGAGGGAGAGGGAGAGGGAGAGGGAGAGGGAGAGGGAGAGGGAGAGGAGGTTCCTTTCAAACACAGGTAGAAATTAGACTTAGATTTTGTGAGGCATTCACCGACTTCTTCAGGAACTTGAATATGATCTTCTCTTTCTCTGTGGGATTTACACATCTATTTATGTCATTATTTTGACAGATATTAACATAAAAATACATTTTTAGCATTAAATGTAATAGTTTGTACCAAATGAAACTGAGTTTGGGGACTTTATTTCATTTAGAAATAAAAAAAAAAATATTCAGTTCCTGGGTACTGAGATTTTCTTTCCTGTCCAAGTATTCAGCCAATTATTAGCCCAAACTAACTCAGAAAGTCTTTCCAAATAATGTCTTGTTTACCAGTATGGGCTCCACAAATTCTATCTCAGTCTAATCAGAGTTCAGGTAGTCAATCTCTGCTTTCTCATTTAAAAACTGTGAATTGTACATGTAGTCATAGAGTGAAGGGCTTCTGTGAAAGACAGGGTAACTTGGGAACTCACAGCCTGGAAAAACTACATTTGCACCAACTGGAAAACATTCAATTCAGCTACTGAAGAAATATGCAAAAGCAAGGTTACTCTGATGCCCTCTTGCTGTTTTAGGTAGTGATCATAATATCCACTTCCATCTCTTCCCATGGATACTGAGCGAGTTCCAGGAATTATTTTTTAACAGTAACTCTTTCTTGCAACAATTCAGTAAGCTGTTATCTGACAGCCAACCTAACATTGGACAGATAGTTAAGGTCTGTTAGGTTTCACAGTTCTATATTTCTCTTTTCTGGACTTAAAAGCTGGATATGAAAAGTCCAAAACCGAGACTGTTTTATCCTAGAACCAAGTGTTTGCGTTTGTTGGGTTTTTTTGTTTGTCTGTTTGTTTGTTTTTACAAAATTTAACAATTAATTTTTAACAAAAAATACAGGGTTTTTATTTTCAGTTTTGTTTTGTACACCTGTGCTTCTAATAACTATTGAGCTTGCATTCACATTTTGATGGTGTTTAGACCAACTTCATCTTTTCTAGGGATATGCGTGACTTCAATATGGCCCATGGTTTAACAAATATATTAATATTTTAAGGGTAATTCAAACACCTAACTAAACCAAAACAGACAAACTGGGATTAGGAGTGGAATGGACTGCTAAACTGTCCCAATTTGAATGGCAGATTTAACCTGTCATTCTCATATGAATACAAAGTATCTGACGAATTCTGAAATGGAGTCAAATTGTCAAAATGGACTTTGAACACAAGAAGGGTGCCGCACGATCAAAAGTCCTGTTCAAAAACCTCTGTGTTTGCATCAGACCTATGATCATTTTTTTATAGCTGTAAACTTTTGGGTATAAGTCTTGCATTAGAGCTTGGCTGGGAACGCGTTTCGGAAGATACACTGAGCTTAGAATCCACTTAGTTTAATGAGGTCTATTTGAATTTCACTTACATTTAAAGCAGAGAATTGAATAATGGTACTTTAGAAGAGCCTCTGGGGTTAATAATACCAGAAAAATTACTAAGGAATCTATAGAAGCACACTTTCACCCAGGTAAAAGCTGCATCCATGAGAGGGTGATAACCAAGAGACAGGCCAGCAAACATTTTAGGCGTATTTAGGGTGGTGTCAAGGCAGAAAGAAGTGTCAGCAGAGTTTAAGAGCCTAAGAACTTGAAAACTTAGCTGGAAAGCTGAATACAGAGATGTTGTGCTGGATAGACTGTATAATAATCATGATCTATTGGTTGCACTCATAAGTCAAGGTCCATATAAAACTGTTCCTCTCATTGCCTTTCAAGAATCTATATACACCTAGCATCACATATCTGCATCCGTACCTATTTACAGCAAAGAATTCCTTACTATTTGACACTGTGCAGGAGAATTATTATCAGTGCACTGCAGTACATCTGGAAATAGGACGGAATGCTGGCTCAGCATACCTCAGGCAAAGTACTGCTCCTCTTAAAGAATGATAGCATACATAAAACAGGAGCACAAGAGCCTGATTAGCCTTGCATACACGCTGAAAGCCAGGCATAATTGTTTTGAAGTGGAAGGAGTTAGAGCACTACAGCTTTCCAACTGTAGAACAGGTAGCAATAGAAATTTAATAAATACTTACCAATCCTTGCAAAGTTCTCTGATTCCTTATTCAAAGGTGCTATACATCTGCCAGAAAATGTTACGTGGTAGAGGTGGGCATTCTTGATTCCTTTCCTGCAAGGATTAAAAGGAAACTTAACTGTAATCTCAAGAATGAGCCCAAAGACAAGACTTAGAACATGGAGCGACTTTTCTCCTCTCAAAGTACCCTTTCAGTAAGTGAGTTGAAGCATTTAAACACAAAGACTCTTTCAAAACAGTTGTCTGTGCTCAACTGTTCACCTCCAAACTGAAGTTAAGTATAGTTTAGGGGCACTGAAATTAAATGACAATATTACTGACACAGTCTGGCCTTTATTTTGTTTGGTGGATAAGGGACGTTTCCTCAGAGGCTGTTAAAACCAAAATAGTCTGAGGCTCTTGAAGAGATTAAAACAAGTAACTCCCGGAATACAAAAAGGATAAACTGCTGCTTGGTTCTGGCCCTGCACTTTTGATTCCTAAAGGACTGTTTCTGCATTAGAACTGCAAGAAGTTTCATCCAATTGTTTCCATATAACACTAAAAATACCAAAGAATTTTTATACCAAGTATATATCTAATTTCACCTAAACGCTGTTTCTCTAATGCTTTTCTAGAGTTTAGGTTACTTTTGTGATATATTCTATAAACAAAACCACTACTATCTGGAAGTCTCTGGACTTGACTCCTCAAATTTTCATACAGATTCCATTCATTTTTTATAACTTTTGGCCTTAATACTTTAGCATTTTAATGACCTATAGTATTTTACCCATAGTAAGAAGCACTTATCTAGTGTCCAGATGTGTTGCTTTTTTGCTGAAACTGATACTGACAATGACATTTCTTAACATATTAAGTAATGATGATTCTGTGAAAATCATTACCCAGCAACATAATAGATCCCAGATGTGTTTAAAAAACATAATATTAGGCTAAACTCCAAATTCTGGCCCGGAACGCATGTGTGCATGTCCCAGGGCAGTAATTCAGTATTTAGAAAAAGTAAACGTACCATTGTAACGCGCATGGCAGATAGCTGAGTTCCAGCCACCAGTGAAATAATCTGGCCCCAGTTTTGCATTCCATGACCCCTGTACTCCGATGGGAAGGAGGCCGTAGGGACTGACAGTAATTTCCCTAGTCAGAACTGCCCAGCCCTGGTACAATTTATTGTTGCACAGGAACAGTCCTAATTTACATCAGTGGTGCAACACCCTCCTTCTTGCCAAGGACTCTGTGCTCCAAAGACTGAATAAGGACAACAGAGGGTATAGCACAAACAACAAGCGGAATCCAGTAAGTCTTCTTGTACTGTCAATATGATGTTGTACCTGGCAGGGAACGGCTGTACCAAGATGTTCCCTCCCAAATACTTCATCTCTTGACTTGATCTAATATGCTTGTTGAAGAAAGGGTATTTTCCCTGTTCTGGATTTTCATCTTTGAGGAAGGAAGTCCTTCAGATGTAGACTTCCCCAATTTGTCATTCAGATGTAGCCGTTGAGCTGCTTAGTTAAGTCAAGTCTCCTATTCAAGTCAAGAAAACAAGCGCAGGAATGATTACATCTGACGGTAATTTCCTTGTATTCTCCCATCTCTTGTTGCACAGGCTATCATATCATTTGCACATTTTGTACAAAGTTCATTCCTCATTGTACCCTTCTCATACAGTTTATGCTAGTTTGGAAACCGATAGTGAATTTTCTTATCAGCAAAAGTAGGAAAACAGTATTTTAGTTGGCTGAACTAAAATTGTTCACAACACTTTTCTTCCTAAGAACACTTGCAGTATATAAATTTGACCAAATTGTTCTCCTTTTTATGTATAGCCTTATAAATAAAGAGTAGCAGAGAGAAATGCAGGAAAAGCAATGAGAGTATTGGTATGAAATAGTTTCTCACGGGGCTTAGTTCTGTTCTGATTTCCAATCTGTGTTGCCAGTAACAGTAAACTAATTATAACATGTGAAACTGCACCATGAGACTTAGGTCCCAGGTATCACCTGTGCAATAGCAATATGACAGCATAACATATTTGATGGTCTTTAAAAATACCTCTATTTTTCAACTACAGCATTCAGAAGATAGAAAAAAAAAAAAAAAACGAAGCTGGGTGCCTTAATACAAACCTACTTATTTATAGAGGATGTAAAACTTTCTCTTCCTTGAACACAAGAGAATTAAATCACACACAAAAAATAGGCAGCTTCTTTGCTCATGGTTCCCGTTTTCTTTTTGACAGCATTCTTCCCAAAAGCATTCTCTAAGCCGAAAGACATTTCTCTGGAACACCCTTGATGCCTCTTCCAACTTTTCTTACTTTGCTTCTGCACATACAGTACCTGACAAAGTCTCTCACTGCACAGCCACAATTTCTGAGTGGATTCACACGTGCCTTTACCTTACGCCTCCACAGTGTCGCTTGCAGCCAGCTTGAAGGCAAGGTGGCTGTGATCACCACCAGCTTGCTAGCAGCACCCTGTGTGTCATGTAACACAGCAATGACTCCACACTCACTCACTTTCTTCATTCAGGTCATAGCCGAGCTTAAAAGTCTCTGGTGGTGTTGGTGGTTTTGGAGGGGAGAGGATGCTATTGTGCTGTAGTTTGTCCAAAATATCAGCTCTTTTCATTTCTCAATCTCTAAACCAGACTCTACTCTAAGTCTCCAGAAATTTATTCATATACAGACATAAGCTAGTCTTGTCTTTATATGATGACAATGGATCCAAAGTAGATTTTTTTTTTATATCCCTCATAAAAGTAATTCTATTTTGTATCCAGAAACAGAAAGCCTATTTTTTCCATTTTAGTGACATAATTTTCTAACTCTTCTCGTATTTCCTTCCCCAAGCACAAGCACAATTAATGGTCTCATGTTTCTTTCCCACATCCGCCAAAGCAAAGGGAACCTGCTTTGGAATTTTCTTTCATAATATTATCTACTTGAATACTTGCTGATTTAGATTACATTGAGCCTGGGATAATGACTGACTGGGCAGCTGATCTGTCTTTGCTTTTACAGCTCTCTAGGTAAGAATAGCATTTAGTGACACTTGATGACGCCCTGCCCCGTGCCGGGGCTCGGAAGCTGTCCTGCAGAGACTGACGTGCTGTGCTCCTCTCTGCTGCTGCACAATTCGGCCGTGGGACTGCCTGAGTCACAGGTACCTGCAGGCAATTTGGGGGTTCCGCCTTTATAATTTTATGGCCTTCTACTCCATGGTTTATGTTCCTGTTCCTTTTATGTACTGATTATTTTCCTCGGACCGATGTGTTTAAAACACACTATTAGGGAGATAGCTCTTGCTTAAAAATATTCTTTTAGAATCCATTTGTCTGATCAGTACTTCAGCAACTTCTCCACCTGCTGCGTGATACAGCCGTTGTAAGTGCGTGCTCTTGGTTAATGGGCCCTGGGATGCTTCATTGGAAATGTTGAAACAATCCTTCAGGAGCCTTGTACTATGATGGAGTACCTGTTCACAACATTATGGATGTTTCAAGCATCCTGCTTGATAGCAGACACTCTGGTTAATAATTATTAGATCTCTTTGGTTACAGCAATATTTGCAATGTAGCAGTAGTTGTCCAATTTATCATTTTTATATTATGATGAAAAACAATTCAACTAATGATAAATCAGCACCATTCTCCTCAATATTTTCTTATGCTGGCAAATAAGCAATTGACTTCGAACAATAGAGGGTAAAACATATTAAAAAAAGAATAACTAGGATCCCAGCTTGTATTCCTATAAACACAAGAGGCAAGTAGAGACTGATGTCAGAATTGCCCAAACTGACAAATGGAAGGACCAGAAGGTAATTTAGAAAAGCCATACTGAAAAACTGTACCTCTTTTACGATTAATGCATCACATCTGGTCTCTCTGCTAAATGATAATATGAATTATGAAGTTTTGCAACTGTATTAAATATGTTATTACCTGAGGTAAAGCTAGCAAAGAGACTAAAAATAAGATGTTAATTAAGGAATGTAAGCTCAGTCGCTAAGAAGTTCCTAAATTCCTAAGAAGGTGTAGGAATACTGTCAATACTGCATTTGCACTTGTATCTCAGTATCAAAAGAAAGCAAGGGAGGAGGAGGTCTATGACTCATCACAGCCATTTTTTATATAAAGCCAGAAACCACATTGTCATTTGATAAATGGACCAAGAGTGAAGCTTGACACACAAAAGAGAGAAGAGTGGGAATTCCAGCCTGGGGAAGGGTGGAGGCTCTGCAAGTTTTCCAGTTACAATTCTTGTGTGGTTTTTCATTTCTATAAAGTAGCAGATCCAATTAAAGGCGTAACATGGACAAATCCTTGGCTTACAGACCAAAGCGAGTTTGGGAATCCTAGGAACTGGGTGGGTATATCAGTCTGTAAGAGTCATTTTAGGTGCTAAGATTATCAGGAAAATAGGGATACATCCTCTTGATTGCATGTTGCCCAGTGCTATTCTGAAAAGGGACAACTTGCAATTCCAGGAAATACCAAAGTTCTTCTGGAAGTGAAAATATCAAGGTTTTGGCACTTATGACTGCATTGACAGAGTTGGGGTTGTTTAGCCTGGAGAAGAGAAGGCTCTGGGGAGACCTTATTGCAGCTTTTCAATATTTAAAGTAGGCTTATAAGAAAGATGGGGACAGACTATTTAATAGGGCCTGTAGCAGTAGGACAAGGGATAATGGTTTTAAACTAAAAGAGGGGAGACTTAGACTAGATATAAGGAAGAAATTGGTTACAATGCGGGTGGTAACACACTGGAACAGGTTGCCTGGAGAGGTGGCAGATGTCCCATCCCTGGAAACATTCACGGTCAGGTTGGACGGGGCTCTGAGCAACCTGACCTAGTTGGATTAGATAACTTTTAAAGGTCCCTTCCAACCCAAACCATTCTAGGATTCTATGATTCAAATGAAATAAAGACCCATTGCTGATAGCACTTATATAAATTTAAATTCAAGTAATTTCACAGTGGCAGCCGAACAGGACTTGCGTAGAAACACTAAGAGAGTACTACATCTTTTTGTCATGGTACAAGGCATTGTGTACAGATGACTCTGCACAGAAGAAAACAAGATTTGGTGAGAAGCCTGAAAGCTGGAGCATAAAGATTAAGAAACTAAGCTTTTGGGGAGGGGGGTAATATTCAGCCAGATCTGCCGGCCATTCTGGCTGCTGCACAGCAACATCATTATTAAATTTGTCACAGGAAGAGGGCAGGGATGCATGGAGGGACACGTGGAAGAGCAGAACCACCTGCAACTGATTTGCACCATCATTTACACACTCTTTACAAAGAACATCTCAGTGACAGACTGTCAGCACCACATTTCAGATACAGGTTTCCCCTTTCCACGTCAGCAGTTGTCTTATTTTCAGACAGACAAGGTCACAGTTGCTAGACATTCATTAGGAAATTTGTCTCTTGTCAGTTTTGTGTAAAAAACATCTTTCTTCAATGACTGCTAGGGAGAAGCACTCACCCTTGGATCACCAGCATCACTAGCTTAACCCAGGAGCGCCAGCAGCAGCCCATCGAGCAGTATCGGGCCTGGCTGGGTGAGCCCCCGGGGCGCTGTTTTTTTGTCACCCTAGGACAGCAGGTGTTTTTTATAATTACCACGGCACTAGCTCTATAGTTTAAGTGTTAAATAGTTCATCACTGAAGATTCATCATTCCAAGCCTGTAGACACTACGCCTCAGGGACACACATAAGAGAAAATAGTTTTTGTTCTACCTTCAAAAGGAAACTACTTCAGAAAAGAAAGGAAAGTTACTTGTGTTGCAAAATCAGCTGTCAAAAGTTAGACATTTTTTGTGCACATTAATACAGACTCTTTGCTTATGCAACTCCATACTATTTTTGTCACATAACCTATGCATCATTTATGCAAAGAATACATACACAAGGCAGCATAATTAAGATTGCATGAGAGACTGTAAATCTGCCATCTTTTGGTTTTGAGCTTAAAACCTTTATAGCTTAATTTATATCCATTTCCTACATACAATTCCTACCTGTGCATGTCACAGTTTTATCCCACAAAGACAGGGACTCTAAAAGATGCTGACTGAGCATCTTGAAGCATCAGCTTCCTGACTTCAAAAATTTAGTATCATCGATTTATGGAAGGGTTTATTTGATTTGGTTCCCTGCAACAGCAGGGGACTGGGCTTGGTGAAGAAGAAAGGTCTTTCCCATTTCTGTGTTCCTAACAAACATTAATTTAGCTTAAGTTTAACGTCAATGCTAACACCTTTATTTATAGGTAACTGCTTACTGGCCTTTTATTTTTCTGTTCCTTCTGCAGCCATCGATGGAAACCAGCCAGATATCTCTGGTTTAGTTCATGGGTGAATTCTCTCTAGCAACATCATTTACATTTGGTAAATAGAGTTTAATTTAGATTGAGTGCCTTGTTTGTAGTCTGTAATTTAGGGTGTGTTCCCAGATAGCCAATGCCATGTTCCCAGTATGGCAAAGGTACAGGAGCCTGGTGGCACGTGCTGTGTATGGGTGTGTGGGGCTTTCCTAGCAGCATGTTCTCTGCCTTGATTTGCTCATCGGCCTGGAATTTTCCCTTTGCTGCACAGATCTGTAGATATTCTTGGGTGTTAATGAAGAACGTGTTATCACATTAACTGTTCAGAAGTTTAAAACTACTTTTGGAAGAGGTTAAAAGTCTGCAGCAACCACATGTAAAAAGAGTCCCTGAACACATAACCCGTGGGAACTAACAGCCTTTGTTGGCAGTTCTGCATGGAGGCCAGCTCTTCAGTGTCATTGTATTGGGTTTGCATGGCAAGGTTTTGGTAACGGGCGGCTACAGGGATGACTTCTGTGAGAAGCTGTTAGAAGCTTCCCCCATGTCTGATAGAGCCAATGCCAGATGGTTCCCAGATGGACCCACCTCTGGCCAAGGCCAAGGCCATCAGCGATGGCAGTAGCGCCTCTGGGATAACGTATTTAAGGAGGAAAAAAACTGCACAACAGCAATTGTAACCAGAGAGAGGAGTGAGAATATGTGAGAGCAACAACTCTGCAGATCCCAAGGTCAGTGAAGAAGGAAGGGAAGGAGGTGCCCCAGGCACCAGAGCAGAGATTACTCTGCAGCCCGTGGTAAAGACCATGGTGAGGTAGGCTGTCCCCCTGCGGCCCATGGAGGTTAATGGTGGAGCAGATATCCACCTGCAGCCCCTGGAAGACTCCATACTGGAGCAGGTGGATTCCCAAAGGAGGCTGTGACCCCATGGGAAGCCTGCCCTGGAGCAGGCTCCTGGCAGGACCTGTGACCCTGTGGAGAGAGGAGCCCATGCTGGTGCAAGTTTGCTGGCAGGACTTGTGACCTCATGGGGGACCCACGTTGGAGCAGTCCGTTCCTGAAGGACTGCAGGCCATGGAAAAGACCCACACTGGAGCAGTTTGTGAAGAACTGTAGCCCATGGGAAGGATTCCCGTTGGAGAAGTTTGTGGAGAACTGTCCCCAGCGCCACTTGGAGGGAGGAAGTAGAGAATTTGAGAGTAAAGTTAAGCCCAGGAAGAAAGAAGGGGTGGGGTGAAGGTGTTCTAAGACTTAGTTCTTATTTTCTCATTATCCTACTCTGATTTGATTGGTAATAAATTAAATTAATTTTTCCCCACGTTGAGCCTGTTTTTCCTGTGACAGTAATGGGTGGGTGATCTCTCCCTGCCCTTATCTCGACCCACAAGCCTTTCATTATATTTTCTCTCCCCTGTCCATCTGAGGAGGGGAAGCGATAGAGCGGCTTTGGTGGGCACCTGGCATCCAGCCAGGGTCAACCCACCACAGTCACATACATTGACTTCCATATCTAGCAATTTTTATGAACATTACGTTACCTTCATGACTAAAATCAGTACACCTAGTGGTAGTGGTTAAACTTTTGGCTGCTAACCAGCATCCTGTTGGTCACAGAATAAGTAAACGTCTCCTTTTTAGCTTTCTTATTTCCCATTTGTCACTTCAAAACACAGCTGCAGATATTATCCCTGCTCTGACTGCATTACGACCTTCTCTGTTTCCACAGCCCCCTTTTTGTGGAGTGGGCTCCCTGCCCCAAGCCTTGCCTACATGCGTGCTGCTCCTTCCCCCAGCCCCACTGGGCGATGTGGTGCTGCCAACACACTTGTAAAAAACCCAAGCCTCTGCGAAACCCGCACACACCTCAGCCTCTGCTCGTTGTCTTCCATTGCCTCTGTGCACACAGGAGTGCTGCTGGCACCTCTTACCTGCCAAGCCGCCTTGCAGGCTGCCTCTGAAGGTCTAGGACATCCCAATAGCAGCCGCCTCTCTCCCACACAAATCCTCTTGGAAATTTAGCAAGCATGGATCCAGGTTATTCTACTGCTTTCTTCATCCAGCTCTGCAGAAAGGAGAGTACAGGTATTACATCAGCTCAGTTGCAGCATCGTCTTTCTGTTTAATCCTCAGAGCATCCTCTCTAATCCACAGCACTTCTTGAAGGCTTTGGGAGTGGGACCGCCCTTCTTAGTATTTTGCAAGAATAGTACTGTTGAGTGCTTAATAAATAAGCTAAAAATAAGGAAACAGGTTTCTATTCTGCCTTGCATGCAGCAGATTCTCTGTTTAGTTCCTCCAGTCTTTGCTTCAGTTGGCTGTGCCTGAACACTTTACAACAGACTTACCTTCTTCTCCTGCAAGAGGCATACACTGGAAGAAGCACTTAAAGCAAGGAGAGAGGCAAACTCTTCTTAAAACAATCCTTAAAAGATAAATTATCATTTATTGACATGATAATCTGTATGTCATCATCCAATGGCACTAACAATGTGGTTTCAGTAAACATCTTTTAAAATATCAAGCTTTCTTGTAGTCAGTAAGAATACTGACTTAACTTTTCATTTCTTTTCTCAGTCAAACAACTTTGGCCCAAATCCTACAAACACACAAGCGTTGAGTTCATTACTGTGAGCTCTGCCACAGCCCTTTAAAGAGCATCTTTCACAGCCAGAGCGAAAAGGCTACTAAAATGGGTCAAGATTACCAACTGGTAAACAAAATGAAGCATTCTCAATTTACTTTAGAATTTAAATAAAGAAGAAATTTTAAAGCAGCGTTACTATTTTTCCGAGCGTTGGCGAAGCTCTACACAACTGCACACACGGTGACACTGAGTTCATTCATGGTCGGGACAAACCCCCCCACTATGCCACCTGAGGACAGGGCGCTGGGCGCTGCAGGAGCCCGCGGGCTCTGGGGCCATCCCGCTGGCGGGGGGTCGCTGCGCGCCCCTCCAGGCCCTGCGGGCGCAAAATACGCGGTGCCGGGGGCGTCCCCGGGGCCGAGGCC
>NW_009646736.1:5838765-5844127 GCF_000708025.1 Charadrius vociferus | reverse complement strand
TCCCTCTTCCCTCCCTCCTTCCGCGCCCGCGCAGCGCCCCTCTCTGCCTGCCGCGGTGGGAGCGGTGCCCTCCGCGCGTCCGTGGGGTGCGCGGGCAGCGCCCGCGGGTGTTTTATAGCCCCTCGCTGCATCGAGGGAGGGCGCGGGCGGGGGCTTTTGCCATGGAAACAGCCATCGGCGAGAGCAGCGGCCCCGTGTAACATAGCGTGTAATAGAATATAACATAACAACGTTATACTATACTATACTATACTAAATATGACATGCCATGCCATGCCATGACCCCAGGCCCTTGAGCTCCGCAGGGTGTTCACTCACCCAGGTGAGTAAGGCTGTGGTTCTCCGTGGGGGTTTTCCAGGCTCCCTGCGTGCCCCCGCAGCGCAGCCCAGGGTGGCCGGAGCAGGGAGCAGACACCTGACCATTTTATCCCTCCACGTCTTCACACCAGTAACATCAGGACGGACAGTTCATCACCAGACTAGAGTCGCAGGACTTGCGCACGTGGTGGATTGTGTTCATGTGGTATAGAAAACTTCCACAGCAACTTACTTGATTAAAATATCTAAATTCAAAGCATAGAAAGGAATTAAAGGTTATTTTTATTACTGTGCTATTGTAACTACTATTATACATACTATAAAAAGTCATTACTAATGACTTCTTTATAATTTTTTTCATTACAATAACAACTTGCAATGATGTATCACACCACCACACCTTCCATCTTAAGAATTAAAAAAGGAAGGAAGGATAACAGTCTGTCTAAACCAAGATTTAAGGTCCAAGTAGTTAATTGTCTCTATACCTCGGTTTGCGTGTTAGATTGCACATTCTATGTCAATAATGAAATTATGTAAGTAACAAACATATGTTTAAAGTTAGCAATGCTTTTAAGTATTTAAGTTGTGTTTTGAAGTATAAGATGGTCCGTGCCTCTTTACTATTATATAAAGAATAAATGAAATATATTTAAAAATTAAGCACTATTTTTCCTATTATTCTCAGGCCTACATTTGCATGTGGAGGAGTTGTATCTGGAGAGTCAGGGTTTATTGGGAGTGAAGGATTTCCTGGAGTCTACCCTCCAAACAGCAAATGTACTTGGAAAATCACAGTAAGAATTTTTAATATCACAAAATCAGTGCTGAAGACAATGAAGAGCTATTTGTTGTTAATGCTGGTGTTTTATATGGGATAACGTGCAACAATGAACTCAGTAACTCAGAGCAGCTCAACTCTCTGGAGCTTTTTAGGGTTGCTGTATATGATAATAGTGACTGAAACAGAGCTGACCTTGCCTAATGTCGGAAGCAAACTTTCATTGACTTCCATGGATGCACCTCTAATTGTTTTAAATTAACCCACTTGAAAGCCAACGTTTACCCTTTCAGTCACTGCAGAAAGCAATAGTTAGTCAGACCAAATGGATTAAAGTAAAGCTTTAAGGTGTAAATAGTGAAAAGCAAAATTTGTTGTCAAGAAGACATAGAAAACGTTTCAAGCAAAATCAAAAAATTCAGGCAGGTTTGGTTGTAGTGTGCTAATAACTGTGTTGTGCCAGCCAGCACATCTGGAGCACGTCATACAGCAAGCTGACAAAGCAATAGGAAAGCGTTACATTTGTAAACGACGGTGCAAAAGCACACAGTACGATTGATATTTCGATGCTGAAATGAGACTGTAGGGCAGCGACATCGTGTTCATGGACAGCAAATGCCATTAAACAACTAGGGCTAAACACTTCCGTGCGGGATGTGTCCTTATCCAGAGACTCAGAGAAAGGGATCTGAATGAATGATTACTTTTCCTCACATCTGCACAAACTGAGCCCTCCAAAATTTCCCACCAAATTTCCTCTCCATTTTTTAGGCACAGTTCACTAAGAACTCCTGTGACATTCAGGCCTAGAATATGGGCTTTACAGAAAAGAAAAAAAAAACCCTATAAGAAAACATAAGAAAATAAATTAGTCTGTGTGTTGACAGGATCACTAAAGACAACTTCAGTTCAAAGGCTGCATTACAGGCTCGGTGTTGGCAGTAGAATAGGATGTCACAGGATAATTGTCTCCTGCTACTATAGAGATGCTGACGCAAAGCGGGAGACATTGATCTGTTTACAGCGTTCAGTTAAAATGACTCTTGTACCAAATGAGTGATGTAATTTTAATCATTTTATCTGAAGGATACCAGTGAAGCTGAAACAGTTGCTTTCTGCACCTTTACATTGTGTTATTATTAGGGCCAAGCTAGAGGTTACCTTTAATCTGTGACTGTCTTTATCCAGAAGAGTATGATGTGAAATAGAGCATATCCTCAGAAATAAACTTGTTCCCTGCTGTCGAGGGGCTGAGATTACAGCAATTAGTGTGGCGAACCTTACAATCTGAAGAGCAGATTCAAATCGCATTTGGAGTCATACACCCTTGTCTTAAGTAAAAGGGAAAAAAACCTCCAAAGTTAGTTTACCAATATAACTCAGTATTACATCCTAAAAGTTCAAAATTGAATCTGGAGGGGAATAATAACTTTGATTATAACAGCATAAAGTTTTTACCATTAAACAATTCAGATTACAAATGGAGGCAGCACTGAAGAAGCATTTACCGAAGCATCCCATGGCTCTGCCCTTCATCATATATCAGGGGTAGAGGGAGAAGAGAACAATTGATTGTATTTTAAAAGTCCATACAGAGTGGTTTCATTGCAGACTTAACGTGGCTGTTGCCAACAAGATGCGAGCATCCCCGTCAGCTCGGACATTGCGAGAAGCGTTACCACAAAGCTGTAGCAGAGCCGTGCCTGCACTTGGGCTTTATTGACCATGGCAGGAACTCGATGGCTTCTGGCATTTCATGATCGTCCCGACTCCCACTTTTCTGCTGTGCTGCCATTTACTCCTGCTTTTCGACTGCTGCGTACCCATTCTCTGTAGATCGCCCAAAGCCAGAGAAGGGCTGCACAACTGGAGTAGTCCAGGCTCTCTTGTACCCCCACCTCATTTAACCTCTATGAGACAATATTCCTTACTAAGCCAAGCTGATCCCCCTCCCCATCAACTGTGTCAAACACCCGGTCTTTTGGATGTGCAGGAAGGTTGTAGGGAAGGCAAGGACTACGAAACTTGCAAGACTAAGCCTGCACCCTCTTTAAAAAGAGGAGGATTTACCAAACTGAGGGAAAGTGGTACACTCGAGGGTCTGGTTAGTCTGAATTTAAACAACAAAATCCTTTCACCAGATGCTGCTGAGGCTTGCAGTAGCACCCAAGTGAGAAAGGCAGTTACGCTGCCATGAAGAAATAGGCTGTAGTTACTGTTAGGCTTCCTCATTTTGCATCTGATCTTAGAAGGTGACTAAGACTTCTTGCCTGTCCGTTTTAGCCAAGGGCTGTGAACACCTTCCTGAAAACACTCCGCCTAATGCAGGATCTGACAAGTCTGCAAGACTGGGAGAGACATTGATTGCCTTTGCGTTTGGGTCACAAAAGGCAACGAAGCTGTTGTTTTCTCAACTACAGGATCTCATCGTCTGTAGAAGAAATCCACAGAGGCGGAGTGACAGCTAATTCAATTCTTTAGAAGAAAATAGGTTTAGAAAATGTTATGGGTAATACAGATAAAGCAACGTAGCATCCAGGTATCAGCTGAAATCTTTCCAACTGGTTTGCTAAAGCTAGAAGAGCCTCTCTAACTCAATTATGGTTCTGTTATTTCAAGAGACTGGGACTTTTTCAGCTGGCTAAAGAAAACAGCTTCTCTATTCTAAGAGCTCTAAGAAGTGTTCAGCACATGCTTGTGGTTATTACAACCTTGGCAGACTACCCAGCAGCTTTTAGCTGGCTTAGCTAAGAAGTCATTTGTACAGCTATTTCCTTTCCTATAGTAATGTATATAGCTTTATCTAAAATATGTCCTATACCTTTACTTTTAATACCCTGTAATCCTTCTTGGCCATCACCTCCCATAAATGTTTCACATAGTCCAAGAATCTGGACTGCTGTCCTGTGTTTTTCTGGCAGACTCTGTAGTTCCCATAAAACTCTAACAACTTTATGTGCAACAGTAACACTGAAGTCTGTCAGAGTTATGTAAAGTTATATTTTTATAGGTTCAGGAGCTGTGTTCCAGCAGGTTTGCTGACAATAAGCAGGGTTTGAAAAATTTACTTATCAGGAGAGTTGGGAATCTGCCCTGTGGGACTGAAATATTTTAAATCATTTTCTCTACATTTTAAGCATTCATTTTCCCATATCATTGTGAAACTGCCCTTCAAGTAGAGAACAGATCTTTACACATGGTTCTATTACCAGAAAAGAACTAGATGAACAGAATCTAGTGCCTTTGTCAGGGAGAGCAAGCTAATACGATTTTTTTTTTTAAAATTGTTCCTTTGTGGCTGTAGAGGACAGAGCTAGGGAATAAGCGATGAGGCAGGAACTGTGGTTCTTCCCAGGATGTGACTCCAAATAACTTTCACATTCATTCTCAGTAGAGAAAAATAATATGCTTGGCTTGCAGGTAGCTGATGTATTTTTCAAGTCTACCTAGGACTGCTCTGGCAAAACATACAATCAGCATTTTGGTATTAAACATATACCAAAATACGTTAAACCCATATACAATATAGGTTTAAAAATTAGGCAAAATATTTGGTCAGAAAGTTGGCATTTAAGGGTTTTCCCCACCAAAAGGTTATTTTTCAAGCAAATAATTTAAACCCAGTAATTTTGGAAAGTATGAGAGTTTGGGAATCCTCCCCAGACACTGAGAGAGACGGAATCATGGAATTTTCAGAGTTGATGAAGAGGGCTTTGTGTTCATTCAGAACAACAACAGAAAAACAGCTTAACTACTTTAAACATATGTGAACCGTGATTAATGTTATATGAAATACCTGCAATGAATGATAACCTCCAAAAAATCTAGGGACTGGGTTGTATATATAAAATAATCATGCTCTTTTGAAGAGGTTAATAGTCTACATGGATGATTTTAGGGAATTATACTCTAGAAAAACTCCCCCTAAAAATTCAGAGTCTTCAATAGGAGTAAGGCATCCTTCACATGAATTTAGCGTCATAATTTCTGATCCAAAAGAAGTTCATAGCATTAAAATAATAAGGGAAGCAAAGGGCAAGCATGGATCAGTCACCCTCAGTGTGAGAAAGAGAGGCAGAAGCTAAAGTGCCTCTGTTGCTGGAAGATACCAGCTGGATGGATAAAACAGAAAAATAAGGCACACCCTGCAGGGGAAGCATCACATATTCTTCCTTTGACACCACCACCTACCCCCCCCCCTTTTTTTTTTTTTTTTTTTTTTTTTTTTTTTTTTTTTTTTTTGTCGTGCATATCTTCTCCTAT
>NW_009646736.1:5834037-5838750 GCF_000708025.1 Charadrius vociferus | reverse complement strand
AATTTATTCTCCTTTTGACCCCCCCCCCCCCCCCCCCCCCTTTTTTTTTTTTTGTTTTTTTTTTCTTTTTTTTCTTAGGAGCTGCAATTCCTTCCAATTCTTCCTCTGAGGTATCCCATCATCTCACTGCATCAGGCTCGGACGTGGCTCAAAGTAAACAATACTGAGTCATGCTGGCCTTTGGTTTCTCCCCTGTGTTTCTCATGGAGCAATATTTTAAATGTCCTAGGATAAACATTGGCAGATTTTAGCACATTAGCTTTCAACACTTAAAAAAGGGAAATGGTAGAAATGAAATAAAAGTATTGTTTTGCAAAGATGCCTGTGTTTTGGGTGGGATTCCTTGGGAGTAGCTGCAAACTGGAGTGGCTGCTGCCAGAACGTGGAACCACCATCCTCTGCACTCTTGAGTGTCATCTGGTCAGACCACAAACTTTTAATTAATTTAACATGCTGGAACAAATTTTTTATTTTTGTGAATAATGAAAAATATTCTTTTAATAAGCAATGACATTATATTATAAAGTAATGGCAGTAAGTAGCGACTGTGATTAAGGGTCCCAGTTCACACATTTCTGTAAATGACTCCCCAAATTCAGCTAAATGTGAGCAAGGATTATTCTGGCAACTAAAATCTGGAGTATGCTCCTTGTTAAACACTCATGACGGTGTGGCTGAGTTTTTACTAAACATTTTCTTACAAACTGTCATGAAACCAAACTTAGAAATTCAGTACATCTATGGGGAACAGGCTTGACTAAGATCAAGTAGACTGAACTAATAAAAGCTAGAGAGATTAAAAACTATAATGAAATATAATTAGATAATGTAACATAGTATAGTATAACATAGTCAGTGGTGGAGAGTGGAGAAGGAAGTGTACAACATTGCACAGAATTACTTACACCATGAAACAGAAAACCCCAGACAGAGTGAAGGGCTGGCTGGCAGTCTGGAGTTTGGCTGCTTTGCCAGCATCCCCTCCCTCTCCAGCGCCGGTCAGTCCCGCGTCCCAGTTCCTGGTGCCCCACCTGGGGCATCACAAGAGAGTGGAATTCCTGGGAGTAGGACTGAGTGCCTTCAGACTGGTGTGAGCAGAGCAGCGCTGGTTCGGTGTGCTTGTGGAACAGAGCTGCAGTGAGCACCCATCAGTATCTCTGAGGGGTAACCACTGGGCTAAATCTGAGTGCATTTCTACAAGAACAGCAAAAAGACCTTTTCTTACCCCAGAACCCGCCACCTCTCGCATTTCAACTTCTTCTTCAAACTTGGGGAGGGAGTAGGGGTACTCAACGAAGGAATTCAAGCTGAGAAAGTAGGGAAAAATCTCATAAGCACTGACAAAACTATTTCATCAAATATGATAGGGGAACTTGTGCTCAACTTTCAGAAACAGTGGAACGGAAAGGGGAAATGTCTTAAGGACGGGTAAATTGTAGCAAAGCTGCAAGACACTGTAGCAGAAGATGTTGGACAATCTTCACTGTAGACATAACAGCTCAGTTTGTTTTAAAACATGATAACCTTTAAAGGTCACCTCGTTTGGACTCTGTTGTACCAGTTATACAAACTTACAAATAATGAGTATTCCACCCCAAAAGAGCATATATTATTTTACATACATACTTCTGGAAAAAAAGGCTGCTTAAATTTAGCTGCCTAAATCTGACTTTATCTGACTAACTTTACAGCCAGCATTTTTGAACTGATTTGTCCAGTCACATAGAGTTTGTCCTACAGCCATTATTAACATTCAGGTCTTCTGACAGGAATACCAAATTCCTTTTAGCTCTTCTTCTGTTAAAATGACCATGTCTTAATGCTTCTTAGTGACTCAGAGCAGAAGACAAGTGAATGTAATAATAAGAGATTTAGTTATGAGAGCAGCGATTCAAGGAGTCATACTGCTTTCACAGTATATCTTACAATATGACCATGTGTCCCTATTGGACTTACGCCAAGTAAATATACACGTGGGTTCTATTCTGATACTAGCAGTATATCTTACAATATGACCATGTGTCTGTATTGGACTTACGCCGAGTGGGTACACGTGGGTTCTATCCTGATACTAGTTACAGGGCTTGCTCACTTCTGTAGTATGAGTTTTAAACCTCACATCTGGCTTTAAAGTTTTCTAAAACATAGTCATTGTGCTTTGGAATTTCTGGGTAAGGTTAGATGAGTTTTGTGGTTTTGATGTAGTAGTAGTAGTAGTGGTGATGTACGTCAGCACAGGGGAACTGAATGCATTTTTGAGAGAAGTTTCAACAAGGATTAAAGGAAAATACTCTGAAACCAGCAATAGGAACTGCAGTGGGGCTGATCAGCCAGTGTGTACGTGGGGCCCAGCCAGTTGAAAACAGCTCACGCAAAAGTTCTGTCCTGCTGCAGGATCAGTATCAGCACCAGACATAAAAGCAGCCGCAAGAATGAGTAACCATAACACATCTACAGCACTTTTTGCACTACATGTAGAGCTGCTGCCTGCATTAGTATCTTCTGTGGGTTAAGTGGTCACTTCCATCTATATCTGACAAGGCATTTTTAACTGTTGAAACTCACAGAATTCAAACACAGTTTGACAATTTCATATAGCAACAGTTTAGTTGTAGTTTATCTCAAACTGGTGTTTTAAAATGAGTCACTGTTAAGGAAGGAAAAGATTCATGAACTCTTAAATAAAGTGGCTTAAATACGGACTTACTGCAGATACATTAAATGTGTGTTACATATTTAAAACAGAAAACAATAGCAGTGTCTCAGTAAAATAGAACAGCTGCAATTATTTTAATAGGTAACCACTCTACCAGGCTATGAATTGAACGCAGATAATTACACTCTGGCTGTCTAGGGTCCCTCTGTACTTTAAAATACTGGTTTCCTTCTTCCTGTCCTGTTAAATAGCATTGAGTGCTTTGTTAGAATAGTGTTCACTTCTCAATATGCTGCTTATTCTCTTAAAAGCTTGCAACTCTATCCCAGGAAATGTTCTCCTCCTTGTAAACTATTATGCTCTCTTAATTTATATCCTTCTCAGTACTCTTGCCTCTTTCACAATGTCCACAAATGCAGACATGTAAGATTTGCCCTGTCTTACGTTTCCTCAGATGTTTCAGAAAACAAAACTCTTTTCTGTATTGAGGACACCCACTAATGGTTCTTTTGAACTGTTTATAGTTTTACGTATTCTTTCCAAATATAAATCTTTCACTGCAGCCTTCAAGCTAAATGTACCCACTCCAATAGCTAAATATTAGGGTTGCACAGCATTAGCCATAAAGTTTGCAGTTTTATTTATAAATTTAAGTCGTGTGTTAGTAAATAAAAAAGAAACCCTTCAAACTATGAAATTTTATGACACAAATCAGCAAGTAAGAGAGGCCGTTTCATTTGCTCAAAATTGTAAATTGCTCGTTCCAATTTTTTTTTTAAACCATACTAATCTCGTCCTCCTCACCTTACTTGGTGGCAGGGAGCTGCATGGCTGATTGCATACTTTCAGCAGCAAATCAGAGAAACATGCCAAGCTGAACTGGGTGGTGATGGTATATAATCCACTACAGCCTGTCTGGACGATGCTGCAGATCGGGAAGAAGATAATGGCAACAGAGATGGTCAGAGCTTTGTTTTTATGATAGCTCCAATATGATTTTTAAAACCACTCTGCCCACAGTATAGTTGGCAAAATGAGCTTACCCAGCGAGAAGTGAAGGATATGCAAATACTCATGCAAATACTGGGATCAGATAGATATGTGGTGTCAGTCACACTTCAGGATACATCTCTCCCTCCCTCCCTCTCTCTCTCTGCAGGTCCCAGAAGGAAAAGTGGTGGTTCTTTCTTTTAGATATTTAGACCTGGAAAGTGACAACTTGTGCCGATATGATTTTGTGGATATATACAATGGCCATGCCAATGGACAACGCATCGGCAGGTTCTGTGGTACTGTGAAACCAGGTGCCCTTGTATCTAACAGCAATAAAATGTTGGTGCAGATGACTTCAGATGCTAATACTGCTGGAAGTGGATTCATTGCGAAGTTTTCTGCAGCAGAACCACATGAAAGAGGTAATTATCAATTACGTATGTGCTGAAGACAAATATAACTGTACCACTCTGTGGAGAGCTACATTAATGCTTTAAAGGATGTGATGCCAGAAATATTAGGGAGTGTGCTGTTCAACGTATTCACTAATTATCTTGCTTAGCAAATAGCAAAGTGTAACTATTTAGTCATTGTAGTTAATCAAAGTAGTAAAGAGGAGGGCTCACTATTGTAAGAGTTGGGGAACAACTGCACCTAGTAGCAATATGGTAATGGATAGTCAATAAAATGGGAGATTAAATTCAATATAGATAAATGTTGCAAATAAGGGGAAAACACCCTAACTTTGTGTACAATACAAGGGGCTCTGAATTGACTGTTACCACTTAGGAATGAGATCTTAGGTTTAAAATAGATGATTTATGAAAAAAATCATAGCGCATCAATCCAGTGCTCAATAGGTATCAAAAAAGAAACAGAAGGTTGATAATCATATTAGAAATAAGGATTACATACCTGATGTAGATTTGTAATTTGGGACTGGGAGGAGGAGATACGGATGAAAAAGCCCCTCTCCATCGTGAGCTCTCCACAGGCCACAGTTCCTTGGGGAATGCCCATCAGCGCTGGCACAGCTCCCCCATGGGCTGCGGGGATGCTGCTCC
>NW_009646736.1:5824631-5833995 GCF_000708025.1 Charadrius vociferus | reverse complement strand
TTTTTTTACCCCCTCCCCTTCCTCAAAGTCTGGCATTTTCTCTGGAGATAAGGTTTCCCAGAGGTGCCATGAGCTGAGCTGAAGGGCTCAGCCATGTCCTGCGTGGGGCCATGGCAGAGGCGGCCGGAACCACCTGGCAGAGGCCGTGTCTCCCTCACCGAGGCCCCCGCAGTAAGACAAGCGCGTTACGTGAGTTACCCACATCCCTGTGTGCTCTCTGGTCAGCATGGTGCGCTGTACTTGCAGGGGATCAGTACTGTGGGGGGCGATTGGAGAAGCCATCGGGGTCCTTCCAAACGCCCAACTGGCCGGAGAGAGACTATCCAGCGGGAGTCACCTGCTCCTGGCACATCATCGCCCCGAAGAACCAGGTAAGGCGCTGCCATCGCCCTGCCAGCTTCCATTGCTGCAAGGACTAACATCTCAGCAACGGCCTGCTCACACAACACGCTGCCTGCCTTGCACTCAGACAACAAAAATGCTGTCTGGCTGAAACGTAAAGTTGGGTAAAGCAGTGTAAAGCAAGGAGTGCAGGCACACCTCCGCTCCAGCGACACCTGCCATCCTCTCGGGTATGACCTGGCTCACTCCAGTAAGTCCCGTGCTTTCTCAACGTGGTGTGTCCTCTTCTGTGCACTGGTACATTCCCCTAAATTAAACTTTGGAAAGCATCTGTGGCTGGTGAGGCTTTTAAAACAGATTTTTTTGAAGATGATTTTGTTAATTAACAAAACGTCATGCAAATTAAGTTAGGGCAGGTGATCATCTGAGGACCAAACATGATGATGACTAATGCGAGGTTTAAGTCTAACAACATTTGTAGCATTTTTGGCGTTGCTGCAGTTTGTTACTGAGGTATCCCGTCAGAGCTGATTGAATTTATTAAAAGCAGAAATTACTTTATTCTGCTTACAGTACAGGAAATATATTCAGATGTGTCCCGCACAGGGATTTTCAATGTACATTTCATAAAGTTCGTTTTATTTCATATTTTGAAGGCTCCCTCTCATAAAAATGCTTGCTTAAGTAGCCAGATGCCATCAAAGCATATGTTTACCACTTCATTAAGACCTGAAGAGATGTGATGGGAGACCAAGAGGGCTCATTTGCCGCTGTTTGCCACACATGGCAGACACAAGTGTGTTGCCTACACTGCGGAGCTAATCTTAATCCTAGCTTCACATTTTCTGGTGGTTGCTGAGCCATCTGCTCTGTACCTTGGCAGGAAGTCTACAATGATTGAGTGTTTTGCTCGCCAAGCATGTTTGGTAGGTTGCTTTTCTTAACCATGTCTAGCTTTTTTAATTCCTCTACATGTAAAGACGACTTTCCTCTTAATCTTCTGCTCATGACCATAATCCTCCAAATAAAAAAGCTGCCCCAGATAAATATATTCCTCAGATCTTTCATACTTTTCCATTTACAAAGATATTTTCTCCCTTGAACTGAAACAGTATGTCAGCTTAGTCTTTCCTGTACTCCTCTTTAATCCACATTCCTTGCTTGCTAGATACAGGTCATTTAACAATCCTATAGATAGGCAGTGATTTTTAAAACCTTATCTTTAACTGCAGATTACTTTGGTTCTTTCCAAATATCTCTAGATAAGCCTAAAAACTTTTCCTAAGCTTGTAGAGAAGATTTAAGAAAGGCTATATAAGCATAAAAATAATGGTATTATATCCTGTGCCTTTATCCTGTTCCATAAACTGACCAGTTTCTGAATATATATTTTTCATATACTGCAATAGTGGTTGTTTGCAGGCAAATGAGGCAGGATTTTGACAGTGACTAAAGTAATTTTTGAGGAAGCAGTGAATAAGCATCTCTCTCCAAGTGCACATGAAAAGCTGCTCACACTTCCATTTGCCAAAGTTTAGGTGCCATTGTCTGTACTTCCTTTTCACAAGCATGTGAGCAATAAAACAAGGTACTCTTTTGCTTCTAATACAAACCAATAATTACTTCATTTGTTGCACAAGATGGAGGAGCTTCTCATGATGGCAAAGAGCTTCTATTCTATCATTAAATACTTCTTTATTAGTGCAAAGTGCACTTATGAACAATAGTAAAGTAGATATTATGGCCTGCTGTTTTGCCTGCACGTGGAAAAATTTAGCATTTCTGCTCCCCATTGCATTACTTCTTTCTAGACCATCTTTTTTTGATCACAAGGGTATTATTCAGACGGGTACTTCCATTTAAAGTGCATTTTTTCATCATGACAGCAAGGTTTTTGAAACAAGCCTGTTACTCATCTCTGAAACCAAGTCCCCCTAGGTTACTCATACCTTATGGGAAACAAATTGACGCCTTACATGTCTGAATAGCGCAAAAGCATACCCAGGCAAAACTAAGACATCAGGTGGTAACAGGCGATCATTACTATGAATGTAGAACAAGCTCATTTTCACTATGGCAGTAAATCAAATAAAGTGTATGCAATGTACAAATGACTCCTTTTTCTTTGTACAGTCTTAAAAGATTTAATATCGTCTTTGAGACAGCCCTTTAAAGAGAAATCCTGCATATCTACAATCAACACAATTCAGTGTTGTCATTCAAGCCTCATTTGTGCTATTTATGGGAAGGTGATTTAAATAGTGTTGTGCTTCATATAAAGAAGCAGCCTTATGCATATCTTACCTCTGTTTCAATAGTGCAGTTATGTTGTGTTTTCCTTCCTTGCTGGACACCACTGACAGAATCATACTGCAGGACTTCGTTTCAGGGTCATAAATTCCATTTCTGTTTTCTTGTCCATTGTTCTTCTTTCTTAAGCAGAAAAGTCCATAAAACAAGTCATATTGAAGATAACAGCATCGGTACTGGAAATACCAGATGTATACTAGTTCTCACTTATGACTTGTAAAGCCCCAACATGTATGGAAACACAATGCATTTAATTACTTACCTTCTCTTGGGTTTAGTCTTACTATTTACTAATTTTCTTTCTATCAGTATTTTTGTTTCTGACCTTTTTATTTCTGCATCAAGTAAACAGCATTGGCAACCACAGTGATTCAAACCTTGCTCTTAATGAAGTCAGTGGAATGGCTATTCCCAACTTTGCCCTTCCTTTTTCTTTAGCATATCTTGAATGATGCAATGGCACTAAAAGCCCCTTTTCTGTGGTTGGTTTGTTTGGTTGTTACAGTTATTTTAAAAGCAGCATAGCACCTAACACCTACTGTCCTGTTTTCATTCACTCAGAAAAATAACTTTATCAGAAGTTACTTGCATATATTTGATAAAAAAATGTTTTATAGAATATTAGAGTTATATGTTGGAGAGAAGTCACATGGATTAAATACTTTACTCCACAATTAAGTGGATTAAGGACTTCTCCTTTATGGAAAGAAAAATCAATTAGTACTTCATATGAAGAGGTCACTTCCTATAAGAAGCACTAATAAATGCTGCATATCAAAGCCTTAATGAGTTATTCACACTTTCCCTGCAGCTAATAGAGTTGAAGTTTGAGAAGTTTGATGTGGAGAGAGACAACTACTGCAGATATGACTATGTGGCAGTGTTTAATGGTGGGGAAATCAACGACGCTAAAAGAATTGGGAAGTACTGCGGAGACAGTCCACCAGCGTAAGTAAAGTTCTTGAATTATGAACTGCACTATCACTACACGTCATTTTGCTAACAGTTCTGTATTAGGCTTCTGAAAGATTTTTATTCTTTTTTTAAATTAAATATGACACTTTCCACCTCCGATTAAACTTCCAGGAGTTGCTTAGTATCTTGTGTCTCCCTAGGTTTTCCCTTTTCTCTCTCCCTCTGTGACTAGCCCTGGCTCCAACCTGTCTTCTGTCCTGTCCCTCAAGCTTCATTCTGCACTGTCTAATAACACCAATACCAATGCTATTGATGTTGATACAATACCAATATTAATGGTAGCTGAACACTTGCATCACTTAACATGTATGTTTTGATTGTGGATACTGAAGTACAAGGATCCCGCCGAGCTCTCTAGCCCCTTGGCTCATTACTCACTTTATCTGACTCATTTCCCCCTCAGCCACTTCCCTTCAGCTGGTTCCCTGGCTGCTCCCCGCATCGCTGCTTGCCATTGCTTCCCTCTGTGCCAAGGCACGTTCCCTCATGGCATAGACTGCTTTCCTGTGCGTGCTGGGGAGCACAGCAGGCTTTCACCAGCTTTGCTATCAAACTGCTGCCCCCAAATCCCCTCAACAACACCCCCCTCAACCCACAACTCCCCTATCCCCCCAAAAGTAACCCATCCCAAGCCTCCCGCACATCTAAAAACCACCCCCAGCCCAGCCAATGGCATTGTAACTCTATAATCAGGTCTAGCAAAAGTAGATCATAATTATTCCCTAAAAAGTGTATCAATTTTTGGGTGAGGCTAGTAATTTTTAGCTCTTCTTTCCCATTGCTCCTCTTCAATCAAGCTTCTTAAAGCTGAGTAGCTTTAGAAGATGAAGAGGATGCAAGAAATGCAGACTATTAAAAATAAATAAATTCGTGGAGGTGCATGACTAGACTTACATCTCAGAAGTGGCAGCTACAGCTAGTTTGATTCCCAAGAGCAACTAATTGTGGTGCGGGGGGGGGAGGTGGATGCCTCAGTCTTTCTAAGCAGAGCTTGCTAGACTGAGATTTACTCTGACAGGTTTTTTGTGGTTTTTGTTTGGTTGTGTTTTTTTAAGGTTATGTAGTATACCCTCAGGAGACGAGAGGGAGGCAGACACTCCGTAGGACTCCTCCATGCAGCAGCTATGCAATAGCATGACAGTGCTAGAAATAGAGTAAGCTTAGACCTATGGAAATTTATTAGAAATTTGGCAAGAATTTAACTAAGGGTAATGCTGCATCTGAAATATATTAACTTCAGTTTCCTTCAGCCACCTTAGGCTTTATGTCTGGAGTTATGCTTCTTTTTTCTTTATTTCTGATTTGTTTGGGGGTTTTTTTCTTCCAATTTGAAGCTTTCTACATAAAGACATTTCTTTTCAGGCTTACATTAATTTCTTTTCAGGCCCTCTTCTTGTAGTAAAGTTAAAAAAGCTGCTCTATAAAAAGATACTGACAACAGAGAGTCTTATGAGTAAGATTCTTCTTTAAGTGCTTGGTAGTTCAGGCCTCTAAAATGATGCAAGAGGCTAAATTCTAGCTGTAGTTACATACATGGTCACTTCCTTGTTTTCAGGAAAAACTTCACTAGCAAAAGTAAACTATCTTTCCATATTGCCTCCAACCCAAAGACTGTGAGATGGAGGGAGATTCTGCAAGGCAGAGATAGTATTGAGTCCTCGAGGCAAGGAGGTAGGTTAGAAGTCTCGGACATTCACTTCCACCTCTTTGACAAATGACATTCAGAATTCTTCCATTTTTGCTTCACATATGTATTCACAGCAAAGTGACTTCATACTTTAGAGCTTAGAGTTTTACCTGGAAACTAAGATGAATTGCTGCCTTGCTGTGCTGTGGCACTTGGAGTCACTGCAGATGGTCTGAATGGGTCTCCAAAAGGGTCATGTTTCTTTGAGTTAAATGATGTAAGGATCTGTATATATTAGATTAAAAAAATCATCATCTTCTGAAGTAAAAACATCTCCCAAAAGGAATTACATGGCAAACACTCCTCTATCTTTAGAGAGAATAAAAAAGTGACCAGCAGATGACAGAAGTTAGTTACATTACTTAATACTTTATCACCAGGTAGACAGGTATTCCACTGATGAGCATAGCATGGGAACCTGCCTGTGACTTTGCAGATCCATCCCTTACAACTCAACTGTTACTGCAGAACAGCAAGGTATTTACCTTCAAGCTACTGTAAAAAAACCCCAAAACTAACAGACTCTCATATTAGAAACACTTAACTAGTGATGTTCCTTACAAATACCTTCAGTTCCTACCATGAGTGTTTTGTTGCGCGCAAGTTGGATCCAAAGGGCTGGAGCAAATGGACTTGCTTCCTAGTTGAACAGATTGTAAGCCTAATGATTTAGAGTCTAGTTTGACTGACTCTATATGCAAGTTCTGACATTTCAGACCTTTTCCAACTGAGGTAAGAACTGAACTCCACAAGACTTGTCCTTCCCTTGGTTCTCAGAAAGCAGCGGAGAACAGCACCCCTTACAGACAAGGCTGGTGACCTCCAGTCCCTGGGACTTAGCCACCTAAGTTCCAGCTAATAACTAGCCCAGGTGTGCAAGTACATTCTGCACTGCCAGGATCTGGTCTTGGCAGACAGGGCAGTGCGAAAGGAAGAGGTGCCAGTTAGTCCCATAGGGGCAACCAGGAGTAGCTTCCTAAACCGCCTCTCAACTGTGGCTCGGCATCTATCCCCCACAGCATGTCAAAGCTGTAAATTGGTCTGCCAAACCCTAGTGGGCTTCAAAATACAGACATTTTAGTATGGACTTTGTGCAACAGGAAAATAAGGGCAGAAGACTGGGCTCAGACCCAGGCCACATAGTTTAGAGATGAGATTTCCTGTTACAGAATGTTAGAAGTGTCCTGAAGGCCAATTTTAAGATAGCACTGCTTCCTAACCAGAGATCCAATATAGAGCTTGAACACAGTCACTTTCCCTTGCAGAGTTGTATATAGGCAGCTTATATATCCAGTGAAAAGGGGAAAATATGGCTCTTAGGGATTTTCCACTAGCTTTGTAGAATTCTCATCAAAATTTATCTGCTGGGTTCAGAAAAACAGTAAGGACAAGACCAGCGATGTGGAAAAAAAAAAAACAAAAAACCAAAAAACCCAGAAAGCTGAAATGTGAAGCCAGCCTTCTATGAAGAGTATTAGTTTTGTGTGTGACACTAATTATCCAAGGTGAAACTCATTAACCAGCACATACAAATAATGTAACTTGGCATTCTGTAACAGAAACAGTATACGTCACATGTATGAGTAAAGTGGATACCTTGAACTCATTTGGTGGTTGCAGAGAGCAAACTGCAGACCAGCAGGTGTACAGCGTAACCACATACCTGATTCCTAAATACAACTACTATGATACGTAAATGAATGGTATACATAATAATCACAATTTATTAGGAGAAGCAAGTACTCAAAAAACCCTTCCTCTCAGACATAAAACCTTTTTTAAAAAGACAGGACACACAGACTAGGTCAGATTTTTCAGATTTGCTGTTGTAGCCCTGGTGTTCAGGCAGCAGAACAAAGCTCTCAAGCAGCTGATGATCAAGAGCCCTCCTACAGGCACCGCCTGTGTCAATGCTGCAGCACGCAAAGCCTCACCTGGGCAACTGCCACGGCATCTGTGTATCTACAGAATTCCAGACAAACAGGCACTTACTTTTGGTTGTATCAGGCTGGGCCATCGGAGTAAACTGATTTCTGAAACACTTGCCAAAAAACTGGGAGATGATCACAAGTTTTCACTTCAAAGGCCTGGTTAAGCGTTTCAAAGAAGTCCCGCTCGGGAACTCTGTCAGACTTCCTGGGAAGAAACAACACAGTCATTTTATTAAAACTACAACTTAAAACCGCTTTCTATTTTCCTCTCTCCTCACCGAGATTCTTTTGCCCCTATATTTCTTTTTCTTCCTCTTTCCAAAACTGTCCTTTTGCTTGAAAATTTTTTGTTAATAATTATTAATGAATATTGAAACAAGGTCTGTGGAAAGCTCAGAAGAATGAGAGGAGCGCTGCTTTGGCTGGACTTGCATTCTGTACGGATTTCTCTAACAGTAGTCTTGAAAAAAGTCTCATCACACTACATCCACATCCAGAGGCAGTTGGTGTCACAGTAGGTACTACGCAGCTTAAGAAATGAAAACTACTACACTGAGCAGTGCTTGTTCACGGAATTTCAAGTCCTAAGAAAATAACTCCATTAGCTCTTCAAGGCCCTGGTAATGAATATCCAAGCATTGACAAAAACTGAGCCCACAGATATAGTAACGCAAACCATTTTATTTTTAGTGTTTTTGTTGAAGAATTACAGAATCCAACATTGAATTAATTTTCTTAAGGCATTCCAAATGCATAATATGTTTTTCATTTAACAAAAACAAATTAAAAAAACCCCCACATTTACTTACCTCTGCTACATACTGAGCATTTCTTTAATGTATTTTCCCACTGTGTTAATCTAGCCCCTTCCATTCCATGGAGGTGAAGTCTGCAATGAAATCACACAGAAGAACTTAAAGATACTCACATTGACATAGCCTTCAGGAATCAGAGGTTTAGACGACTCATCAGAATGATTTTCGTAACACCAGTGTCTGACATGCCACCAAAGAAACATATATTGCATTGTTAGTCTGGGGGCAGATACTGCATTCAGACCAATAATTACACTGAAGTGCTCTCTCTTTTTTTTTTTGTAAGAAGAATGCTATTAATGCTTTTTGTCTTTGACGTTCAAAACAATGAAAATATTTTAATTTTTTTTCTATTTCAGGCCTATTCTGTCTGAGAGAAATGAGTTGCTCATTCAGTTTTTGTCCGATTTAAGCTTAACAGCTGATGGTTTTATTGGCCATTATAAATTTAGACCAAAAAAGTTACCCACAACTACAGTTCCACCTACTACCACAACAGTCCCTGCTACCTCAAGTAAGTTTTACAGCCTTTAATTTTCTTTCTTAGAAAAATACATTATTCCAGGACAAGGAGAGGGTTACAGAAAAATGTAATAGAAACTACAATAAAAGCTACAGTTTTATGGTTTGTTAGTATTTCAAATGTCGAGGGAATGAATTAAAATTAATACACCCAAGGGAGAATCTACTTACCATTATTAAAAGCAAATCTATCCATGCAAGAGTTCAGTGTAACAGTAACTCGCTCCAGCTGACAGAATCTTCCTCTCTTCTCAATTTTTGACAGTTAACTAGCAAATTCCATAGAAGAATGGATAAGCAAAATTTTTTTGTATAAGAAGTTCTAATTATTTCAGGAAATACTTTTATTTAAAGGAATTCTTTCTTCTATACAAGTTAATATGTAAAAAACTGACCATATTTTTCTTCACATAGTTATTAAGATCAAGCAAAATTGGTACGGAAGCCCCCTGAGCCCTCATCAGATTCTGTTAACATCCTGACAACATGACACTCTCCTATAATTATTTTTATTTAAAAAAATTCAGGGATTGGAACTTAAAGAAATGTGTCACACTAAAAATAAGTTTCCTTTTATATTTAAGACTAGACAGCATATATGAAAGATCAGAGGAGGATTTCTCTGAAGGTATTGCCAAAACTACCTTATTACTGAGATACTGAAGGGATAAATTCTTACAATTTCTATAACCTGAATGAGAAAGATTTAAGATACAGTTATAGCAGAGAACCAAATTATTTATGATGTTTTTGCAACACAACCTGATTTGTACTTAAAACGC
>NW_009646736.1:5817076-5824613 GCF_000708025.1 Charadrius vociferus | reverse complement strand
ATGTGATGCTCAAATACTGGTAATGAAAGGTATTTAAAAGAGATGAAAATAAACATTATAAAAATGAAACCATAATGACGTGTAAATCATTCTGATGTGACTGCTACTCTAATAATAAATAAATCAGCTCTTCTTCACTATAAAGCACTTCTTAACAAAGTTGTTAGTCCAAACACTTGGTCTCACCTGATCCAGGCTGTCCGATGTCTCACGCTGGATTTGTGGTCAGGGTTTTGCCATTGAGTTTTGCTCTGTGAGCTGTTTGTGTGTGCACATGCAAAAGAGGTGTACTTTACTAATTAACTCCAAATCAATTTTTATGACAACATCAGTGTTAGAAAATAAAACCAATGCAAAGTCATCTGAGAGAAGACAACAGAGGGAAGGTGTTCAAAAGGCCTCGTCAGGCAGACAGAAATAAGAAGTCTTTTCAATGTCTGGTCAGTTATGCATGGTCTAGACATTTCTGATCATAAAAACAAACCAAAGGACACCAAACCTCTACAGTTTAATTAAATTTCTGATCAATCATTTGCATTCAGAAGTGTCCAGTTCAGACAGACTTAGCTTATTATCTTGCAAGTCAGACCTCTTCAAACTTGCACAGAACTGCAGGCATTAATAAAATATTGAGCTTTAGTAGGCACTTTCAAGAATTACCTCAATCTCCATTTTACATAAAAATATTAGTATTTGAAGAAATAAATAAATGTTATGTAATAAATTAATAAAATTAATGAAGATTAATCCAGTACATATGGTTAAGGAATTGATTTTCTTATTTCATTGGATCAAGTCATGCATTTGTCTGTCAATACGGCTATACATAAAATGTTAGGCAACTAAACTTTTAATTTCGATCTTCTCCAATTCATATTTTGGTAAAGTACCTCCCTTGTCTGTCCAAACAATAGGCAGCCTCTACAGACAAATCATAGCAAAGTCAGTCACCAACCAAAATTTTCTAAACTCAAAAGTAAAACTTGAAGTGTTAGCGCAAAAAAAAAACCCAAACCCTGAGAGGACCAAACAAGAATATTTTGCAATGCATAATTCCAGTTTTAAATTTAGAAAAATCAGGACCTCAATAAATTTGTGGCAGCTACCATACTGACATGCACCTGTGACTCATATACCTGCTACATTTCTTACCTTCCTACTACAGACACTGAATTGAAAGACTCAAGGAACATTAAATTATTAGTTTTTGTTGTGTTGCACGTAGCATTGAGATAGGAGGTATTTGCCTGACCTAGCAACTGACACTGTGAGACAGGAAAACTAATTTAATGGCATCGCACCCCACCAAGTGCTAACTGCAATTTAAAATAATAATTCGAAAAATTATCATTTAGTTTAAAGTACTAAAAGCTGAATATAGTGTATTATTTCTACATTGTATTCTACAAAGAAGTCACTTTATAAAAAGCAACTCAGTATATAATTAAAATATTTTTAGAAATACACACAGGTAGAAAAGAACTATGCAGACACATCAAGGCAGAAGTGATGGCAGTGGGAGTCTCACTCCCATGACCATATAGATCTGATGGTAGGACTGAGGCTACATGATGTAGAATATGACTAGATGCGTCTCCATAGACATAATAACTTGCTCTTCAGAACACTTTTCCTTGTGGGAGGCATTTAACTTTCTAAAGAGACTCATTGAATACCAATCATGTGAAGGCAAAAAAAAATAAATAAATAGAACAAACAACCCCAAATCAATGAAAAATATGGGATCCAGGAAAAACTTTGTGTTTGAAAGGCAAAACAATGAGTATGCAGATCTTCTAACAGTCATGAGCATAACACTGAAGACAAAGTAATTTTAATGCCATTCAGCTGACCCTCAGAAACTTGCAAAATTAAAAAATTAATCAATTCATTCAATTAAAAGAGAAGTACAAGTGTAAATTACTGATTAGAAAATTAGTCAGGAGTTCTTTTTCAGAAAGTATAGGCTGGATAAAACGTCTGCAAAATGCTCCATTCTAAAGGAAGTAAAAATACCCACAAAAGTGTTCTTCATAACTAATTCAGTTTTTCCTGGAAAGTAGAGTTATGTAGGGGTTTAGGTTTTTTTAATCTGTCGGTTTCAGCTCCATTTTTCCAATCAATATGATGTCATTGACCAATTCCAAACAAATCTGAAAAGGACATAAAAGCCTTAAAAATACCGCATCCCAACACATTACACAGAAAGGCTTTTAGCTGAGTACAAAGACTATTAACATCCACCCAAGGAGGAAAAAAACCCAAAGTGTATTCACTTGTTTATAAAGAAAGCATTCCCTTTCAGAAAGGAAATGTCAACCCCTACCTAATATTAAATAGATACTTCAAACACTATGTTGTGTTTCAAAATGTCATCACTAAAAATTATACAGTGCTACATGTCGTGAAGCTATGTGAAAAATTTAGAAAAAAAAGTCAGGAATTTGAACTCTGATCTCCACCATCACAGTACAGTAATTTCAGATAAAGGGCCACCCCCTCCCTCTGCAGGGTTACTGTAACATAATGTTATGATACTTTACATGTGCCACTAGGGCTGTATGGCAACAGGCAACAACACCAAACAAGTTAAATATGTAAGATCACACTACAATCAATTGTAAATTTTCTGTAACATCCCATTCTATAAGCTCCTTAGAACAGATACGCAGGTGAGACACACGTGAAAAGATGATGATTGGAGGTGATGGCAGAGAAAAGGAATATTGTTGTTGTGGTGTTCATCCCTTGCAATACAAAATCTCATTAATGTTTACATCACGATTATTAATCTTTCTTTTTTTTTTTTAAACATACTGCTTTGCATTTGTATCAAATACCTCATTTTAATTTACTTTTTCCTTTTCAAAAAGTTGTGAAACCAACAGTTGCCCTGTGCCAGCAAAAGTGTAAGAGGAGTGGGACTCTCGAAAGCAATTATTGTTCAAGCAACTTCGGTAAGGAAGCAAAGTTTGTTTCTTTTTAATTATACACTTGGCACTGTGTTTTTAAACTCATAGGAATTTTACTAGATGTAGTTCTGAGTTATCGTTAATATACAGGCCATATTTCTATACCATCTTATGTGTGTATCTGACATTACTATCTGTGTTTTACTCAATACTTTCTTGGAGATATTCCGAAATAGGCACTGCACACATCTGAAACAAACATACTTTCTCAGTCTGAAAAGCAAATGACAATGGAAGACAACCACCTACAGGGCAGTATTGACTGAGTTCCTGTACTGCCACCTCATTTGTCTAACCAGCCAATACACATTTTATGCTGTACCTGCTGACTATCCCACAATTCAGTTTATAGACTTCCAAAATATTTTTAAAAGCAATTACAAGGCATGGAAGCTCACAAGCACTGCTTTCTGTACACAGACACAAATCATTCAGGTAAAATGGTGTCTGCTGTGTATTTGGATGGCATTGTCACTGCTGATTTATTCAGTTATGTCTCAGAGTATTTTCCCATAATAATACTGGAAGCTTTTTCAGTCCCCTATAAAACATGCCTAAAAATTTGATGGGACAACTTCCCTTCTCTCTCCCCTTTTTTGTTTTTTTTTGTTTTAATCTAACTCTAACTTTATAGCTAATCCCATGAGATTAGAGGAAATCTGCTGTTTGAGGAAAGCGGGGGCAGCTTTGCATCGTTTTGCTAGAAAAACAGCTGAGGGCTGTGGTTGTACCCTGAAGCAGAGTGGACTCACTGCAGCACGACCCCTTACCACTCTTGACCACCAGCCTGTTTTAATTTGCAACCAGTATAGACTGGCCCATGACCAAAAGAAGCAGGTGGAAAAAAAAAAATAAATGGTCTCTCCTCTTACTGACCACACCTCAGCTCTTGTGGCTGACGGTAAATGATACTATATAAAACTTATACCTTTTCCTCTAGCATCAGGATAATAAATCACATCCTCTCACCTTTTGTCAAATACTTGAAATTTTTCAGTTGTTTCCATGGCAGGAGTAAGAGTAAAAATATTTTATAGACTACTGTGAATGCAAGTGTATCCTAAGGTAAGAACAGAAAGTGTGCTCTTTGTAGAATATGATTTATTCCAAGTTTATTTACTGACTTTAGAAAATAAGAATGAATTTAGAACATAAGAGCTATTTCTCTTTCATCATGCATTTCATTTTTATTGTTTCTAGAAATATAACTGCAATAATCAGCATTTTAACATCCACAGTTCTCTTTTGCTTGAACATTCCCATTTAATTAAAAACTCTTGATAATGGTGCAAATTTACAAATGCCTAACCTAAAATGTGGATTATGCAGATTTGTAAAATAAATCTGGCTGGTCACACTTAATAACCAAAGATCTAATTGCTCCTAGGATAGAATAGCTTATCTACAAAAGGTGATCTGAGAAGAAAAAAAAATGCTAATACCATTCACCATTCCCTTTTGATAAATAAAGATGGCTTACAAGTTAATCTGGTCATCCTAGGAAAGAAAAAAGGTATCTTTATTTTCATACTGAGAGGTCTTTGGGAGATGCGGTAGTCTAAATTTAGCTGAAATCACAAATTTGTCTCAGTATCAGGCCTCATACAGATGAAAATCTAGCTCCTAGGGCACTAACTGTTCCCTGCTGCTCATTTGAGAGTGTCACAGCGCTGGGAATTCCGCTTTTGGCCAGAATGTTTTCAATTCACCTTCTCCACTGTTTTAAAATTAGTCATTAGAAAAGTAGTATCAAATTGTACTGTTTAATTGCAATTATCAAAACCTAGACCTGGGCTTGCAAGGGACCGATGCATTCTGGGAACAGTTTTATATTTGGTGCCACCAAAATTTGTCAGTAGTGAGTTATCTATTACGGGTGATACCCACATTTTTCGTAACTGTTTCCAGTATTGTTTTTTTTCCTTATTATGGACGAATATACTTAGTTTCTATGATGCCTCAAAATTTATGTCTAAAAAAATAATAGAAATATATGAAATGTATCAAATGTCTTTTCTTCTAGTAATAACTGGAACTGTAATCACAGCAATAGCGCGGGCTGGCAGTCTGCATGCAACAATATCAATCATTAATGTATATAAGGAGGGAAATTTAGCAATTCAACAAGCCGGCAAGAGTATGAGTGCCAAGATTCTTGTTGTATGTAAGCAGTGTCCTCTCATCAGAAGAGGTAAGTACACAAAAATAACTGCTGTCTGTGTTTATAAAAGACAACAGCTTTGAAAAATGCTATTTGAAATATTACCACAAGAATCAGTAAAATTACAGTAATTGTTTCTATAATCAGCAACATTATAACATTATATTATAATCAATTTAAGATAAAAATAACTAGTTATCCAGGTTTATATTGCATTTCTCAGTTTTACATATAAAGGATTTGACTCACTTAGAGCAAAGGAGTTTGAAAAACTTTTCTTTTTTTTTTTTTTAACCCCACGTAATATAAAGTCAAGTCTGATTTGATTGTCTCAAAGGAAGCTCAGTTAGATTTTGGGTTTGCGTGTATGTATTTTGGAGCTAGTTTTCATACACAGTTATTTAGAAGGGAAAAACAACAGCATGCTAAACCTGGAAAAGCAGTAGGTCACAGCAAATGAAAAAAATCACCATGTTTACCATGTGTACCTTCAGTGTATATTTACATCTTCACTGTAGAAATACTAGTAATATTAAGCCAAATCTGCTCCTGCAAACAGCCAGTACTTCTGCAGCTATCTTAGACAGCTTTATACAGAGTACATCACGCAAGATAATGTCCCATTAAATCTAACAAGGATTATTAATATGGTGTTATAAGAAATACTGAGACTCTGTTTCACTGAAGTAACTCAGTAAAAAATAAAAGTTTTCAACTCTGGCTCCTGAGTAAACAGGCAGAACAGGAGAACATAAATGGAACCATAGCAGGAAACAGTCAAAATAGTTCAATAAGCATCAAAAAAACCCTGAAAACATTTAGGATACTACTGGAATTTAAGCATATTAATTCAAAGTGGGCAGTACAAAAGAGAAAAATCCTTGTTACAAATCAGCTTTTGCTTTTACCTTTAGTTTTCTGCAAACTAGACACCTGTCTAGGAGACATACTAATATCCTTGGTAGAACAAATTGTTTCCTTTTAGGCAGACAATCCTGCTGCCTCCAAACCACACACTTCTGTTTCTCTCCCTAAATCGCCATGAATTATTGAATAGCCATTACTGAATAACTCAACTTTTTTGCTTATACCCCTATAACACTGCTCCTAAGGCCTGGCAAACCCCTAACCCTTCTAAGCCATAAAAACATGCAAATCCATCCGACTTCTCCAAAGCCAGGGCTTATCACACATTAAGCCAACCTTGCTTGCCTGACTGCCTCTCTATATATCTCAAAAATGTTTATGTCTTTGGGGGAGGAAAAGGGAATGAAAAGACTTAAGTGCATTATCCCTTGAGTGCATTATCTCACAAGCTCAGCAAATGAGAAAATATCCTAAAAGAATGAAACACTTTGGGTGTTAGTAGCCAAATTATCCAGTGTTCGTACTATATTTCTAATGTCTTTCAGACTCATTTGACAGTCTACATTTAATTAATATCTCCTATATATTTAATAAGGTAGTAGATGTTAGCACATATATATATTTAATAAGGTTAGTAGATGTTATCTCTTTGATTTTTACATAACTGTACTTTATTGCGTAACAAGCATGGCAAAGGTGGGTAAGGAAGCATAGGCTTTAGGTAGAATGGGAGAAAATGTTAGAAAGCATTGGTAACAGTGCAAACGAATAGAGACCACAGATAAAGAACTACACTTACCAAATTACATTCCAGATTTCTGTGTTGTAATCCTGTGCTCTCCTTTGTAGGTTTAAACTACATCATCATGGGTCAGGTGGAAGAAGACGGCAGAGGCAAAGTCTTTCCCAACAGCTTTGTCATGAGTTTTAAGACTAAGAACTCAAAGATCCTAAATGCCTTGAAAAACAAAACATGTTAAAACTGAAATCTGCAGCTGCATTCTATCATCTCTCTTGAAAAATAATTTTCACTTAGTGTAAGCCATGAAAATACAACCAACTGCCAACACTAAGACCATGCTCACCACGTTCTTCCCTCCCACCCACCTAAGCACACCCTGGCACAAAGCAGTATCAGACATGTACTTACCAAGAGGAGAACAGATCCTCCTAAGTCTTAAAGCCGAAGGTTTGCAGCACAGCCATCTGATCTCAAACATACCAAATTCCAATTACTTGTTAGCCGTTAATTTATAATTGTCCAATTTTTTAAGGATTTGTTTATGTAAAATAAGAATTCTAAGTGCAATATTTATAGTAACTCATTTTAACTTAGCTTTTTCTCTCAAGTTGTTTTATAACATGGGTTTCTGCATTATTATCTGTGCTTAATAAAGTATTTTAAGATTAAATCATACACTGACTAGCTATTCATTATGTATAAAGTGGAGAAGGTTAAACATAGAAACTTTTTTGATCATTTACATGCTTTTGATGGTTTGGGTCTTCCATAGTATGACTGCCACCACACTTCCTG
>NW_009646736.1:5802929-5816999 GCF_000708025.1 Charadrius vociferus | reverse complement strand
CTGCTGATTAAGGTGCTGATTCTTCTTCCATTGAAGCCAGCGAATTGTTGATTTGAATTGGAACTGGATTTACTCTTCAAAGAAGTAGACAACTGTAAAACAGCACCATGCTTTCTCTGCTGATGACTAAATTCTAGTTAGAAAACGTCACTATTAAGTTCTGTAAGGTACTTAGAGAGGAGGAAGGTAGGTATTAATTTAGTGGTAGTAAAGTACACACGCAAATATTTAAGTTTTTGTCTCTACTGCAAAAAGACAGACAATACAGCAATGCTCAGTCTGGCACCAGTAGTGTAAATAGTAGCATATCTGTCTAATTTATTTCATTCCTATACGCAAAAGGTTGAACTCATAGCTATTTTGAGAATAAGGGAATTAACAGACTGGAAGCAGTTAGGCAATGTTACAATGTTAAGAGATCTTTGTCAGGTCTGTCTGTTGTGTTCAGTTATTTGTCACTCTGAAACTGAAAAGCTATAACCAAAGATGGAGAAATGAAAACAGATTATGGGTAAAGATTAACACTGAGAAGTTGAACAACATTTTGATCGAAAGCAGATACAAAATACACGCTTTTCAAACTAGGTAAAACTTGAACACTAACAAAAATGACATGGATGGAACAAAATCAAAGATCCCTTTAAGTATGTGTTTTCCTCATATATAAATACAGTAGCAGAGTTCTTTTGATAATCTGTAACCATAGGCAGGAAACTGTAATGAAATACACAGTCCCTATTTGAAGTACTCATTGCTTATTTCAGTCGCAGAATGTGGATTGCCATTCTTCTGCAGTTACTGATTCTCATACGTAATGCCGAGAGGTGCTGCCCCAGCGCAGCTCGGTAGCACAGCAGCTCTGTGCCGAAGACGTAACGGGTAGCTAGGCAGGAGGCACAAGGATCAGAGGGAGGCACAAAGGTACGTAAGGGCCGTGCTGGCAGCTCACATCCAACAGCTCACTGCTGTAACCACACTGTACAGATTGCTAGGGCTTTGCCTTACCGACTAAACCAAACCATTTCCCTGTGGAAATGACAGCAACATTTGTTTGCAGAGCAGATGTAATTTTGTAATTTTAAGAATTTAAAATTGTAATTTTAATTTTCCAGTATTGATTCCTATGCAGATTAAGGGGTTTTATGCATGGTGCTCTCCACATTTCTCAGCAGCAGCCTGGGGAGAAGCAATGTGGAAATCATGCTCAGAACTCTCTTGAGCTACAATGATCTATTTTTATTTATGATGACATGACCATCTGTCATGCAACTTTTTTCAGTGAGGCAAGAAGAGTCTGGCAGCTTGCTCCTCCTTTCCCAAATGGTAGGTAGGGAAATCTCCTGCTTGCTCTTCTCAACACTCCCTTTAGACCAGTTTCTTTCTCAAATCAAAGCCCTGACAGCAGTAGCCCTGCAACAGGGAACAGGAGCCAGGACTGACCAAGCCAAGACCAGCAGTAGCCCTGCAACAGGGAACAGGAGCCAGGACTGACCAGGCCAAGCCAAGAAACATGGAGCAGTGCCATTTTTCTCAAGTAAGAATCAGTTACAAAACATAGGTAACAACTATGACAAATTTTTAAAAGCAGATGTGGTGACTGCAAACTTCAGACATTTAAAATCCAACCTGCAACCAAACAAAATTATCTGAACACAATACAACTTCTGAAATCATTTCAACAGAAATAATAATCAAAACTATAGTTTTGCAAGAGCATAAAGTAAGCTGACTTTCAGTAATGAAGAGTTTTGGCCTTTCTGCTGCAAATGGAGGCAGCGTGAAAATTTCATCTCCACTTTTCATTCATCAAGGCAAAGTTAGCTCTAAGACAAAACAGACATTAACATGAAAAGAAAGAAGTCAACATTATTCTGTAGTCTCAAAAAGACCACTTAGTCCTTTCACGACTTGCACTAAAATTTGTGCAAAGATATTCTGAATCCTATAGCCAAGTAAACTCCAGCTTCTCCAAACTTTTCTTTCTTTTGACATCTCAGTTCAAAGAAGTATCACAGACACCTAAAATTTTGTCTCTGTGCATGTCCAGCACTGTTCTGTGAGTGTGCATAAGGGAAATCTGGGAGCCCTAACATCTGCAGACTACTTCTGGAACAGCCAGTATTAAATTGCCACATGAGAAAGCAATAGCATGTTTAATACATGTGAACAAGGAAATCTAAATGGTATGACAAGATTGACTAAATAGTACCAAGCACTCTGTATCGATTAGTAGCCAAACGGACAGGAAGACTGCAACAGCTTTCAAACAAGGCAGAGATGCAGAGTCATACAAGTAAGGTACTACAGAGAATAAGCTTCTCTCTCTCTGATATCTATCACTGCACAGGTAGGTATTTCAGGGACAAATAAAAACTCTGCAACCCCCAGATCCAATCCAAACCCCGCCAAAGTGCCTTGAAATAAGACAGTTTTTCCTAAGGACATGCCTACAGTGTAGAACACAGTGCCACGTGACAATGACCGAGCTAGCTCTGAGTGACTTTGTTTAACATATCAAAAGCAATTAGAAATAGCTACATTACCAGATAAACACACCCAGCTTCCTAGAAGGACTAATCGGCAGCAACCGAGTGCCAAGCAGCTAACACTGCATCTAGAATCCAGTCTAGCTTGTTTGGGACTGGCTCAGGTATCACTTCATGGCACTGCACGAAGCCATTCAAAAGAACTTAAAGTTAACAGGATGATTCCACAAGGAAACAAGGTAATAACACGCTAATACCGGCTACCTTCCTTAAACTTCTTAACATGACAAAGAAATTATTTTCAATATGGTACCTGATATAATATGTTTCAAATATGACTGATATTCATACAACGACATTTTTCAAGGAGCTTTTTATTTGTCTGCTTCCTTTCTTGGATATACACAACATACACAGCAAATAGTTCTTACGTTGGTGTTTTATTCAAACATGAGATCTGAGTCCAAATACAAAATTCAGTGATGCTTTTTGCTTTGAACACAAGAGTTAACTTCTTATTCACATGAAAAGCCAACAGACTTACCAGAATACCTCTATACTGTAAGACTTCTGGAAGCGGAGTATTAAACCCTAGTTCAGATATACATAATTTCATAGTACAGAAAATATATTACCTTTACAAGAAAGAGTTTTATAAGAATTCCTTCGAAAGAGTAAACATTCACATAAGCCTCCACTCTATCAACCTCCCAAAATCAACTGTAGTCAAAGACCACTATGGCTACCTGCGCCTTCTGGACATAAGACCATTTTAGAAGAGCACCATCATAGCTGTAAAATTGTCAGTCAATCCTTTAGCTGTCATAAATATACTTATTTTGTAATTAAAAATACAGGAATCTCACATTTCTCAATTACAATTTGTCAGCTTCAATTATATATAAGCATATAAAGCCATATAGGACCCTCTAGCACAGAAAATCCACAAAGCCCTTACTGTCCATTGTAAGCAAAGTCAAATCACATGTTGTTTTCACAAAACATAGTATTACTGACTCCAAAAAAATGTTTAGCTTGGCAACAACTGTGGTAACAAAAAAGGAAAAAAGAAAGACAAGTTTAAAAGCAGGAGATGTAGAACCTGTTGAAAGCAGGCCCTTCTAAACTACATCTGTCCAATGACCAGATACAACGTATGTGCCCACAGAAATAAGCCTACCGTGTTTCACAGGAATTGTTCAGCATTGCAAACAATAGCACCCACGTGCTCCACCTCATTTTTGTTAAATCACAAGTTTTTAATAATTCAAATAATTTATCATCCAGATTTTAAAAACCCAAGATATTAAACAGTAGAAGTTCACAGGTTAGTTTTAAAATTCTGTTCCCAATCTTAATATAGTATAGTATAGTATAGTATAGTAAAACATGTACTTTTGAGGCACGGCTGAAAAATCCAAGCAGGAATTGATTGTCTTACATATAACCATAAACATTCAAGAAATGGTTGGTCTATTCTCAGTTGAAATTTCAGTGTTCCCACAAAAGGGAAGGGTCCTGGTGATTTGATTTTCTGTATTCTATAAACGTGAGTATACAGTCAACGTTAACATACAAAACTTGGCACTAGAACTGCCTCTTTCAGAGCCATGCAGTCTTTGCATGCACTGTAACCTACAGTCAAACAGAATTTCCAACGGTGCTGGAAATTTTCTATTATTCTATATCTGACTTTTCTATTAAAAATAAACATAGGCTGGATTTTTGTTTTAAAAAGCCTATCTTCTCCCACAACTTGAAAAACAAGTATCAAAAAGGAACAAACAGCAAAAATAGAAGAAATAAACACATTGTGCTAGTTATGAAGCTCTGACACCTGACAGCCACAGTCTGGAACATTAAAAAATTCCTATATACAAATTTTATACACACACCAAGATTAAGAGTTTAAGAAAATTACTCTATCTGTTTTTGCATTTATTTCCACCTCTTCTGCATCTAGTTGCAACTCATGCAATCGCATTTTCAAATGTATTATTGTGCAATAATCTTCTTTTCTATTTGGTCTGGCAACAGAATTAGGTCAACACTTTCACCTATAGGTATCTAAAAGTACACCCTTTTAATTTAAAAGTTAGGCCTTAGTTTCTTGGATAAAACATAGCATATTTAGAAGTTCGAAAGCCAAGCAGGTCTCTCATTTCATTCCGGAATTTTGACAAGTCTTGCCGCAGTTCATTTAAGTTTTCCACAGTTGCCTGATCCGTGCTCTGCATCTTCTGTCTCATGGAAGTCAAGTAACGGTGGACTAAGCAACACATCACCTTTTGATAATTCTCATCTCTCTTTTGCTTCAGGTTTCTCCATTCCTTTAAACAAACATTAAACACTTACTATGGAAAAGTGATTTTTGAGCTCCAAGGCCTGTATACAATTATACAGACAATAAATAGGAACAAAATAACAAAGCTATTTTATAGATACATCCTGATGTGCACAAATGTACAATGCATGTAAACTGCCAGAAAAATTTAAATTAAATTGTAATCTCCTGTACCAGCAAAATTGAAAATTTTTAATCTACCTGGCTTGGTTATTGTCTTACAAGCAATTAAGACTTCCATAATCCTGAATGTTTCTCAGTGGACATTCCACCAAGTCATTGCATTTAGTTTATTTAATACTATTTTTGTCAGCAAGAAGATGCAAAATTAGAACTCAAAGTTACAGGATACAATAAAAAATGTTTACTTAAAAAAAAAAAACCAACAACCCTCCCTCCAACGAGAGGCTTCAGTGATCCTTTTTGGTTATTTGACACTTCTGTAGTATGTTTAAAACCAATTACCTGCCCCAAAGAACCTCACCATTTTTGAGATTAGCACACACTTCCTTGAGGTTTCTATGAGTTTTCAATCCACCAAAGCATTTTTTTTCAGACTATTTCTGGAGGAATGGGGGGTTGGAGGGAAGGGAGTTGAAATTCCCAAAACGGAAAGTTAGTAGAATCTTACTTAAGTAGAAATAGGTAACACTTACTTATATTTGGATGCAACACACATTATTCTATAGTTCCTATTTACGTTAGTGGCACTCACCATCTGACAAGAAGCTTCATGCAGCAATTTGCTGATTCATTTTAGCAAGCAGCGCCTTTCCAGCTTCAGAGCCTACAGCTTTCCCAATAATTTCTTACCTTTAGGCTGTTCTGACGTTTCACTTTGCCACTTGATGTATGAGAGCAGATCCATTTACTGAGACTGTTGAAAAGATAACAGATAGTCTTGGGAGAGGGAATAACATTGAAAGGTGGAGGTAGCGTGCATTTGTCATCAAAGTAGCTAAGCCAAAGCTTGGCACGAGCAAACTTCCATTCCTTATCTTCATGATTCTAAAGCATCAGAAACATTAACAGAGATCAGAAGCAAAAATATTAGCAGGCTATTTCATACGTTTTAGAAAACTTTTTTAAAAAACTGACTGTTATTTAACTTTGATTATATAGTATTTTAATATATAGATAATACAGTATTTTAATAAATTTGTTCTAATACAATAATATTAAATAATTAAAATACAAAACATATCTCTTCCATTCACTATATACTCTAGTGTAAATATAAAATTCAGCTATGAAGGTATAAACCCTCCATCAAATTCCCAAGCGCCACACCTTATAAAGAATAGCATCTTCACTTGAACAGCCATTGTCTCAAGAAAGTCTTCAATTCCCAGAGGGCCAAAGCCTTGCACGTGTTCAACAGGCAGGGTACCCATTTTACTTGGATCAAAGTAAATAAAAAGTTCATATTTGAAAGAAAGGTGCCCCTTATAGGCTCAGAGACAGAGCTTATCCACAGAGGTCTGTAGGTTAGTCTACACATCACAGAAAGAAATTTGTATAAAATTTAAAGATACAGCTAGCAATTATTGGTAATTAATCAGAAAGCACTTACTGCTATCAGCTGAAAACTTTTATGAAGCATTGCCACAAGGAGTTTAGTTAATACTATCACAACCACCACATTGTAGGTACCAACAATAACAGCACCCACAAAAGACTGTAATTCTTCACCATAGCTAAAACGTGTGACAAAGATGGCTACGTGTGCCAGGGAGAATATATACCAGAACAGAGCAAAACATGTCCCAATAAACCTACAAAAAAAAAAAAAAAAAAAAAAAAAAAACTAGTTAGGTAAAGTAAACAGTTAAAATTAGTTTACTTAATGTAAATTCAAGTTCAGTGAAAAATTCCAGTTTTGTTTAATTACTAGGAATTAAGGTCTAGAACAATTCAGCTATTTCATAGATATCAAACTCACGAATGGAATGTGTCATTGCTCTGTTGTTCACAGAAAATCCCCGCACAGTCCTTTTCTTCATTTATAGTAAATCCTTTATCATAAAGTTGTGTCAATCCAATTGTGAATGAGAACAAGACAAGAAGAAACATGCCCAGAAACTTTCCAAAATCTTGTAGCATCTGCCCCATTGAAATCTGTGAAATAGATTCATTTCCATTTTTAGTAAAACAGGCAGTTATTTGTTTGTATTCTCTCCTTCAGCCTCCAATCAAGAAAAATACATCTATTTACATTTTAAATGCTTAACTTAAAATTTAAGATGCTATACAGACCTCAAAATCAGGAGATACCCTTGTACTATTTTTCAGTGAAAAATTCTAGATATCAAAAAAAAATTAAGTAGTTTTAACATCACCTGATGAGTTCATATCTTTCAACTAACTATAAGCAATAGTACATACACCTTATTCTTTATTTGTAACACCAGTGGTAATAAGGAACTCACAAGTCAATAGATAGCAGTAAATGAAATGCATTTGAGCATAAATACCATTACAAAGTTAAGAAAACACTTAATAAGCAGACTGAATTAATCAAAACATTTGGAATCATAATTCATCACTCATCAAGCACTGGTATACCAAAGCCTATCTGCAGAACACAGAATTAATTCACTGTATGTTTTATGTAAGATTTTAAATATACACAATGTGTAAGTGTGTAAGCACACAAAAATTGAAGGGTGTAAAGTATGGAAGATATGACACTAAATTCAGATCATTAGTTTCCATTTCAGAATATCCTAAACAGAAGCTTGCAAGAATACAAATACACCATCTTTAAAAAAAAAAAATAAAAAATGCTTGTCCCTTTTTCCAACCCGGAGAAAAGCCTGACTTGCTCTTCTCCTAAGCACAAATTTTTAACACAGACACAGCATAAACTGTTTACAGCATTTAAATTACTCTTCCTACAAACTTCTTCAGAGAACAATATGCTATTATAAAGAATGCAAATATATATAATGGGTTTGGGTAAATCTAATCCTCTACACAAACCAGTGTGTGGAAAGCCTCATCCTATATGAATCACAATCTGTACCAAACCATAGCCCAGAATTGTATCACTGATCAGGTTTTGCAAGTACAAGTTTACTGGGAGATGAAGTGCCAGCTCCTGCTCCCTCCTATGCTGCTGGAAACTCACTACATACCCCTATTGCACAGCAGATTCTCTCTGATTCTTTCTAGTTTGCCACAGACATGGAGAATCTGCAACTGCAGGCAGAGCTATGCAGTAATCATACTGTTTGGTCAGAGGATTAACGTCATCCTCACACTGTTTCATCACATCTATCCTTTTTAAAGAAAAAAAAAAAACACAACAAAGCAAAACCAAACACCAACACAACATTTACCTGGTCACAGGCAAGAGAAACATAAAGCAGATGAAACAGGAATGCACAAAAAGTGCAAACCACCCAGAACTATTTTGTTTGGAAGAGAGTGTAATAACATAGCCCAAATACCACTTGCTTTCTCCATATCAGTCATGCTATTCCTTTCTAAGTATTCAGAATTTCTAAGCATTTGAAATCTAATGATCTAATCTAGGGGAATATTATTCTATTTTCTGTTCATAGTAAAAAAACCACCACACACAGCCAACTTAGAAATCTGTATTAAAATAGGTTTTATTACTCAATAAGTAAAGTAACTGAATGCTTAAAAATAACTCTAATAGCCAAGACAACATAGTAGCTGCCTTCCATCCCCCCACACTGTTAGGTTTCCAGGCCATATTTGATTAGCACCATTTGAACTTTGTGACCTACTTTCAGAAAATACTGCAAGAGTTGTTGCACAAGATGTACTGGCCAACAGTAACAACATAAGCTTCAGTGTGCCACTGAATAGGGTGACTGTTGACTGTTTGTATTTACTTGGAAAATTTCACAACATAGCCTCCTAATAAAAAACTTGTGAGAGATCTAGTACATAAATAAATATGCACATTAAACAGTGAATCTTTTTAAAATGTGGAGAGACTTCAATGTTCAATCAATATATATAACAAGCCTAATGCTTACTGCAACATGAGGACTTTAGTATTTTTTTCAAAGTATGCAAGTACATTTCCATTTAAAAATGTATAAAAGAAAGAAATACAAAAATAATTAACAGCAACATAGTCATAGCTAGAGAGAAAACAGCAAGAAGTAAAACAAACAAACAAACCCATGAGAGGACAAACAGGCACCTTCCAATAATATTGAAGCTGTTACAAGAACTATGAACATTCTTTTTAAAGCACTTTTTATGATGATTTTAAAAAGACCAATTTAACCAGTAGATTATGTTTCTTTTCAAAGAAGGACTATTCTGTATGAAAGAAAAATATTGTTCTGCATAATTATTTGCACAGCAAGATTAAGTACTCCAAGTCATTAAAGTGAGCTAAACCTTCAAGCTGGAGGCTTTCAGTTAGATCTTACAGCCTTGATACAAGACCTCTGAGCCAAAATTATTTACTTCAGATTTACTTCAGAATGTCCTTTGGTAAGCTCTAGTTGCAGAGAGAGAGTTAAAAGAAAAATGCTGCTTCCAAATATTTATTCTGTCTTTATGCTTAGTAGTGATAATGTTTCTTGCAGGAACTTTTCAGATCATCCTCTTGCCATAAAGCTCTTAAAACTAGTCCTGTTCGTAAGAGGAGAGGACAAAGCATGGATTTGACCTATTAGGACATAATTCCATCCATATAATTAATCACTAGATGACTACCCTATTTATTCCAAGTGTATTTTTATTCAACAGACACTTGCAAACCCAGTAACGATGATGTCAACCAGCTGCATTAACTAAATCCTATCACTATCAGGGGGAAAATAACTAACTAAAAATCAACAGTACAAGGCGGCAGTGATTTGTCATCATAAATCTCCCAGAAAGTCAGGCCAGAGAAACTGTAACTATACCTATGCAAAGCTTTTTTCAGTAAGCTCTGCCTTTAATAACGGGTGCTTTAGTTTGTAAGGGCTTTTCACTGGTAAAGTAACAAAATCAGTCAGTGCTGTGGACTCAAGCTGAACAGAAAAACCACAGAAAGGGAAAAAATTGTTGCTAGTGGAGTAAGAGGTGACTTCTACTCACAATTATTTTTTAGAAAGAAGCTTTCTTCCTCCTTTTAATCTAAAAAGGATTAAAGGAGGTAACTGCATCCTAAATGCGATGTTTTAATAATAGTCCAGGTTCCCTCCCCTGCCCCCAAAGTTACTTGACCTTCTGTATAGTGTCATATTGCACCCTCGGGTCCACGCAGTTTATCTGAAGTTTATCACGATGAATAGCACCAAGACTAAGATGAGAGGGTCTGTGCTTAAGAAAAGAAACCAACTAACAAAGATTCGAAACTGTTGTGGTCTCTACTGTTCCAGCATCACCACACAAGACTGTTAATGCTTCCCCCCACCATCTCTGGATGACTGAATTAAATGTTCTCCACAAGTAAAATGTGTTTTTAACTGTCATTATTAGTCAGTGGAAGACTCCAGCAAATTCTTGTTTTCCCTTCTTATAACTGGCTATAGATGACTATTTCAATACTCTCAAAATATTTATATTTTTCAAACCAAAGCAATTTGCACAATTCAACTCAACATGCAACTTCAGGAGATTGCAGACATAAAAAGAAAGGCTTTTTGATTACGCTTCCTTGCTACACACCTCATTTATCTGTCATTTAGAGAGAAGAAGTTAGGATGATCATTTGCATAGAACTTTACGGGGAGAACCTGATCCTTACAGTTTTCAAACTGCAGACTCTTATGCAGTATGTTAAGCTAACAACAGATGAAAACAAAAAGAGAGTATAGGTACAGTTACCATGGAAAAATATTATAAGAATATTATAATAAAATGAACTACACTAGGTCTTCCGTTCTTTTTCTTACCTTTTTCTATCTAAATCAGCATGTTTTACATGAGATATTAAAAAACCAAACTTCAATGATACTACTTTTTTTCTACTTTTTACTTTCTGACTTTCTTACTTCCATTTTTTTCTTTTCAATAAGAATCTTCATAGCAAATTAAGATCAAGTTTAATATTTTCCCACGCAGTAGTGATATTCACCTGGAGTGGTCCCAGAATAGAGCTGGTTGTGTACATGAAGAAGAGACGCAGGTAACTAAGAACATTAGCAAAAGCAAAAAGGCCTTCTGCCACTAGGGTAGGATGGAATGCATCCCAGTCCTTCCTCTCAGCATAATCGTGAAACTGCAATATAAAAAGGACAAACTGAGATCACAGACATTATAAATACAGAAATGCACCCATCCACCATTCCCTGCTTCTGCCTCCAAAACAGGCAATAGCATAAAATAAATTAACACACACGATTCATAGATGGCTCACCTCTTTCAGGTATCTCCTTCTTTTTAGACAAAGGCATTTTAAAAGCCATTCCAGAGGGAACTAGACACCAGATGATTTAAATTCAACATCTAACTCTTCCACTCACTTGCTCAGCAAACCATTTATTCCACTGTTCTGCTTTGCCTTCTACTGATTTGCACTGTTTGCTGAAACAAAGGCTTGTGCACTTTATAAACACGTGCATTGTCTAGTGTAATAGGCCTCAGTCAAATACAACATTAAAACACTGCAAAGAAAACTAATGTACACATGCAACTGCAATGTGGCGACCACTGGTCTTACCCCGCTTTAGAAAGATTTAGAAGGACTTACGACCTGGGGTTGCTTCAAGGGATTTTATGAATGATTACAGAGAATGGAAGTCACAAGTAAACTGTTGGTGTAAACACACCCTTAAAGAGTATACACTAGGTACTATTCAACTATTCACAGAATATCCACAGATCCCTAACTTTTGGCTTGGCTGAAAACATTCTGCATTTGTATCACCAGCTTCTGCTGTCTCAAAATGGACATCCAAAAACTAAGAAACTCAGAACTGCTTTAAAATAACTTGCCTGAACGTGTGCTGCACAAAGATGGCAAGAAACAGGGATAATGATGTTTTTATACATTGCAATTGCATGTGTACAAATCCTTCTCTGCTACAGAGACTCTTCCTCTATTTCTTACAGCTTTGGTGCCTACAATATGGACCTCAGATGTAAAACAAGCATTTTTATTTGGTTTTCTAAATAAACTATAAAAATCAATTTTGCTGTATAGAAGTGGCAAAAAAGCCATCATGTGCCTGTTACGTTAGACAGAAGTCCTGCATCTTCGAAAAGGTTATAACTTAAATTAATAGTGAAGGGCTCTTATCTCAGCAAAGGAACTACTACTACAAACAAGTGCTGGTTGCAAAGCAAATGGTTGGGAAGGCAGCCCAACATGGCATTCTTTCTCTCTTTTTTCCAAGAAATGGAGCTTTCCTTTCAAAATGATTACCAGCCTGTGAATCAATGCAAGGATAGGGAAATGAGCCAAACACCAAGTTGGGAAGAACTGAACCAGTTTATTTCCCTCCAAGCTGCCAGACAGCTGTCAACTTACAGTTTGTAATACAAAATAATAGTGCTACTGCACCAGCTTGAATTTTGCTAAAATATTCATATTCAATTGGTCTGGCAGCTTGCCATATGCTGTGCGGCTAACAACACAGGCAACAGAATGGGAATGATCATTTTCAAAACTTCTATCTTCAATCAAATCCAGATGGCTTTTCACAGAGAAAAGATAAGGGTCCTCTATGGTCTTGGGGCTTTTTTCCTTACTACAAAAAACAAAACCAAAAAAACACCAAAAAAAACCCCAACACCATAAAACACCAAACCAAACCCCACCAAAACTAAAACAATTAAGCACATGTAATCAAAAGCTAAATAAAACTTTCTGTAACAGAAAAACTGTAGGCAATCTGAAGAGAGATTACTATTAGCTTTCTGTATAGTACTGATCTATGGAATCAGGTGAACTCAAATGCAAAATCAGATGAGCTGTATGGGGAGATTTCTCCAAATGAAAATCCAGTCATCTGGAAGACCAGCCAGTTCTTAGAAGGAAGACAGAAGCTCTGTTTGGGGTCCCCAAGTACTTGGACACATCTTGATGCATTTTCTAACTCCCATTTGCCTCATCAACTTCTTTTTCAAGCCCAAGGTGCAACAAGACCAGAGATCTTGACAACAACTCGGCATATGCCACATAGAACACTTAACTCAGAAGCCTAAACTGTATCCACACAGCAGGCTATAACTAATGTTACACACTTAACTACAACATACTACTACTAACATACCACACGTAACACATCTCTGCGTATTTTGCAGCAATATACTAAAATCATATTTACCCAGTCAGTCTCAGAGCAGCTTTGGATCTATGAAAATAGGTGCTCACCTTGTTATGGGCAACGACTTTGAGAGCAAAAGTTGCCAAGTACAAAGAATTCATGACAAAACTAAGCTGATTACGGGATTCTTCTAGAAAGTCTTCTAGACCATCATACCAGAGTCTTTTAACATCTGACCACACCATTCCTGCAAGAAAAAAAAAAGGCAAGCCAGGGAAGTAAAGGCATCACACTGAACAGATACTTTTCTACAACCAAAACATTTTGACTGGCTTTTTTAAACAATATATTAGCAAAGAGAAAGAAGCAGAGTAATCAAGTAGATTTACTAAAAGCATTGCATTGGATTACAAGCATTAATCACAAGGCAACAAGATGTTTAACCTTTTCAAGCCTACTTTCCAAATAAGAAACACACTCTCCAATAAAAAAGGGCATGGGAGGAAATGAACAGGAGAAAAACTGGACAGGAAAAGGTCAAATTTAAATAAAGGTAGAAAGTTAGAATACAAATGCTTTTTCTGAATGAAAACTATTCACCTTTTCCCAAAAACATTATAGAAAGCATTACGCTGCTATACAAAGTATCAAGTATTTTTTGGAATTGTGTAGGTATTAAAAAGTTTTTTTAAAGAATAATCAGCTTTGTAACCGTTACTGAAAAGATCCAAAAAGTAGAAACTTTTCCTACCCTAACTGATATTAAATAACATTAGCAGAGAAAAGAGACCATGACTTCAGACTGCAAAAAGCAGTAGTTTAACTCAGAGCAGCAAATATTTAAATATCCAAGATCTTTATAGCAAAATGAATTTTACCATTGTTAACCATGTCTGGTTATGCAGAAAAATACAGTTGCTAAGAATTTTACTGACTGAATGTCTCTTAGAGACTTAACATTTTTATAAAACTTGAAAGGACTGTTAGATGAAATATAATGGCACCTTTGATTTCTACAAATATTTAATGTTGTCTCTTTTTTTTGGGG
>NW_009646736.1:5791347-5802919 GCF_000708025.1 Charadrius vociferus | reverse complement strand
GGTGGGGGGGTGGGTTTTTTTTTTTTAATTACTTCAAATGCATGCTACTATATTTAGGACAAGAAAAGCATCATGTGTATAAATGGTAGTTAAAAACTGCTATACTTAGTTCGGCTTTTCGAACTTTGCAACTTCTCTAGAACTTTGACCCAGTACAAGCAAGATCCAGTGAATGGAAAAAAAAAAAAATCAGATACTTATTCATGACTTTATTTGTTCAGTCAGTTTTACAGTAATATTGGAAGGCATAATAAAAAAAAAGTGTGCTGTGCACTGTTTATTAAAAGACTTATACTCTCTTCTTCCTGGTTATAAAGAAAATATTTCTAAACCAGAACCGCTGTGCCCCTCCCTATGATCACCATGTATTTTACTCTAAATTTATTACAGAATCAAATCTACTTGGAGAAGAAGATGCTGTAATTGATGTAACTTACACAAAAATTTGAGTTCTGTTGCTTTATTTTGCTGGGGAATACACTTGTCTCAATAACTTCGAAAAAGAATTACTGTGTTCATTATTTTAGAAAGTTAACCTAGTGGAACACAAAACTGGCTGCTAACTTTACGTGTTAGATTTTCTGCTGTGGCCATTTTGACATTGATTTTTAGAAAGTGTCTTAATGAGACTATGGAAGACAATAATGTAGGTAAATCCTTGTTACTTGGTTCTCTTTATTTCAGCTGATTTTGCCACATTCTAAATACATTCTTTTCAACTTACTGAATATTTGTAAGGAAACAGTACAATATGTGATTACAAAATAGGCATTTAAGCTATAAATGCAATTACTATTTAACAAATCTTAAGATTCAATAATGTGAAAAATAACCTGATTTTAATGATTTGTTACTTACGGGTCATTTTTCAATCCTATCTGAAATCCACATGTTAAAACACTATGTGAAGAAAATAAAATGTTTCTATGGCCTTTCACTAAAATTGCCAAGACCACCTTTCTGCCTACATTAGATTTGATGGAATGACAAGAATTTCTAAAATCAGATACTGAATCTCAAAACAAAGAAAGAATCTGTAACACTGACTTGTACTCTATATCTGCAGCTTCCAAGTTTTTTTTAAGACCTACATGCATTTGTATGTCGGGTACTGCATATTTCCAAAATCTGCATGAACTACTCAACAGTTTTAGTATAGCTAAACAATGAAAGGAATCACCATTACAAAAAAAAACCCCACACTAAAATAACAAATAAATTACCCACAACTACTTTATCACTGCTTTTTAAAAGTCCAATCAACCAAATAATACATATCTAATTACCTTACATTAAGGTAAAAGTTTCCATTAATTCATCTACCAAATTTTTATGTATAAAACAAACTCATACCAACCAACGAAAAACCCACTAAAAGGTTTCATGAATTTCCAACCAAAACAAAAGTTCATGAGTACTCAAGAAAAATTATACCTGTGCTCCCTCTACTGCATCAACCAGAACTAACATGTGTCCTTTCATGTGCAGTTATGATAATCAGTGACAATGACATACAAAAAATGAAAGTTATAATATGATTTCTGTGTTTTAAAACAAGGATGAGGTAAATGCACACCTTCAATTTATTAGACTAAGATGGAGCATGCATACATACATATGCATAGATAAACATGCACAACGTACTTTTTTCTTTAAACAATACACCAAATCTGCAACAAGCCCAAATTGTATTATTAATTACTTTTCAAATCAAGCATTACAGAATTGGTCATGAAAGACTGAGTTGTTACTCATTGTTGATGGCAATTTTGTATATATTCAAAGTCCTCTCCCTGAGCTAAGCAGAATGCTAGAAAAATTTCACATTTAGAACTATGAAAGAGATTTTTCAGAACCCTAAATTTTGGCAATTGTTTAAAGTTGGATTAGTCCAACCAAAATGCACAGAATCCTCCTGTTCTACCGAGTCAGAGCATATTAAAATAGAAATGAAAACAGTGCAGGAATTGATTTTATGACTGTAACTGCATGCTTACTCCAACTATTTACAATCCAGAAAAAATATAATTAACTTGCATATAATGCACAAATAGTTTTAATCTACTTTATGATTACATAAAGATCTAGGCTAGATTTTCAAAGAAACAATAACTTTACTAGTAATATTCAGATTCTAGCATAATTCCATAGACGGGCACACAAGTAATTACGAAGCTCAGATCACTCCCACTACTTTTTTATAGAATTCATAGAATTATGGAATATCCTTAGTTGGAAGGGACCCACATGGATCATAAAAAAGCAACTACTGACTCCACAAGGGCAATCTAAAAGTTAAACTATATATCTAAGAGCATTGTCCAAACACTTCTTGTAAAAGACAGCTGGAAGAAATTATAACTTTCATGGATTGTTGGCTGATGAAAAAACAAAACAAGTTTGACTCACAATGATTAAATCACCCACATACTAAATAATAGTACCTATTCATGAAAAATTATTGGAAAAAAATCTAAAGTGATGTCTGAATTAATTTTAATTCTCAGCTTAGCACCAAGGAAAACTAGTTGATGACAGGCTCTTATCTGTTACAAAACTATTAATCTGAGGAACACGCACCTCCTTTGCCTTCAGGTTATTTTTTTTTTCTTTCTTTTTTTTTTTTGAGATTAGAACTTTAAAATATCTAGGATGATACACAGCTTTTACTTTTATTTTTTTTTGGTACAACTGAATCTCACTTGCATCGTTGTGAATGGTACCGGTCCTTCCACATTCTTCCACTGTTAGATCCTACAACATTCTGTTTCTGATAATTCACTTTCTGTGACAACTAGAGATTGTTCTAACATTTCACATTCCTTCCTAAAAATGTGATTTTTTTTGTTTTCCTGTAACACTATCCTCCAAAGAGTAAACTTTGATCAAGCAATGAGTAACATGCTAATTTCATAAGAAGGTAATACAAATAATTATTATTCTATCAACATCAGCAATTATCACCCAACCTACTTAAATGATACCTACCAATCAGCCATATTATCAGAAGATAGTCTATTCTCTCAAGGGCTGGTCCCATTGTGTTCTTCTTATTCTCATTGTAGACAAGGGAGTACAAATTAAGTAGTAACAGAAATGTGAAATATGAAGCTCCATGAATAATAAACTTCATAAAAGGAGTGTGAATTATTCGACCTACTCGAGATTTAGGGGCTAACAAGTAACACAGGGACAGAACTGGCCAGAAAATGCCAACCATCAAAACAGTCAAAATTTTCTTGCATGTGTGCTTGCGTCGATAGCCTGCCATCTGTCCAAACCACACAGTGTTTAGAAACTGCTGGCAGTTAGACTGAGCAACAAACTGAGGGGAAAAAAGAAAAAAGAAACAAGCAAGAAATCAGTCTCAGCTTTCTTAATACAGACCACTAATTTATATTATTAAAGTTCATTTTCAACCTATGTGTAGTCACCAACAAACAGGAAAAGGCAAGAATATTAAATTGAAATAATTATAAGAGAAAAAAGTGCTATGGAGCATTATAATTAAAAATATCCATTATTTTAATTTCCTCCTAAAGCCAGCAACTAAACATGAATTATACATAGTAGACTTTTAAAGGTTTTCAGGTTAAGAATGAATTTTGATTTCTGATTATTTAGAAATCTAGCATATAAATAACATCATACCTCAGCTCACTGTCTGTTATAAAATACAGTGACCTTATCTGAAGAATAAGATACCGTTATTGTAAAATACTATCCACATTGTAAAACACAACACCTTGTAAGATGAGGACTAAAGTGGCCAAGCAGATTTATACGTATCAGTTCTTAAAATCATTATGGCTCTATTCAGCAGGGTTAATTTTAAATCAGAGTAAGCTATGTTGTATCAGTCCCTCAAAAGAAGATCATTTTGGTCTAAGGTTATGTAGATTTTGCAAAGGTAGTTTCAAATTTCAGATGGTTATTTGCATGGAGTTACAAAAGAATGTATTTCACCAGAAGATGGTTTGTCATTTAATTTTAAAAATATCAACAAAAAGAACCTTGATGTTATCATCACATTTTAGAAAACATCACCAAAAAAATGTCTCTATACTTAACCTACCACAAATAAATCATATTCTGCAAAGATACTTTCCTCATACCACACAAAAAATGTTATTCTCCAACCACTGTGGTAAAAATAAGCTATTCTCAAAACCAGAAAAATATCTGAAATACTTCAGTATGCTTGTTTAACGCATACCAGAAATGTGTAATGCTCGTTCTAGGACATTCCATAACTACAAAACACTATGTATTTTAATAGTTTCACAAACAGTTTGTGCCTAGATACATAGAACAGATAATGGCTTCTGCAAATGCTAACTGAAAATGGATTTTGTATGGAAACAAAACTTCCTCTCCGTCCCCAGTTCTGTATCCCAGAATCCCACAGATGCCCATTTGCCTTCTCGTACAGCAAAACTGGAGTTCTAATTTGTCAAAGGATAAAGACAACAATGAACTACTGCATGAAATAAGTTTCATACTGATGGTATAAAAAGCCATCAAATAACTGCAAAGACAAACCTCTTTTTGATTATACTTGATCGCAAGTTTTAAGCGACTTAAGTTCATCCTCTCTTCCAACAATCCTCTCTTGTCTACATGTTCATCACTAGATGTGTGATTCAGAATAACTTCCAGCTCCCGTGAATTCCGTGCTTGTGCAAGCAAATCTTTAGCAAAGGTTTTACACTGTTGAGCTAGCTCCTCATAATCATTTCTGAAAGACAAAGAAACAGTACACTGCTCATGTATTTTCCATTAAATCATTGACTATCCATTTTTGGTTGAGATTGTATGTTATGCTAAGACAAATTAAAAAAAAAACAACAAACAAACACAAAAAAACCCAAACAAACCCAAAAACCAAATAACAGTCATATGTCAAGATCCAAGCAGTCTGAAGACAACTCTGAGTAGGTGCCACCATGTAACATGACAATTACAATGCAGTTTAGTTTGCAATTCCAGTAGGTAGAGAAAAATTGAGAAACAGACTTACAGTACACAAACCCTTAGCTTGTAACTTCCTTATAAAGAGCTCAAGCTTAGAATTATTTCAGGAGATGAGAAAGTGTAGTAGTCACAAAATATGACACTGATAGTTCATGATTTGGACTTTCCTCCAGGAAAGGAAGTTAGTTTGAGTTTTGCTTTATTCTCATCATCTGAAAACTGAGGTCTATTCACTGAATGCTATTTATTAATATAATATATTAATATAATAAACACAAAAAAAAGAAACTTACACTATTTCCTTGTCTCACCTGGCACATAGTCCATTTTAGTGCCAAGTTGTATCACAAAAATGCAACAGTTGAACTAAGAAAGTCAATCAGCTATAAAACCAGAAAAATTCCTATGTTGTTTAGGAAAGCAGAATTTTACCCTGTACAAACATTTGCCTTCATGTTCTTATAAAAAATACATGCTTTTTGCTGGTAAGTTTCAAAATGTAGAAACCTGCATAGTTTAAACATAAAATTATATTCAACATTTTTTCATTAAAGAGACAGGGCATTTTCAGCACATAATCTTCTACACACGTATGCATATTATATATATACACACACGCTGTTCAGAGTCTTACAAGGAGCAAAATTAAGAAACAATACCCAAAACAACTTCCAACATGAGTCAGGTCAGTATAAACAAGGTATTGCGTACTTCTACCCTGATGTAGGCAAAAAAAGCACAGAGTGCTAATGAGATATTGATATGATTAGTAGGTGTGTGATCTTGAAGTAAGTTAGCATTTAGCATAATTTCTATTTATTTTTCCAGAATAGAGCTGAAATTTGAACAGTTGGTATAACTATATACACTGAACTGGCTACACCTAACAGGATTTAAAGTAATTAAACTGTGAAAATGACTGCTAATGAAGCATAAATTATACAATATAACTTGTTATTATGTCTAATTATCAAACACTCCAATTATGAAAAATTAAGAATAGACCTTTCCTAATGCATACACATTTCTATACACGTAAATTTACAAAAGTATTAAAGTTGATTTGTGGTTTCGATTCTTACCTGAATTCAACCTCAACAAGGCTTAATTCTTTCAAGTCTGCACTAAGTTCAAAAGCTCGCAGGATCGGATCCTCCTCTGTCAACATGATTAAAGCAGGACTGGCCAAACACCGATAAATGTCAAGACGAAACCTGTGACAAAAGAAGAGCAAGCAAAATGAAAATGTTTCATTTGATTAGCAGTTTAAAATCAGGACCTATTCCAAAAGCTTGCATAAAACAGTCAGCTGAAAGAAAACAATTGGGTTTCTTAAAATCAGACACTACAAGCATTAAATGTGAAGACACTGTCTTTCTTATACTTAGAATCCCTATTATTTAAGTATCAAAAATTGACCAAACTGATTCCCTCTTCTTTTCCTCACTACTTCAACTGTTATCAGCACATCGGAAGACCAACAGTTAAGGTAACAGTATTGGTAAGACTTTGACATTTTAAGTGTTACACTGTAGTTCTTATGGTTCTTGAAGTGGAAATAAGAGAGGCGAGTAAAGCATTTAAGGCAATCTTCTGTTTTAACAAACTAAACTAAAAACAGTGGGGAGCCGTAATGTGCTAATACAAAGGAAAAAAAAAAAACAGGGAAAGCATCTGAAGGAACGTTTTCCTCTTGCAAAACCACTCATGGACGCGGAAACAAACTATGTTATCTGCTCTAGTTTAAACTAAGAGCTGTTATCTCAAATGTTTCTATTGTTTGTTTGCTTGGGATACTGAAGTTAATGACATAAGGTATCAGGTGGATGTTACCATCAAAGGTACCAGAACTGGGCCTGTAGTAGCTGAATACCAGTAACAATTATCCTTTCACCTGAGTAATTTGGATACATACTGAAGTAATTATGTAATAATTAATTGTATAGCGTAATTGCAGTCCACTTATGATCTTTGAGCTCTGTGATTTTTCACCCCAAATCTCACATATTAAGTTGTATTCAACCCTCAAATATGTTGTCACGTTAACCAGGCAAAAATATTGTTAAGATTGGTAAATCCCTCTCCTCATTTGAACCTCTATTACAAAGCTTTCTACTTTCAAAAATACTGAAGAAAAAAAAAAGAGAAAAAAATTGTCTTTAGTTTGCATTCATCAATCCATGCTACAAAAACACTTTTAGAAACAGGATACAGAATTATCCACCTCCTCATTCTGGCTCAAAAAACCACAAGTATTAACTAACTTAAGAATAATTTTATTTGCATAGTTCCTATGCTCCCAAGCCAAAGCTAGCTAGAATGTTTGACACACAACTGGTAGAAAGGAAAGGCACTTAGCTTAATATGCACAGTGAGTATAAAAAGTATAAAACCAAAATGAAAATAAAGCCACTGCCTTCCAACAACCTTTTCAAGCACAACCCACCCCCGAGAACTACCATCTCTCACAATTAGTCTACAATATATTAAAGGAATCCATTCAAACCTCACCTTAAAGAAAAAAAGGAAATATACTGAATCTCACCCAACAATACCAGAGAATTAAGACAGTTTTATTTTTTTATTATTGTCTGTGACTGGTAAGTCTTACCTGGAATGTCGTAGACTATCTTTTTTGTTCTTTGCAGTACAGAGCGTGCATTCACAGCCTACAGCATGAGGTTTGGGTAATGATATGTCTTGCTTTAACAACATGGTGAGAATTTCATAGTTGTTACGATGAGCAGCTAAAATGACAGGTGCCACATCCATGGTCGTCGAGTACTCCGGGTTCTGAATGCGTTCCATTAGTTTCTGGAACAAAATGTAGGAAGTACTGAATTTATTACATATAGTTATACTACAGTGTTTACATGTAATGGCTCTTTGACTGTTCATCTGTCCTTCAAAATATTTTCCTACATTTCATAACACGAAAATAAGGAAAAATTTGGAACAACATTCAAACACCTCTCAGACAAATACTGGAAAAAGAAAAATGGACACAGAAACATTTCCGTTTTATTCACATAGAAAACCTGACATTCACTGCCCACCTTCTCAAATATACATGCATGATATTAAAAAGTGTATTTTGCTCTACTTTGAGAAAAAAATATTCTAAGTATGTTTAGTATCTAAGCGCAGAAAAAATATCCTGACTGTACTATACTCTGTTACACAACACCCTATTCCTTCCCTCCCTCCACCCCTCCTTTTGAACTTTTAAAAGTTCTTTGATATTGAGCATTGCCAAGGTAAGTTTCAACTGATTAATTTCAAGGCTTACAGATTTGCTTGAAAAAATCTATGAAGATTCAATACATGAATATATCTGTTATAGGTCAAGGTTCCTAATTACCTTGCAAACAGTTTCCAACAAAAGATTTCTAGCTACTCTATTTTTTTCCTTTTCTGGACTAACTAGGCATCTATTAGCATTTGGCATGTATAAAGCCACTGGATTCCTTAAGCAGTAAAGCAAAACAATGTATTCTATCCTTTAAGACAAAAAAGGTTATAAAAATAATCCCTAATGTCCAGATGCTATCACCTTAGAAATGTAGAATTTCATTTAATAACATTGTTTTAAATACTACAGTCACCCAGAATGCAATAGCACAGCACAGCACTCCCCAACCAAAAATCAAGGAATAACAACACTCAACGACAATGGTTGGTCTGGAGGATCTTTTTGGTCGGTGATTAAGCAGAATGTCAACAGCTCCCACCACTTCAGAGTCAATAGCCACCAAAAGTGCATCCGATGACTATGGAAAGAAAACAAGTCACATGTGAAAACAGCAGCAACTTAAACAGCATAAAGAATCAATCTGAAGCCAAACTGCATTTTTGTTATTTTTTTCTTTTAATTTATTTTTAAAGTACTAAAATGACATTCTGTATTATTACCATGCATATGATCAGAATAGAAATTCAGGTTGTCATTCCAGGAGTTAGCAAAGCATTACTGACAATTTGTTTCATTGCATGAACAGCAGAAGAACCAATCGCAAAAATTACTTTCCAGCAAAGATGATGCAGCACACTAGCAAAAATCCAGTTCTACGGGACAGCTTATCAGGTTCTTAAAAATGTTAAAAACAAGTGTCTGTGTAACAACTCAGGCACGTGAGATACTTCAGCCCTGCATTCATAGTTCTGTGGTAAAGCTAGGAACATTAGCTGCTTTTTCTGGACTGGTAACTACTTCCGAAACTTCTCTTAAGTTGAGCTAAGTGGCTTTATTCAGATTTTTACTTTAAAAATAAAAGAAAAAGACACAGCTTTTATTATCACCATTAAAAAGGAAATCCAGGGAGGGGAAAGCTTGTTTTTTTTCCCCTCCAGTATCAAACAACCTAACAAAAGGCTCATTTTCCCTGTCTTATATACTTAAGCCATCATAGCTACAACTCTCCCAGAAACAGCAGAGACATTGCATATAGTTAAGGAAGTATTGTTGGTATGAAACTGCCTCTGCCATCAAGCACAGACCAAGTTTAATAAGAAAGCACTGCACAAACACATGCTTACCCAAACTTAAAATCATCTGACATAATGTGCATTTTTCTAATTGTGCTACCATTTGAAAAGTTATAATCCACAGCCAAATCTCTGCATTCTACTTTTTTAATATGGTGCACTCTGACTATGTACTGTTTATTCTGCTTGATTATAATGTATACATTATCTCTGCAATGGGAATAACAGTTAAAATAAAATTCAGACTTGTTAATATCATTGAAAATGTTACTACACATTTGCCATGCCAATAACATCCCACTAGAAAAGTAAATTAGTGAGAGGAAAACACTTTTGCAGTTGCTAAATGGGAAAAGAACTGAACTGCTTACAAAGACACATCCTATTTCCCTCCAAATTCTGACAGATTAACAGAGAAGCTATATAAAGAGTAGAATACACGGTTCAATGATTACACTGAAAATTTTCAATAACTTATGTGTTGTATACCTGGCAGCCATAATCCAAAAGAAGCTGTAATATGTCCAGGTTTTCATTTTCAATGGTTATGGTAACAGCATTTCGTCCAAGCACATCCACACAATTTATGTTCATTTCACCCGAGCTGTTTTCCTCTAAGAGTTTCTTAACCATGTAATAGTCACCTGCACAAGTAATGTATGAATGTCACTTAGTATTATTATAAAGCAGTAAAAGCATGTGAACATTATAAGTACCAGCTACATTCCATAGGTGACAACAGACATTGAATACGTCAGACAATCAAGAAGCTGAGGTAGATGAGCATTCTCTCATCAGGGAAGAAACTAAAGATATTTTGGGAGGTCTCTTTCAGGAAAGCACAAAGATAAGTACTTTAATCAACCACTTTAGTTCCAGTCCTAAAAACAAACACACACAAAAGCACGGGTACTTTCCAAAACTGGTGCAATACCTCATACATAACCTGTGAGACACAGGAAACATTAAGTTCAACTACATCAGAGAAAGCTCCTCAGCTAAAAAAAGCCACAGGATCAGAGAAGCCCTCTCTACAACGCTACAAATGAGTCTGTATCTTCCTTGAGCAAAAAAAGACGTTAGTCTTCTCTGTATCGCTCTAATTCTAGCATATATATAATCAAAGCAGGTGTGATATGATGCTGCAATGTTAAAATATTCAAGTCAACAAGTTTGATGAGCAAATTAAGCTAACTACAGTAAGATGTACATAAGCTGCACTCTCCTATTTGACTGAAGTATAGACACACCAGGCTGCCCTGTTTAGTATTATTCTGTTTGATTGATTCTTTATTTTTGTTTCTAGGGTAACAAATTATTCTGCAACATAGAAGACCACGACAAAGACAGACTTTAGTGTAGAACACTTACAGAAGTATACATAAAATACTTCTACATACAGTAGAATACATACAGAGTCTGCAAGAGTGCTAAACCAGCTGGTACATCCACTTCCCCCCCCAGTTTTTGTTGAGGATCCTGAGCCTCTGTTTATACTTCCGAGAGAAAGCTGTGGCTCGGTCTGATCCTCAGGACAGACAGCAGCAGGGCAGCAGGCAGGCCGGCTGCCTACCGGCAAGGCGTCCTGCCACAGGGCGCACCAGAACCCCCTTCCCGCGCCCGCCGGCTAACCTCACCGCAGACACGCTCCTACCCTTGGGAAACAGCCTAAACACAGGGCCAGCGGGCAGCTCTGCGCACAAACACCCCGGCTTCTACAGCCACACGGATGTCCTGAAGTACACATAACCCTTCAGCACGTGATTAAAAAGCCCATCTTAAGAGTCCAACGTCTTGGGCATGCTAAAACCAGTTTGATTTAAGACTGTTTCTCTACTTAAGGGTAACTAAATATATTCTTAAAGTAAGTAGCATATTTTAGAAAGGAAAATCTCTTCCTATCCATCACCACGAGTGCAAATCACAGGACGCTAGTCTCACTCGTTCTGGGGATGTCCAGATAAGCCCCCGATTTCACAGCAACTATACAGTCACAGACTCTTTAACAGCGAAGGCAGCAGATACCTCAGTAACTCCTCTGACACAAAACGACCCCCCTCACAAACGCAGAAGGGCCCTTCCCCGGGGCCCGCGGGTACGGGGCCGGGCGGCC
>NW_009646736.1:5743494-5790540 GCF_000708025.1 Charadrius vociferus | reverse complement strand
CTCCCAGCTGCTGCAGCAGCGGCGGCCCTGGGCGGCCCAGCCCCGCGCTGTACAGCCCCGAGCACTGTCTGCCACAGAGCTGTCAAACCGCTTTCCAGGTGCTTTCCTCTGCCCTGAACACTTCTAGAAATCACATCCGTTTTCCCTTTCGCTATTAAAATGACGTGCCATTTTGTCCTTAAACTTAAAAAAGCCATTTATGTGAGCTACCAGACACAAACTAATTTTTTGTGTATTACTCTAATATGATATACAAGAACTTACTTCTTTACCATATGCTGGTAAGGTACCATATGCACATAGAGGCACCGAAGCAGAATCCATAGCTTTAAGGATTAAGGTAAGCCAAAAGTCTGACTCAGTGTTTTTGGAATCTTGTTTGGTTAACACTTGCACTCTTTAAAACCAATATTATTCTGAGAAGACAACTCTTTTCAGATGGTGTCAGCTGTCATTTGCCCTTCAACACATCACTCTGGTTGAGCTTGTCTGTCAAACTTCTGTGCTGAGAAGCATGAGACAGTTGCCCCTGAAACCCCATTTCCATTTTATCAAAGCAAGTTTAAAGTAATTCTAAACATATAATGATAAGCCACATAATCATAGCAGATTTTTTTGCTGAAGGAAACAAAATGCTACACCAATAGTTTACACAAGAGGAAATACTGACCTTTACAGAGTAAGTTGCCAAGTGCCCAGGTAAATATAGTACTTCAGAACTGTGTATCTCAAGAAGTGATCATTTTTTCTTGCAGTATAGAGATTAAGCAAGCCCTAATTTAGCCTATCTTGAATGAGGAAGAGGGGGCAAAGAACTCAAATTCATCATTTGGAACTAGGAACAGAAATGAAGTAACTATCAAATATTAATAATTTATTCTTGTCCAGACAATACAAACCAGTAAACAGAGACAAATGAATCTAAATCCAAGCACTTAATTCTCTCAACTCCCAGTATCCCCTTATATAACAGAAACTAAATGGACGCATCTTGTCTCTGTTAATATGTTATGCAAGATACTGAAGATGTAGAGCTTAGTCCAACTGTTCACTCATTGTTGATTTTTGGGTTTTGCCACACTTAGGACTGTTTTCAGGAGCTGAGAGAACAAGTAGCAGCTTCATGCTTTTAAAAAACCCAAACATCTTTCATTTTTATTTAATTTTCTTTCTTTCTTACTGTTTGGCTTCTGGTAACAACTTTATTAAACATCCAGCTCCAGAATGTTTGGTGAAAATTTACAACTGGAAAGGAGTATAGACACTTAGTTTAAAATTACTAAGAAAACAAGTCTTCATCTCATCCAGACAATGCACCAGTCTTTCTAGACAAAACCTCTGCATATGTGATATACACTTTAGAAAAATCAAAGGAGTAATCTATAAGGAAATGCAATACATTAATGTGAAACCACAAACTGGACTAGCCAGCTCTTCATTGTTTTCTTATACAATATTTTATGAAAAATTACAAAAAATCAATCAGATGTTTCATCCAACTGCAAAAGCTAATGCATACACAGACCTAATAATGACATGATCACATTTCTGCTTTCTATTTGCTGCTTTTTAAGACACAGACCTCAAAAGTTCCTGCTTAGTAACAGAACAAAACTACTAAATATATTTAAAGGTTATTCCCACAAAAAAGTTTCATCAGCTTTATCAATACTAATTAGCTTCCAGACATTACCATAGGCCTTCACTTGCTCTCACTGAAGTCAATGGCAAGACTCTCATTGGCTTCAACAGGAGTTAAGCGCTCAAAGAATAAGGCAAGGCTGATAACTTCCGTGCAGTTAGGAGTAATATGACAGGACTGGAATGCACCTTGAGATTTGTATGACTACATGTAAGTAACACCCACAAAAAAAAAAAAAAAAAAAAAAAAAAAAAAAAAAAATCAAACAATGTTTCACAGTAGGTCCCGAAATAACATATGTAAAGTGATGCAGATTCTTACAATGCTATGGAAACTAATACAAATGAATCTTGATTAATACGGTGTGGGGTTTTTTTAAAACAATACAAATCTGTGATGTTAAGTTGGTAATGAACATGTTTTGAATACAATATTACCCATAAATAATCAATGTGTTATGAAATTGAATGTCATTTTAACTAATATAAATACATTATTAAAACATAATTAATGAGTGTATTTGTGCATACAAATTTTCTCATTTTATACTAAGCTTCAGAACTCTGTAAACTGCGAGGCATTCATCGTGCTTAACGTGGCAGAAAGTTGTAATACATCTCTTCATTATTTTATTTTGTTCAGTCCTCTTCCCATCAAACACGCAAACACTGTCATCACCATTTTTGGCTTCACTTCAACCAGATCATCTGGGAGAGCATAAATACGAGCACCGATTTTTCGAGCAACGGAAATGGCATATCTTGGAAAACAAGAGAAAATAAATATTGTTAATTTCCTTGCATCTACTAGCATGCCAAGATGCACAACAAGAATAACAGATTTTAATAGCAGGATGTGCCTGTTCAGTCAGTATTTACACTCTATGAGAAAATTGTCAAGAAAGCATGTATTAGCAATTGTATTGGCTGATGTTTTGCTACTGGTTATCAAAGCATTTTTGTCAAAACCAATATGAATTATGGCAGGCTGTTAATAAACTAATTGCAGTGGAGTGCTGGTAGGTCATATGAGCTGTGAATTTGAGTTGATACTTTAAATTTGCTAGAAAAATAGCTCCAGAATATTAGAATTTATAATTTATTTGAAACAAATCAACTAATATTAGTGTAATCTCTCTCTGTTAACAAATCAGTAAGTCATTCATTACACAATTAATTTGTGCATTTCCTGCACTTTAGGAAAGTAGAAAGCATTTATTTAAAACTTACTTAGCATTGTTCAATTTGTCTTCGTAAGAAAGGTCTTCTCTCTTGACCATTTCTGGACGAACTGCTTTTGGTGCAATGGCATCTATCAAATCTAGGACAGGTAAACTCGTGCTAATTGATTTGTCCTAAAATAAAAGACTCAAAAGATTAGTATAAGGAATTTGTTTTGATTATTCTATCTTCGTAATGCAAAAAACCCTACAGTACATCTTACATACCTATTGGAAGTTAGCAGCATGTTTTGTTACTTTATTGCATGAAGGTTTCCCCCCACTTTATGAGGTCCCTAAGGGAGGAAGGGGACTTTGAAAGAAATTCAAGGACCAGACTTTCAAGACAACAAAAAGGTATTTATATTCCCCAGTTACTTTTATTTTTCTCCTTTTCTTGTAACAGAACTATTTTCTGCAGTATTTTATGGCTCATTCTTTTTATAATTTTTCAGCTCCGATGGTATTCTGAGCTAGTACGAGCAGTCTGTTTTATTTTTAATACACAGACGTGTTTTCTTCTATTCCTAAACCAGCAAGTGCTACTGCTGCAATTATTTCTTCCCAACAGTTAGGGCAGATAAGTAGCTGATGATGTCAAACCAGCAGTCAGCAGACAGTGCCAGCGAGGCTGGCTCTGGTCCTGCTGGGGCTCAGCACATAAGCCACATGACGTGCCTGCCTTCGCCACCAGGCCAGAACTGTGATTTCAAATTCGGTGAAGTCCCATAAAGCCACCACATTAATTATACATTTTAAAATAGTAATATAGATCTGTTTGAAGACACTGAATGCATGGAGTATCTCCCCAAGACCATAAACCAAAACCCACACCTCTATCACTTTTATTGTTTGAACTAATAGCAATTCAATAGAATTTTGCTTTCATAGCCCACAATAAATATCAGGGACCCCTGCTTTCTCTGCTACACAATCTGTGTGCTGAAGTAATCCCAAAATACAGACAAAAAATTCCAGTTGTGAAAGACAATATATATGTGAATGTTGTCAAAAATAGTAGTAAAAAAAAAGTGTAGAGAATACATCACTTTACATCAGTAGCTCTTTATCTTTATTGGTCTAACATCAACTGAATTACCTTAAAAACACGTGTTGTGTTCCTGTTGTGAACCACAGACATAACTATTTCAGAGTATACAATGAACCTGTATAAGAATGTGATATTTGCATGCAAGTGCAATTATTAATCTACTATTTCTAACGAATGAGATTCACACAGAATGACACACCTGACGTACATATGACTTCTTTCATGCTTAACACTTTAAAAACGTGAAAGGAAAGCTTCCTTTATCAAATTTGTTCAAATTTGCTAAATGGGAAAAGCTCCTGTTTTGTACAGGTCTGCTGCACAGCAGCAGTGCCAATGAAGAAAAAAGATGTCACTGGTAAACTTGGGCTCCCTCCCCTGGCTCTGTCACGCACAAATACATTTTTTTGACCAGCTGTTATTAAAAATGGTGATTCCTGCCCCCCAGTATTTCCAAAGTTGTTCTTCATGTTTCTACAAGCATGAGAGTGCCTATATCCAAGAAAGTGGAAGATATATGACATGCCATGCCCAAACATTGGTAACTTCGGACAGAAGCCCCTTTGAAAGTTTAGCCCTTTTTGTTGTTCTAGGTTGGGGTTTTTTTGTTCTGAATCTTACAGCAGCAATTAGAAAGTGGTTTTGTTTCTTATTAATAGACTTGTAAAACACTTTTGAAGATTCACAAACTGTCAGAAATATTTCCTTATACAATTATGCTAGCCCATGGGAGAGCAACTGTTAAAGCCAAATTGTTAACAAATCAGGTTAAAAATCCCAGATCTGATTACATGTGGGGAAAAAAAAAGTAAAATAATTTGATTACCTTGAAACTTGTAATTGAAGTTTTCTTATTTGCTTTTGCAAGTGTCTGATTCACCCACTTAATAATAATTTCATCATTTACTTTCTCCCCCTCTCCAAGGTCTGATAATACGTTCAAAGTATACCTTTAATAAAGAGAATAAGAGTCTGAGTAAAAAAGTGAGCGGTAGAACTTGACTCTGCTTACAGTACAAAGCTACATGAAAAAGTAAAATATTACTTCAGTAACAATGCCAGACACTCATCTTCAGAAGATACCCTTACCTTATAAACCATTTAGTTACTTTAAATCACTTCTTCAGTTGTTGCAAGAATAAAATAACATCCCAAAGCTCATAATATTCACTGGTTACATCTTCTTCATATATTTGTTTTACTCAGCACATCATAACTACTTTTATTTTATAAGCTTAAATAGCTCCCTACCATCTAAGTCACTTTGGAAACTGAATCATAACAGTCTGAAAAACAAAAAGCACCGAGTGTTTTGGGGTAGGCGTAAGAAAGTTGTGGAAAATGTTTGCAATAAAATACTCTTTACTGAAATCAATTGATAATGTATTTTTTTCATGCTCAGTGCGCTAGCAAGATCTTGATTTTATGATAGTTACTTTACTACAGCTGTGATGGCCTCCAAATTTCTTCCCATTTTAACTTTCATAGCTTACATCACCTCTTCCTATTTGTCTCTGTTTTGATTTTACAAATATTTAAATTACTCTCCACTTATGGAAAGATACATGGAATCAAGTAAAAAGAGCACAGCTTATTTCATGTTGCTTCAGGATGTATAATTTTAATCAGTTTTTAGTATATAAGGTTTTAATTGTCTCTATAAATGGATGTGTACACAGAACACACTATTGTGGTTTCAATCACTACATAGTACGTGATACTACAAAAAAAAAGTTAAGAGTTTATCTTAGAGAAGAGGCATATTTAGAGATGGTTCTCTAAAAATACCTGTTGGGTCAACTTGGGTTAGCTTTAATTTGCCTTGATATATATAGAGACACATATACACACGTGCACAGATACATATATATACACACATCTATCATGTACTGTGCCTAACTTACCTTCTCATCAGCTGCCATACCAAAGCCAAAGTCAGAGTTGGATTACCCTCATTTAGATCATGTCCAGCAATACCAACCAGTGAGAATTTGGCTTTTGTCTTCCCGAGTTCTACTGCATAATTGCAATTCTCAATCTAAACAAAAAAAATGTTGTGTGCAAATAACAACACCTTAGTATAATATAGACTTATAATCTACATGCATTTTGAATTACTTTGGCTTAGTTACCTACAGTGAGATTTGGAGCTAGAGAAAGATTTCTAGCCTTTCTACACTGTGATTAAAATAACACAGTTTTTACTATAAATGCAAGTATGCAATATTCCAATGATAATCTTCTTTTCATACTTGAGAAAACCAAGTTCACTTCCACTAAGGTAAACGAATTAATATATACTTACGTCAAAACTGAATTCGGAAAAATATTGAAGTGAGTTTTTCTTAAACAGTAATTATTTTTTTTTCTTCCACATTTCTGGCTTCATAATGATCACAAAACTAACTGAAAGCTTGGATTCTCCAAGTCTTGCACAAATTCTCCTGGCAGCATATAAAACTGCTCTGTGAGGACACACCTCACAATGTAAAAGCATCAGGCACCAATAGCTGTGTCAGGCCTGAAACTTTTACTTATGTATCCTAATTATATCCTATATTAAATATTGCCAAAAGCTGTCCACATTTAGAAACTGAAGTGATATATGCTATAACTGCTATTTATTCCTTGGGATAATATCTGGAAGATTTTTTTTTTATTATTATTATTTTTTTTGGCCAGGACTGTCTCAGTAGCCCACAAACGTAGACAACCCAGATTACTACAAACACCACAATGGGCAACAGTGAAACTGGACTGTATTACAGAGTACCTACCCACCTTTTTCATGTTTCCACCGAGTAGTGGATAAGGAGGTTTATTGACGTGGTTCCAGTCAACTGGCACACGAGTCATATCATACAGTTGGAAGATGATTAAAGCATCAGAGAGGTCACTAAACCAGAGTAAACCAATGTTTTTTAGTACAAAAGCTCATATTCACAATGAAAATGTTAAGTACTTGAGAGTCCTCAAAGCATAAGTTGCTGAAAAATTCCCGTCACATAAATAAAAATTTGTGTCTTTCTGTGGAGAAACTGGCCTATATCCTATTGCTTGATTTCTGCGATTATTTATTTCACAAGTCTCAGTGAAGTAAGCATAACTGCTAGTTTTACCAACTTTAATTAAATAATTGCTTTCACAGAGTAGGTATAGATAAAATATCTAGCTACAGAGTTTTCATTTATTGATCTAGTTTTAGTTTCCAAAACTTTCCAAAATGTTAAATAGTCATGGTTTATCTGCACCTACAGAAGTATTTTGCTAAAGAATAATCAAAACCAATATACTTATCTTATGGGGAAAAAAAAAAAAAAAAGGTTATTAGGAAAAGTATTATTTTCCCATTATAAATTACATTCCTGATAATCCCCTTCAGCTACTTGCTAAATGAAATTCTTTACGTTAAGCTGTCTGCAGATGGTACCACTTTACAGAGGTCAGATAAACTACGAAACCTAACAGCAAGTATACATTAAAAGCAAACGTTCCCAGTTGCTCCCAATATCCCATCTTTTATTGATAGGATTTGAATCAACTGCTGGCACAATTGGAAAGTGATCAGAAGCATCTAAAAAGCATGCTAAAACCCCTTTGTTTCGAGGGAATACCACACTGCATAGATTCTTACAGTCTACTCAGCATACATCTATCCTCTCTTACAGTTTAGAATTACATTACTGCTTTAATAGGTTTGCAGTCATTTCATCGGTCATGAGAGAAAGTAAAAGTCATGCATTATAAAACACAATTATCTCAACTTTTTAAAAAACGTAATTCAAAGTGGGGGGAGCCCATCAAAACTTAAGTTTTCCAGTATTTCTAGATCATGAGTAGAATATCTGGGTCAGATACTGCTTAATGCAGTTCTACAGACCAGTTTTGAAGTTCCTATCACATTGTGTGGAAACCTGGAAATCACTGTTCTAGTAGAAATACAACTTCCCTTTCTTTTTCCCTTCTTCTTTCTTCCCCTGTTATCCAAGGGAAAACAAATCGTGTTTTTTTAAAAAAAAAGCCTTACCTGTATAAATGATTAACATATGGGCTTACACCCAGTGAATTCATCCAGTTTCTGAAAGTTCTTTCTTCTTTACTTTCTCCTATGGTGACAAATATAATTTTTTATATATATATCTAATTATTGGAGAGAACACTTTAATAAGAAATGTTTAAATGACTCTCATAGACCCACCCACACCACAACCCACCACCACCTTCTCCCCCTACCTCCCCCCCGCCCCCCCCCAGAAAAAAAAAAAAAAAAAAAAAAAAAAACCTGTAAAATTCTTGCCGTACCAGTAGTCTCTACTGGACAATAAGTCAAAGCAATCCTATCAAATTCAGAGTGCCTCGATTCTGGGATCAAATTCAGAGGCACTACAGGGAGTACTATTAGACTACATTTTTCTCTGTAAATACAATTTGATAAAATACAGAAATAAACAGTTTTGTTTGTTGTATTTTACATAATTAATATATCATAAAAAAATAGTGATGATTAATAATAATTTCCTAAAACCAAAATCAGTGGAAATTGCATTCAAAAGTATCTATAAATTTGTTTGAAAGGGCATATTTTTATTAAATGTTAGTTCTAACACAATTGTTGCAATTGCATCCAACTCCAGAAACTACAGCTCCACTTCTCTCCCCACAAAAGTTCCCCATATTAATTTATGAAGGTCCTCCCTAAAGCAATAGGCTTCACCTTTTTACTTTTTAACACTGGAGACTTAGCAAGGCAGTACTGAATTGGTTATTCCTGCAGTTTTAACTAGCAACTCTGCTTATGAGAAATGCAGAAAATTCAGTAGGAAAAAAAAACCCACAAAAAACAAAACCAAAAATTGCAGTAATATGTTAATTTTCTACATACAACATTACCTAAATTTTAACAATGTATCTGTGGCCAACTGCACGTGAATCAGTGCTGCATAAGCTGTTTTCTCTTACATCAAAGATCATTTTAGAAAATATTTAGCCTGAAGAATATGTGAGCTTGGAATAACATCATCCCTTTGTTCCCCTGGGCTGATAATCCACAGTTAAGAAAACAGAAAGGACATTGAGGAGAGAGAAAACCTCCCTAAACAATGAAAGAACAGATTTCTCGTCCCTGAAACACGTAAAAAATCCAAGTAATATTTTTTTTTTTGTGCTTGTTTCATTTGTTCCTTAGAGGATAACAGCACTGAGTTTGTCTAATGAGGTTTACGTAGCAGGAAAACTGTCCCACTTAGTGCTGCATTTCTATGTTGACTACAGAACAGAATGTTTTTGCAAAATGAAGTGACTGTATAAACATGCATTTATCATTAGAATAGAAAGAAAACCTCTTTAATATTATTTTTACATGAAATAGACTTAGGTAACATCAATTTTTAGAGAGAGGTTACAATTTTAACCTAGATCTCTTCCCCTTTTATAAAAAAAGCTCTGGACTTCAAAATGTATTTATAAAGAAAATAGATTAAGAAGTTTCAGCTATAATTCAAATTTTCCAACAGAATAAATTTTATTTTAAAAGTTTCAGCTAGCTTACCAGTTACTTTATTTTCCAACTATTATGAAATAGATTATATTCATCCTACTGATATATTTTCTCCCTAAATTATGAGGTCTTTCACGTACAATTCAAATTCGTATTTACTTGTAAAAATTACCAAAGTCACTGATGAATACATACTGAAACAAAGAAAAATACTATTCTGCAAGGTCTTCAGGCAGTCAGCTTTGTTTCACATATTTCTTTCCATAACAAAATGTAAAAGATGAAGAATCACATTTTCTGACAGTTATTAAAAAGATCAATGTTTTTCCACAAAAAAAGACACAATCAAAATACAAGCATGACATCTAATTGAAGTTTATAAAGAGTAACTTAAAGAGGTTGTAGTATATTGAAGCAAGTCCCTTTTGCCTTTTTTCTTTCTTGAAGTTTTAGGCTTACTGAGCTTTGAGTTGGTTTGTAGTACCTGAAATACTGACTGCAAAGTGCTTTTAGGAACACTTGTCCATTGCAGAGACAGTAACAAGATTGTTTAGTGAACTGTCACTAAACAAATTGTAGTTACAAAACCAGATACTCAGCAACTGCACTCAGACTGAGAATTTTAAAATGCATGCTTAACACTGTCGAAAGAATGCAAAGTAGCCAAGCAGGAGCAAGAGCATGCAAGTTGGGCAGCACCCTTTCGGATACCCGGAATCCAGGAATTAAACCCAGGATACTATATTTAATATGCCACTCTAAACAAATCCCTTTACCATGCATCACATAAGCATTCATAAGTTTTCCAGCTGGCTGAGAACTGACCAATTTTTTCTCTCTGTTCTTTTATTCAAAATATACCTTGTGATCCTATCGGGTGCATATCTTCTGCTGAGTGGTGCAGCAGATAGCCAAAATCATTGGAAAACTGCAGAAAGGGGGCAGAGCTACACAAAAGAGAGAGGAGCAAATTTGGTAGTGTCCTTTATATTTATTGCCATCTCTTTCTTTGAGATTATTATACAATGGAATGGAGTGGGGAGCAGCCATAGGGATGGGGTCAAGAATCCAAAGGGCTCCAAATACCTACGATTCTCTCTGAAAGACAACAGAGCTCAAGATGCAATTTGCACCCTATGTTCAGCTGGCATGAGTGGGAGTAGTTAACCCTCTGGTGGTAACAGCATTGCAGACTACCTGTGGACTAAGCACCAGCAGCAGAGGACATCTACACTGGAGGAAACATGGGTGAACAGAAGTCCCTCATCTTCCTCCCCCCCAGAACTCAGCTTTCTGGCTGACTTAGACTCCAAACTCTGCTGCCTTCCCCACAAGCAAGAGGTTCCTCAGAGTAACAGCAACAGCCAGTTAAAGGTCATGCACTGACTGAGGTCAGGACCCCCCCTCCATCCCTATCAAACGTTCATTTTGCTACGTCAGTATACCTGAGATACACGCTCTCTGTGTACCAGTGCACATCACCAGACTTGTTAATTTGACATCTGCTCTGACAATGCTTATGCACCATGTTGTGGTCTTAAACACACATCACACTCTTTGGGTGGAACAGTCACTGAAAAGATGGAATTTACGCAGGAAAATTAGGGCTTTCAGAAAGCTCTGCTCACCCACACATGCCTAGAGGTTTACATCTTGGGTCATGGAAGGCCCCTACTGGTTAAACCCACAGAAAGAACTATATGGCATCTGACTTACTGCAAGTCCTGCCCACATTTTACATGCATCATGTTGGGGCTTTTTTTTCTTCTATTTTACTTATGACGGCATATTAAAGCAATAGAAAAATACAAGAACAATGCAAAAATCAACCAGAAAAGAACAGAGATGATTAAAACAGTAGAAAAAAAAAAAAAAAAGAAGAAAAAATGCAGAATAAACACTTTTATGAGTATGGAAAAGTACTAAATACAGTACCTACATTAGGAGGGGTCAAATCTGGATTTCATGAAGCAAAATAGGAAAGGATTATAAGTTATGAGTCAGATTCCAAAAGACAATCGATGATGAAACTATAAAGAAATTAATGACTTACATTGTATATCACTACCTTGAGAAAACATCAGTAAAAACACAGGATTTTATGGAAAAAAATAAAACAAATTAACAGAAAAACACATTAATAACATTGTCTTTTAGCTGAAATAACTATTTTGATGGTTTAGATCCACATGACACCACGGGAATTATTATTTAGGGACAAGTGCCTTTGAACAGATAACACTGGCATGATTGTCCATCTCTAAAATATATACTATAACCAGTAAGTTGAATTTAGCCAGTATTTATCATTACAAAATCCAGCATTCAGGTGATTGTAACTTTTTACAACCTGTTTTAGCTGAGACTTTGATCTCCTAAACGTTTTAGGAAAGTTTAGAAAGTAGTTCAGCTGGTTTTTGCCACATCAATGAAAACTAAATTTGACCAAGTTTTCAGTATTTCAAATCACACCTGCAACTTTATGTTCAGAACAGAGAAGCTGAACTTGAACACATTCCACCTCCACATAGCTCCTGTATAGATTTCCAAGAGTATCCATTTCTAATAAGACTGCAGCAGAGGAAGAGCAGGCGTTTCCTTCATTCATTTGTCCTGGATAGCAGGGACTGCAGTGACTAGGGATATCACAGCTGAAAAGGGAAGACTACCTCCTGTACTCCAGTACCTCTACCACAGCTAGCACCCAGCTGAAACTATAAGAGCAGGCAGCCTGAAACAGGAGTGGTCTGAGGGATACAAGATCTGTGACACAGGGATACAGCAGAGCAGACAAATTATGGAGAAAAAAAAAAAAAAAAAAAAAAAAAAAAAAGAGGAGCAAAGGAAGATGGACTCACCTAGATGGAAAGGAAACCTGATAGGAACAGTAAGAGGAAGGCAGGAGTAGGCAGTGCAGAGGAATGTGTGAACATTGCTGATGATTCTCCCGAGTGCGGCACCCCTGATTCTCACCATTCCTTTAAGATCAGTGAACAACTGTGAAATACACTGGCAGGAGCCGTTTCATTATCCTAGATTAACCGGTCCACAGAAAGGGTAACAGCCAAAGACTGCTACCAATTATCCCTTTATCTTTAGCATTAGGGATCTGAACTGTACAGTTAAAGTCCAACCTTGCTAATATGCTAGGATCTATATAGGTTGCTGATGCAATAGATTAATAAAGGTTGCTGATACATAAGCCTTTTTTTTCCTTCAATGTTTCCTGTTTTAAAAGGCAACAAACTAATACACATACACACATATGTATAAACACAATATGTAAAAATTACTTTAAAAGACTATTACAGTTGCATAGGAGAGCAGCACAAACTAGGGAAAGCTAGAATTTATGCATCAGCTAAAATATAAACAGTATGGAAAGAAGTGCAGAAAACTAGAAAGGGAGTAAGAGGACAGTTTTTGCTCCTGCAAACGAATGATAGTCGGTTATTGAGGAATAGCCTTTGGTCAGGCTAACACAAGTAAACAATATTCACAGTAACAGGGACTTCTACTAACAGGCTTGTATCAAAAGCTAGTGAGAAAGCTCTATATGCTGGTGTTAACACACACACCATCACACAGGGATCCTACATCACAACCTAGAAGGAATACTTAAATAGGAATCACTAAAATTCTTAGTTCCTGTATGCTTAGCAAGTTGAGTACCTTCTAATAAATTGAGATCGTAAGATGAATTGTCAGGCTTGTGTAGGGCTGGATATGTGTTAAAGAGATTTGCAACAAAAGCCAAATTGAGCTTAGGGTTGCCTGCAACCACATCAGCTGGAGTTACAAACTGTCTGCAGCCCAATTTATCTGCCTGTTGGAGCATGTATTCAGCCCTCCTCAAGTCATTTTTATCCTAAAAGAAAAAAAAAAAATTAATTTGTAATGAATACTAGCATGTTTTCATTTTTTACTGAATCTTCAGTTTAGCAAATCTTTAAACCACCAACCCACGCCAGTCTCTCCTTCATGCCCCCAATGCCTAAGCTATCTCTTACAACCCATAACAATTCCCCTCTCCCCATCTTCCTTCCACTTTCTTTCAGTCCATCGCTTCTGTGGCTGCCTGCACAGCATTCCTCATGAATCACAGCAACAGCAGTAGCAGCCAGAGGTGTAGCTGTTATATATCCGTTTCCAGACTGCTGATTCCTGTACTGTGTATTCCACTACACATACGATTGGTTCACCATCACTGCTTTAAAAGGAGATCCTCAACCATAGTAATTACAGGTTATGCCCAATCCTCAATAAGAGTCTGAATGCTTCAGAATATGACAATCCACTACCCTGCTTTCCTTTTATTGCTTTTGCCTTTGAATCGTCTTAAGTTGGTAACCTATGTGTTATTTTGTTTATTGATCCTTATTATTAATCTACATCAGTTTTCAAAACTGTATCGTATACTTTTGCCTCTAATCTTCACAATGCTAAGAGTCACTATTTATAGGGAAATGAGTTAGTAACTGAATTACTATTATAATTGAATAACAGTCAGTAATTCAGCATTGGAAACTTGCATTAGAACAAGAACTTGCATTCAACCGGAAACTTGCATTAGAACAAGAACTTGTTACATGTTATTGATACTGGTTTATAACCCACTACAGAACATCATCATATGAACTGTAGGAAATTACAGGGGAAAAAACCAAAAAACACTACTATCCTTTCTCAGTCCCCCAAAAAACCCAACATAAAAGGAAACAAACAAAATGGAGCTCTCCTCATGAAGGAGTTTGAGAGGACTAAAGCATGTATACAAACAGTTTTGCACGGGGGTTTTCATTATTATAATGAGTAACAAGATTCTATTCAAGATTCTGATTGATATCTATATATCTGTATCTTAGGCTAGCAGTTCAATTTTGTATCAAATACATTCTCAGAATAATCCTTCCAATGAGCGTCAGGCAGCAGCTTAGAGAAAAAATTTTTCACATCTATGTAGGCTGGTTTTAGACCCTCTATCCCTTTACAACTTAGAGCTTAATGGTTGCCACACTTTCCTGCTGGTTATTGGAAGGGCTCACATGTTATTTCTGAATGCTATTTGGTTTGAGGAAGGATCACAAGGTTTGTGAAGTCTGCTCTTTCTCCTTGTCTGAATTCCAGAAGAGCAGCATATGAAGCAGGATGTAATATTCATGTTGGAGGACTCAACTGAAAATAAAAAACAGTTAAACACTACTCCAAGTAAAACATAGCTCCAAATTTTAGACTGAAGGATGCATTATCCTGTTTCAGCAGTGCCCTGGAACTTTACTTAAGTTTTTATGTATTTAAGCTTTTGTGACATTAAGGAATCTGACTGAGCTTTTGTATGCATTACAAAACAAAAGGGGATTCTGGGACAGCCTTGTAACCAGCATGTTGGATATATACATAGAGGTCTCAGAGCATTCCAATCTATTTTTGTGTTTCTGGATACTTACATGAAATCCTGAAAAGTCAATTTTAATGGGTAATTCATCAAGGTCATCTCCTTTGGGTGCAATCTGATTTAACAGATGGTAGTATGCTCTTGAATCCTAAAACAAGCAGTGTAATATTTTTTTAAAAAATGAGCAAGTATGTAGCCTTTCATAGCCATTTACTGCTCTTACAGTCCAATTCAAAAGTCACAGAAGTCAAAAATATGTCACACTCTAATTTCAGTGAATAGGGATGAGGTCATAGAGCAATTTTATTATGGTATTTCACATAGAACTTATTTAGCCAGATGACAGAGAAAAGGAATGTTTGACAATTATTCTGGACGTTAGTTAAGTTTACAGCTGTCTTGTTCATCCAGCAGAATAATTTAGATGTTTATGGCAAATTTATACAGCTCACCCACAAACACCGCCCCCCCAATAATATGGACCTTATTTTCAGTGTTGGTATTTTATTCCCTCACTATCCTTTTCAAATAGACTGTTCTTTAAAAATTTCTCCTCCTTAATCGACAAGGTAATTGAAATTAAAAATGGAGAGCAAAGTGGCTCTTTTAAGATGAGTCTGCAGTGAAAAAAGAAATTATACTTATTTGATACAATGTTCATCATAGAATCATAGACTGGTTTAGGTTGGAAGTGACCTTGAAGATCATCTAGTTCCAATCCCCCTGCCACAGGCAGGGACACCTCCCAGTGGACAAGGTTACTCAAAGCCTCATCCAGCTTGGCCTTAAACTCCTCCAGGGATGGAGCTTCCACAACTCCTCTGGCCAACCCATTCCAGTGCCTTACCACTCTCAAAGTGAAAAATTTCTTCCTAATATCTAATTTAAATCTACCTTTTTCCAGTTCAAAGCCATTACTACTTGTCGTATCACTACATGCCCTTGTAAAAAGTATTTTCAGTATACTTCTGTTTGTTTCTCCCCACTAAGGAACTAGGAAAATAAAACAAAAACCTGCTAGATTTAGGAGTATTTAATATTTCTCTTAAATAGCATGCAATATTTCTACCATGGCAGCAGTTTTCATATAAAACCCTAGTTAAAGGTTTGCTTTAATAATAGCCACCTTGGTGGCATTTCAAAATATATAATTAGCTATTAATTATATGGTTTTCTTCAATGAAAAGAGGTCTTATTTTAGGGATTTTTTCCTCCTTTCCTTTTAGTTTTAAGTTTGGGTTTTCTCAATTCAGCTGGACTTACTACAGTACTCTGCATACTTTATGCAGAATGACTGAAGAAGAGAGAATTATGCAGATCTGCCATCTGCCTTTCAGTCCCCTTGTGTCAGTAAATTGGCACACCAGCAAAGCAGGAGATTGAGGGTGGCTGCTCTCTCCTTCGATCAAGAATCAGTAGCTACTCCAGACAGCCCTCTGAATAACTTATTTCCTTAAGAGGTTTCCTACTCTTCTGTAGAATGCTAGGTATAAAGGGCAACTGCCATTAGCAAATATGCACCAGGAGGAGATCTAAAGCCATACACTTCTTCCTTAAAACAACAGATGAAAATAAAGATGGGTTTCTGCAGACCCAAAAGCAGAGAAAGATGGACAGGAAAAAGGTAATTAATAAGGTAGTGTGAATTGTCCTAAGTAACTCCATTAACATCCTTAGAACATCAAGACTTCCCTGAACACGAGCTTGTCAGAAACATTTGCTTTACACAGATGTGATAATATGTGATATAAGCAACTGAATAGGATATGAGAGATCAAAATAATGCTTTCAGTGTTGAAAAATGCAGGATGAACCTATAGCTAAACAAAGCAGATGGCTACTATTTTTCTAAATACTTATGATATGGCTCATTTGTTTCTATGCATAGTGTGTTTAAATACCATTATGTTCAATTATCAGAGCGATGAACTACATACCTTAATGTCTTGGCTGAAGTTACTGATTTTCTGCCACCCTGCATTGGCCAGATGGTAGTTCACCCAGCGTAGCAAGAGCTCTTCTGGGGAAAGCTTCATTAACTGATCTAGTTCTTCCCCTTCATTTAGCAAGGCAATAAGAGCTAAAAGCAAGTTTGAAAGAAAGCTGAAATCATTGCTATTGTGATCTAGGTTAATTCGAAATTGCGGACATTGCTGTACCTGGTATTACCCTTACCTTCGTTTCTGGAGATCTCAATATCAGCAAAAAGACCCACTTTAATGATCTGCCACAAGAGTCCTAATACCAAATGTGGCTTTCCTTCTTGCAAATCTTGTGATCCAATATTGACAACTGTGCAGCCAATAGCAGATGCTGAGTTCAGAGCCAGGTTTAGGTTTTCCTATTTGGAATATCATTATTTAACAAATTAATGAGATCATAATTCTTAGTAAATTTATTCATATTAAATGATGTAAGTTTCAGAAGTTAGAGGAAATAATGTATTAGATCAATGGCTCCCAGTGGAAAATGGATTTCTGTAGATTTTTTGTGAACCACTACCTACCTCATAACAATTCAATGGAAAACATTATTGACAGAGTTTAATATGGACCCACCAAAGAAAATCATGGACCACCTTCAGCAGCTTGGATCACCGAGGAATACTCTAATCAAAATATTTTTTGTAACTCATAAGTATCACATACACAAATTAAACAATATTGCTCTCAACTTCAGGGGCTTAATCCTGTGGAAAAACATGCTCATATGGAATTCTGCCCTCTGCAGGAGCCTACTGACATCACTGTCATCCCATCTTGGATCTTAAGCAGGCCGACATATTTATGCAAGCAAGAGTTAAGTTGTAATTGAACAGACACCCTAAGAAAGTCACGGCAATTCAACATCCTGACACTGAAAGTAAAGCTAATGATTGTCACAGATGAAACATGCCAAGAAAAAATACCTGGCAGCTCTCAAATATTGCTCTCAATTTTCTTGAGTCACATTTTAACTATCTACAGGGGCAACACAGTATCATCTTTGCTGACACATCTTTAAATAAGTATAGGTTACAAAACTCACTTGGAGGATTCAGAACATGGTAGGTTTTAACTTTTCAGATTTTAGTGTCATAGCCTGAAATGAAAAGTCTGCCAATTAACTGGGGGTTTTATTCAGGATTTTTTTTCCTCATTAAGCTGGTAACTTACAAATCCACTTCCCCTCTTCCAAGCCTGTTTTCTTTTATCCAAACTAAGGCATTAAAATCTATTTCTCTGAAATATTTCCATGACTTCATACACAATTGAAAATAGAGCTTCCCACCTCCTGTCCAAGGACTCTTCACTATTGAAAATACATCATCCTACTACACAGTATACAGCCACGCAGATACCTTCTGCATTGCTAAAATACAACCTGACCACCTGCTCAGAAGTGTTAGTAAAGCAAAATGAGAAGAGTGAAAATGGAAAGAATTAAGGAAAGCATAAAAAATACAACTTTTCCTGTACTTGATTTAAGAAACAGAAGATTTCAGAGTGTATTAGAAACTACAATTTCATGCTTTGACATTTTTTCCATACATAGCAACTTTTTTTTTGCTTCACCAGGAGAACTGTCATTAAGATATCAAAAAAATATTTTCCTTTTTCATTTGTGGCAAGTCCCTAGCTGGGCAGTACTTACAGAAACAGTGAAATGAGTGAGTTTCTTCTTATTAATAGCTCTTTCATCAATTGTATCTGGTTGTGAAAAGTTGATCATTTTGCTAAGAAAGAAAAGTCAGAGTTTATCCAAACTTTCATTTCTCAGAAAATATATTATTTGATTATGAACTCTTAACAGTTTAAACTAGCTGTAAATATTTCTGACAAGATAAAAGACCACCTCATCTTCTAAATCTCCCCTCCCTGTTAAACAATTGCATGTTCATCCAGAAACCTCCAGATAATATGTAATTATAAGAAACTTGGGCAATTGGGTTTTATACTTAAGTAACAAAGCACGTCTGTGCTGTCAAAAAAAAGTTATTGAAAAGATTAAAACTGTAAACTAAAGACAGTTAAATATCTTATAGTGAAAAGCCTTTGTAATATAACCAATATATTTCTGCACTACATTTCTATAGTATCTTGCATCTACAAGGATCACAAAGACTAATTCACATCAATACTAATAAACTAATCCCTTGTTACCATGGTGTATGAATAAGTACTATTAGTCTGCTTTAACTAACTAGAAAGTTACAGCAGATTAAAGTTAAGGGACCTACTATATGCTCTCTGTTTTGCCACAGATTTAATTCAGATTTCTGTTCCTCCCATTCTATGATTTAGTAACTTTTAAAAATATTTGAAATAGCAAAGGTTTCTAATTATTTCAGCTAATGAATATGAACTGTGTAATTACCTCCTTTATAAACAGTCTGCACCTATCTGATGTGTGTAATTATGGATCTGAAGTGGAAACCCACTTCTGTAACATATGCAGAGTCGTCCAGAGTCACATAAAAAGTTTGCTAAACATAACATTTCTATAGGCAAACAGATTTTTTCCATCCTATACATTGGTTGAAATATTTAAGGGCAGAGTCCTGACATTAAAGCCTATCAAAAGCTTTCCAATTCACTGTGATCAGCATTTTAACCTTTGAGATTAATTTATTTTCTTTCTCGCAGCCCTGGACTCACCAAAGAAGAATGCCGTCTGCAAGGGATTTAAAAAGACTGCCATCTGATGGGTTCATAGGTAGGAGGTGCTTACAGTCTGGGTCATCTTGTAGTGCTTTATTTATCCAATTAACAAAAGCAACTTTTTCTTCCTCTGAAAAGAAAACCAGCATTCAAATAATCTATTACCATTTTCATGAACACATACTACTAAACATCAGACTTGGGTCAAAGAGGTTCATCTGCAACAAAACCCCTTAGTTTCACAGGGGCCAGTTATGAAAAGAATGAGACCATTGAGAAAGTACACAAAAAGTAAGTACAGATTGATCTTTCTCCTCCTCTACCCCCTAAATATCTGGTGATTTTCTGAAGGATAACATAAAAGTCACAGCAACATAATGGGTCATCATGGCTGACTTTGAATTCAGTTTCTCAGCAATTACAATGGAAAGAGGGAAAACTGATCTGAAACAGGCAACATCTCAGTCTATACACCCTTGGTTTAAAATGCACAATTTCATTCTGTCTTCTACTAGGACTTCAGAGGCTGGAAGTATTTTAGAGACTATCATCTGGATTACTGTGCTGTATTTAGCGCTGAGAAACTTAAAAAGTTTAGTAACTCAGTTTTAAATTCTCTTTCATATTTAGTGCAGAATTTATTGCTATGCAACGCTTATTGGGACAACAGTCAATCAAGTATCAGTATCCAAATTCCCAGTCAGTACAGGTGGTATTCACCTCACTTACCTCAAGAAGCATACAAGACACCTGACTCATTACACTTCTTTCATTGTCAGTAGGAAGAAATGTCAAATTTTAGTGCACACTTCGTCTCATCATAAACAAGACTGTTGATGAGGCCAGATCAGATGAATTGCAATCTAGTGGGGCCAGTTTCTCGCCACCAAAAATGAAAGGGAGTCTAAACAATTAGCTCTGATTGTGTCCCCCCTACAGGCATCCTTTGAGATGGAATATATCCCCTACATTGGAGATATACAAAGTGCAGCTAGTGCTATAAGGGTAATACCTAGACAGAGGGTATCACCACCTCTAGCTAACTGAAGTGAGTCTTTCTCATGTATAGAATCTTAACACGCTTCTGGAACCACAGCAAATCCCAGACTTGAGTATATCAAAAAAGTTGTAATATTGCAATATGATCCTGGAAGGTGGTTAACATTCTGACCAGGAGCTGCAATGCAATTAGGCACAATTACCAACTTAAATGACATGCAGCAGGGAGAAGGAAAAAGAAACAGAGATCAAATATTAAAAGCAACTTCTCAAGTATGAGATAGACTATGCAAAAATCATACAGGAGTGAATAATTCTGTAATGGCACAGAGACAGCTGAGGAGGGCCTTCCATCCAGAAACGATATGTGGGGTTTTTTTCATTTGAGTTAACACTGTGGAAATGAAAATGAGGATTCACTTTTATCTGAATATAGGAATAAGAGTAGATTAGCTTGTAATGAAGCCAAAAACTTGACTAGCATTACTAGAAGTATGCCAAAGGGACCATTGCCACCCCCACCCCCTATGCTCTCAGTGCTTCCTTTCATCTTTTGCTCCAGCAAAGATGCCTAACTTACCTCTGAGTGCAGCATGCAACTAACAACCGAACAGCCTACATTTTAATAAGCCACCACCCACACTTATCTTGTCCATCTCCACATGCTTTCTCTGTGTTGATTTGCTTTCAACAGCAGCTTTTTCCAGTTGTTTTTTTCCTATGTCTTTAGTGCAAATTTAAGAAGTCCTCCTCCATGCAAAATTTGCTCATATTAATTATTTCTTACCTGAATAAGAGTGCTGTGTCCCCTCACTAGATATTGCCGATGTTCCTCCAATTGCTGTAATACCTTGCTTTTTGTTTATTGATTTTCGGAAAGATTTGCTAACATCTTTACTTTTCAATTCCTGAATGATCTGGAATACGAAAGATTGTGATTGAGCATACCTTCAAATAACTAAGTGACAACTCATGAAAGTACTCCAGAGTCAGTAATTAACCTGACTGCCTTTCTTTGGTATTTACATTGCCCTCTGTTCTGAAAAAAATTTACTGTATGGATAAAACTAGTTTAAATCCCTTCATGAAACTTGCATACCGGATATCTAATATATTATTTCTCAGTGAAGTGAGAAGTGAAGAAGAAAGGGGTACCTTTACTAAGCCATACTATCTAAAAAAGTAGATATGCAACAATCTACACTGTTTTTCCACAGATATTCTGGCAAATGGAAGAAAATAACTAAAGATATACACATTTTCAATGATTATAGCATATTTCTTCCACTGACTTCATCATATACTTTACAGTAAAGGTTACTATGTAACAGTTACACATGCCCTTAAGCAAGCTGACACCATTTTCCACCTGCCTGCAATGTAAACCACATAGAATATACTGATATGTCCTAAATTTGCCCAAATACTATGGAGGTCTTATAACTAACAATGAAGTATAAGTAACCAATACAGTTCAATACCCGAGTGCAAATACTTGCACCCCACCTATGAGCCACTACAAATTTTGTTTCTCTTAAATAAAGCACGCTAGTGATCCACATTTTAAAGAAAAGTATAAACCTTTCATGTTTGTTCACTAAAAGTGAAAAACTGTACGTCACTCCCAGTAAAAAAAGGTCTTGAGTATAGAGATTAAGCACAGTAGCACAAGCATTAGTTTATCACTAAGAGAATTCAGAGGCTGGTATCTACTCTTTTGACAGGGCAAGGGCTGACCCAACAGTTCCTAAAACATGTAGTCTATCCCCTCATCTTTGAGGAAATAGAAAATAGGACTGATTGAAACTACTGTGCTCTCATACGCTGCCCAAATGAGATCTGCTAAATTAAATGGAGAGTGAAATATAAAAACTGGAAAATAATTATATAGGATATTGTAAATTGTCAGAAAACTTTCCCATTCTCAAAAATATTAATTATTTGTATCAAAATAGTACTTAGTTGTACCTCTCAACTCAGTTTTCTATCCTAGTTCTCAACAGATATCAGACAGTAGAGAAACATCCAAAGGGAATGTCTTACAGAGACAAACTCTTCAAAGTTGATTCTCCCGTCCTTATTGCTGTCTGTCACTGCAATGATTTTTTCTGCGATCTCCCGGACTTTGTAACCAGGCAAGGGCAGACTTGCTTCTTTAAACAGGTCTTGAAGCTCATAATCGTTGACATACCCACTGTTGTCAATATCTGTAAAATGAAAGCATGAGTTGTTTCTATACTTACGTAAAGAACCAAGTATAGTGAGTGCCGAGAGTAAATAAAGCATGAGAAATGCAATTTTAGGAGATCAGTATTTCTTCTGACATCGATAAGTAAGCATGAAGGAATACTTGTGGATTAGGCGCACAACTGGTTAGGAGTTGTGCCATCTTGTTATGCATTTTCTCAGGAACAATGTTAGAACCCCAGAGCACAGCAATAACAAGATGGCAAATTTGTAAATAGTGAATTTTAAGCTTTTTTTGAGACCCCCAACAAAATTCTCTATAAGTTTTCTAGTGGAAGTGAGATCAATTATTACATTCCTACTATTGATATTATACCATTTGCAATCAGCAAACTCAAATCTGATGCAAGTTCTAATCAGAAAAGCACACTTACACAAGAAAAACTACTTACACAAGAACTCTACCTGACTCTGCATTTTGTTTCTTATCCTAGTATCTGATAGATATTTTCTGTTCTTCAAAACTTTTGATGTGGTTAGGCTTACTTGTGAAAAAGAAATCCAGGATGATCTGTATCTGTTTATTAAAGGTGACCTTCCTTAATCTATTAACTAACTCTGCTGGGAGTAATTTGTATCGCCACCTTCACTTACACTTGGCTCCCAAGACCACATGTCAGGAATGTCCATGTACAGCAAAGCATCAATGATTTTTTCAACAAGAGGTGTAGTATTGCTCCACAATTGTGGAAAGAAATGAATGGCTATATCACATAAAAATAAATTAAGACAAATTCAGTATAATTTGTGTTATTCATGATTAATAACACAGCAGCACAGAAGAAAAAAAAAATACCCTTTTTACTTCCACGCTAGGCCAATCTGTGTGCAGAAAGCTGTCGTGAATTCTTGTCTTGGTATAATAAAGCACCATTTTACAAACCTAAAATGTTTTTATCCAATGTAATACATAAATGAATCAAACACATTAACTGTTCCTAATTTTTTGTAATATCTATGCATATTTCCCTATACATGCATACACATATCTATACAAGCAGAATTTGAGAACGTACATTAAAATAGCTTTACTTGTAGTGCAATTCTATGCAATGGGGAGAAGTACTTTTTAAAAGCAGAAAAGTTACAGTCCATACACAGTATAGATGAAACTCAATCAAATAGAAGAAATCATACCCAGCAAAATTAGTGCTGGATATAACGCCCATCATTTTATAAATTTAACGCTAATATTTTGTGTGTTTGACAACAATTTTCAGTCTCTTTCATGATCATATTAAAGCTTGTGAAAAATACGAATTAATAGTATTTTCCCAGTTCTACAAATGATGCATCTAAAATAAGCACGAGAATGTCACAAGTAACACGAGTCAGAAACAGAAGCAAGACGATGTGGCCACTTTTCTGACTTGTCAAGGTGCTCCCACTTTTGGGTTTTTTTCCATTTACTAGTTAAAACACCTCTCCATATTGTTTCTAGAACCAGAACTCAGCCAATAATACCAGAGTGGATCAATACGCATCACATTACAGAAGGGTAAGCAGAGAAACATGCTTTCATCTCTAGCCATAATTGACTGCTATACAGTTATTTCCTTGTAATCCATACTACACTGTGCAGCTTCTGTACAGCTTCATAAGAAGGCCACATTTCATTGCTGACAAAAGGCTAAAAACACCTGCTTAAAAAATATCTCTTTTTATGTTTTCAATACTACCAACACCTCACAAATCACTACTCAGACATACTTTATGTCTGCATATGTGTTAATCTATCCACTGTCTGGCCTGCAGACACGTAACAACCCACGTAATGACAGGGATGGTCTAAAAAGGCAGAGGACATGCTCACAAGCTCGCTCAGATTACCAGCTATTTTATTTCTCTAGGTTCATCTTTCACTGAGAGAAAGTTTCCATGATGACAAGCAGAGAGATAAATACACGCCTTTTCTCTCAGTTTACCAATATAGCTGCAAACAATTTATCCATAAAGGCACTGTAAATGTAAAAATTAGTAAGAAAAAAGCTAAATTATGCTTAATTTTTATGTTTTACAGAAAGCATAATACAGTAAAGAAGAAAGTGCTTTTCAGTGAGTAGGAGCAGTACAGACAATTCTTAGAGCAGAAACATGAAAACATGCAGAAGGGAAAGGCAGAAAAAGCAGAAATGCAGATGGTGAAAAATCAAACAAACAGAAAAACTGTCAGAAAACGCCAGTGAGTATCTACCTATCCTCACACCTCCCAGTAGACTGATACATCTATATAGTGCTTTTTTCTTTGGTCTGTCTTCCCAGTTCCTGCAGGCTGTAGACTTCTTGAGCTACAGATTACATCAAGATGATTGTTTAATAGCAACTCATAAATTACCTTCCATGGATGTACCTTAGTCCTTTAGCATTTGTACTCTTTTTTGGTCTCAACAACATCCTGAGTCAACGGGTTTATGGTTTTACTACTTATCATGAAAAGTTACTTATTTTTATTTTAAGCTTTCTGACACTCTACTGGGCATCACACAATACCTGTATTGACAGAAACCGAGTAATTCCCTCTTTACCTTTTCCATACTACTTGTGCTCTTATAGATCTCTACATACAGCTACCCAATAGTCTCTTTACCAAGTTGGAGATTCCTAATATTTAAGACTTCCTGCCTAAAGCAACCCTGTTCCCCCATTATAAATGATTACAAATGTTTGATTTGCTGAGCTGCACAGTTACACATCACCCCCTCAAAACTGCAGCAAACACGAAATAAAGCAGATGTGAACTTTAACATTCACAACAGTATTGCCATCTGGAAATAAGGGTTAGTTGCTATATAATTTCTCACTCTTTCTGTTTACTCTCCGATTAATCTGCAAACATCCTGTCAAGCATACAAAATTGTACAGTTATTAATTAACATCTGCCAGCTACAAAAGCAAGACCAAAAAATCTCCAAGTTTGGCTTACTTAAAATGTAAAATCCAACCCAATAAATGAAAAGCCGAATTACAAGTTCACCAAACACGCAAGTAAAGAAAAAACAAAGTGTCAGTAATCTAACATGAAAATATATTTAACAATTGATGTTTAATCAAACATACTTTTTTTCAGATTTAAGGAGTTCAAAAAACTGAATTTTGAGACCTACCATGCTGCATATACAATGGCACAAAAAATACAACTGCCCAGCAAGAAAATGTATCCATTTTCATTGATGAAGTTGAAATAAATGAATAAGCACACATAGTTTCAGTGAAAATAAGTGGATTTACATAAACATTCTTATTTTCTTAGATACTACTGGCAACATAGAAGGAAAACACAGCCCTATCAAAACAAAGTGATCCATAAAGATTTCTTCCACAAATCCTACGCAGCTTTGCAATGTTAATAGCGTCCTATTATTTTTTTATTTAAAACATACCTATTTTACTGAATGCTTCTCTTAGTTCTTCAAGCTCTTCACGAGAGATAGTAGTTACGTTGTTTTCCATCTTTGGACAGCAAGAAGTGTCGTCCTCAATTGCTTATACCTAATAATAGTAAATGGGAAATATATAAGGCTTTAACTCCAAGCACATAGAAATACAACTTGCTTTTCAAGTACCTTTTCAGTACAAGGTAGTGGATCTGCATGACATTTCCACGCCTGGCACACTTAAAACACTACAAACAACACTTTAAAGTACATCAAACACCTAGCAATTCTTTTCACTGTAACAGTGACTGAGAATTCACAATAGCAGCACCTGTTTTAATACACTTGATGTTTTCCTTTGCATTGAATAAGCACTTACCAACAATCTACCTGCATTGTGTGAATGGTTTTCCAACATTAAAATCATGGGCTTACATTTCACCAAACATTTTCTAAAAAAATTAATTCTTAAGTGCAACGCAGTATCATTGCCCACTGGTGGTTAGTGCTAGGATCTAGTCCTGCAAAGCTCTGACCACTCCAACACTTGCAGAGTAGTAAACCCCAGTAGGACACTTTGAAGTACCTGCTTACAGTCAGTGGGTGAACGCTGATGAGCCTTTCCACAGTTGCTACAGGAGCCACCACCTCCTGACCTTTACTCCAGCCTTCTGACAAGCCTGTTGTCTCATAACCCTGTCAGAGACCCCAATAAAGGCTTTTACTGTGCACAGAGATTGAGGTCTCACTGTCAATCTACTTTGTCTACCCAACTCCATAAAAAAAAAAAAACACAAAACAGAAGGCACCTTTGCAAGGGCTGATAAACCCCCGTGCCAGATCCTCACATTTCCTCTTATTGAAGCTTTACTACAACAGGATAATTCAGACCCTTGTTAGTAAGCATGAGTTTGTAAAGAAGTCAAACACAATTGTCTCCAGTTTTGATTCCCTCAACAGCATTTTCATAACTGCAAAGTAAATTTTTACCTTTGATTTTCTAATATAAGAGGCAACAGGACAGTCTTTTTGCTACTGCTTCTACTGCTGGTAAGAGAACTCTGTATGGGAAAGAATAAAGTATACTATACTATGAAGTACTCACTGAGAATTCTCGATCTGCAGCAAATGGTGGGAAAGTATCTAGAGCTAAAAAAGCAATGCTGAATGAGGTATCCTACATGTGGCTAAACCTGTATGCATGACAACACCAGCAACGCTCATGAGCTAACAATGAGTGGCTCCCAACTTTTTACAAATACTATTTTTAAATAAACAAAGCAACTAGTTATTCAAAATACTATAAAATACTGTGACTTTGTTTTAAAGAACATTCTTTACACTTTTCATTTTTCTTTTGAGTTTTTTCTTTTTTAATTTTTGCAGTTTATGTTTTGAAGTTCATGCTTACCTGAAACCATCAGACATTTCCTTCAAAAAGAAAATTACTTGGAAGTTGTAACAAACTTCAACTGGGGGTCAGGGTTTTAAAAAAAAAAAAAAAAAACAAATATGAGGAGATGTGGTGTAACCTTCTAAGATAGCCAAACCATTCAAGAAAATACAAGAAAATTTTTGTCATAATAGTATGTGACTGCTGTCTCAAAGTGCAAAAGTAAAAATATTTATTTGGGCCCTAGCTGCAGCATAAGCATTTATTTATCTTCACTTACACTGCTGTGTAAGAAAGAGAAAAACCAAGTTATGTGCTTGCATCTCATCTCAGCAAACATTTCTCCTTCTTTTAAGGCAGTAGTTTGCAATATAAAGTTTCCACAGTAATTTAGTTTTCTTCCATGATGTTATATAAAAAGAGTTCTTAAACAACAGTGAGTTATTTTAATGAGAGCCTGTCTACTTTACTTGGGTTTAGTACTTTCTCGGTCTTCACTGGGACTGTTCCAGTGGGTCACATCAGATATGGCCTTGAGTGTGGGTGGCGAGTTAAATAAGATAGAGTGGCATGATGGGAAAATACTTAAGTACTAGATTTAAAATCTTACTCATCCATTTTGCTAAGCTTACTAGCAGCATGTACCAGTCTTCATACTCAAAAGAAAAAAATAGTTAAAATATGAATTCAGGAAAAAAATTACCCTACACACAGATGTTTCTGAAAGCGCAAGTACCTTGACTGGATACCTGATGTGGTAATTAAAAATAAAGAAATAACGAACCATGCAAAAACTGAGGGGAAAAAATTAAACATTTAATTCCAAATGACAAAGGAAATTTAAAGGACTCCGAAACTGCAAAAATACAGAAGACAGTCCTCTGAAATACCAAAACACCATGTCAAAGCATAAGTGAAATATTTAGCCACGCAGGTGCAAAAGACAACACCACTTCTGTCATACTGTTAATGTTTTTAACTATTTACCATTACCATGAATCAGATTTTATCAAAAACAATTTCTGCAAAGTTGCAGTGCAATTAGTTTCACTCCTCTCCTTTTATGATTCATAATTTAGATTTCCATTATATTCTATTTCTGGAAATCAAAGTTTGCTTTTTCTAAGACATTTACTATTTCAGTAACAGTAGAAACATCTGTTCTTGAATGAAGCAGATAAATAAAGCTAATGCCTCTGCTTTAAAGAGACAGTCTTAAATACCCTATTATATAATTACAGGGTAAATCAATTTTAAATAAAGTCAATTAAGTGGCAGAAGTGCTGCAATCATGGTTCTGGCATTCAGGAGAGATCTAGTCTGAGCAGAGACAACACCTAAACTAGTCAGACATTTCAGACAATTTCAATATAGAAACAGTGACCTTCTATCTAAGCTAATAAACACCTTGCACACGCAGGTTTGTCACCACCCAAGATGACTCAGTCCACAGGCAATTCTGACAAGATTTAACATTAAGGCTCCAAAGGTATAGGTCTATTGGAACTATGACTACCTGCTGAAAGATGTATTTGCTTACAGAGAACATATTTCTCTGTACTCTGGTAGCGTTCATACAACACTTAGGTTTTCTGTAGACTATGCTTTCATTAAACCATCTCCTGCTGCCCCAGGACAGGGTAGGTACAAACACTGTTTTCATGCTGAGAAAGTGCCTTTGGTCCTCTTAAGTCCTCGACAATATGCCTAACTCGAACTGACAATACTCATCTATCCCTAGCCTGCCTTCTACACCTGGAAGGCTTTTTGTATCTAAACACAATTCACTGGAGTCTCCTGGAAACATTCCACATCCAACACTAATACAGACACAAACTACTGTTGTATTGTATCATGGTATTTCTTTGTGTGCAGAGGACTATCTGCGGCTGAGCAACCACGAAGGACTAAGCGAGCAGGCCAAACAGCAGTTCCTGCCGCTTTTTGGACTGTTATAAAAGCTGTTAGGAAAAACAGAGCAGTCAATTGGCAATCAGGTCCAATAGTTTTCTCCACCCCTGCAAGCAATTAGCAATTTCTTTTCCAGCTCTTCATTTCAAATTCTATTTGCCTTGTTTCCAGGCGCAGCTGCTTCCGCAACAACAACGGACATTACAAACGCTGACTCAAGAGCTTATTTTCTTTTGTTGCTGTTCTTTTTGTCTGGCATTAGGGACACACCTCCTCTGTCCCAGGTGCAAATACCACTCGATTGCTGCATCATCCTTAAAACTGTTGTTTCTAATGACAGCCAAGCTAGTATAATTTGCAAATACAGTCTGTGCAGAAGAATTACAGCTTTTATGTCAATAATCAGCTGGTTATTAGTATGTACTATCTACAATTACAAAACATTAAAATTCTGCTTCTCTTATTTGGCTCTGAATCAAACTGCTATAGATTTTACTGCAAAAAAGCTCACCCCCCTAAACCCAATAGTTTAACCTGCAGCATTCCTGTGTTAGTTTATCTAGGATCCTTTAAGCCAAGGTGTTGGGAACAGAGTAGCTTTCATGCACCATTAGTCTCTTTTAAGCTCTTACAAGATTAAACTAGAAGTTCTATCCTGTCTTTGAGAGACAAGAATGCATTATAAGGTACAAGGCATAGAAAAAACTTTAAATCAAGGTTATGCATCAAATGTTCCCTTTAATCAGTAAGGAGAGAAGAGAAAACGCCACTGTATTTTAACTGAGGGCATGCCGATGAAATATTAGAGAAAAGACCTGCATATTATAAAAATTTGAACAACGGAACTAACTGCTATTGATATACAGAATGCTAGCTTCATATGAATACAGACACAGAGGTCTCTGTTTTCTTTTCAAGAAGATAAAACTTCCCAAGATTTTGTTTGCTTTGGTTGGTTTTTTGGCGGTTTTTCTTCCCCAGCTCACACTCAAAGATCTTTTTACTTAGGCCAAGATTATTCTTGACCCCCAAATATAAAGATAATTAGGGGCCAACTACATCAGTCCTGCAGCAATGTGAAAGGACAAATTATTTTAGGTGTTTCACTGGTGGTCTGTAATAAAAAACAGTGGCGATTAACTTTTTTTTTTTATATATTTACTGAAAATTAACTTTTTATCTTACTGTGATAGGGTTTTTTTAATCTTTATGACAAAATGATTAATCAATAGGGTTCAGTGACTTCGTAATTTTTTTATTATTAGAGTTTACACTGGTATAGGATATGGAAAGATAGCTTATCTTTCCCGTATGGGTGAAAAAGCTACAGGAGACATAAATAGGAGAGAATTACACCTCATGTTATCCAAAGTGAAAGTAGTCTTGACTGCAGAATACAGTCCTCTAGACATAGAAAGAAAGAATCAATACACCTCTAGTATGATGAGCACTGGGTCTTATAAAGATACAAAAATAGATCCACTTCTAATGCAGCAAAGAGGATGCCTGTAAACCTTTAAAACAGGAGAGCATCAAAAGGTCAAAGTAATTAACTATATAAATACATATAACTGTATATATAGAAAATAAAAAAATATATTGGAACTGCTGAAGCACATGGCTAATTTTTGAAAGAACAGGCAGGATATAATTATGGTATCAGGTACAGTTATTAACAGAGTAGTATGAAGTGGAAAGTTCTTTAAGTATCATACACTCAGTCTGAACCTTCACTACCTGAAAGACTCAGAGGGTATATTTCTCAACTTGGTCATAAACATGGCTGGATACATTTATGACCATCAAAACATATTTGATTACTAGAAGTTAGAGGACAGCAATGAAGAATTATTATGCTTCAAACATATGAACTGATAATCCATGGAATTTTCCTCAGTCTTTTATGTACTACATTACACAGTGAATAAGGTACAATTCCAGAGGGAAAAATAGGGTGGGGTTTTTTTTTTGTTTGGTTTTTTTTTGTTTTTTTAACTTCTTCCAAAACTATATGCACTGATCTTTGCTAGAGGAAGACTATCAAACCAGCCAGAGTGATAAATTTTGTGCCCATGAAATATTTATCTTTTGTAAGGAGGACCTGAAGATTTACATTGAAGTTAATTATTAACTCTATAGGAATTTACACAATGTACTGTAACTGTGGTGAATAATAAAATCAACATTTTCCACTATGCCTTTAAGATAAACATAGGTGACTCAAGAATAAACAGTAAAATAAGCCGAGATACCTAACTCTTAGACTGGTCATGGGTCTGATCTGAGTTCACTTACTATGTATAAGTACAGAATAATTTCATAAGGTTTAAGTCAGGACGAAGAGCAATTCTGTTATAAAGCAGATACATGCTTACTTTAGAAAGATACCTTTTCATCCAAACAAAATGCCTCTGGCTTCCTTTGGCTGCTGAGTATACGGAATAGCCATGCAAATTCATCAACAGTATCAGTTTCATGTAGTTTCCTTCACATGCATCATTCAAGAGGATCTCAGACTGCGTGTGCTTTGTACTGTTGCATTCAGCACTCCTAATAAAAGACATCAATGGAAACCTTACCTATGCCAGAAGGACCACTTCTAGGAAAGTAATTTTGAAAAAAAATGCTATTGCATATAGAGCTCATAGAAGTACCTTTCCCGAAACATTCTTCAAACCAAACCTGTTTACAGTTTAGTTACACCAACACTTTGGGCTGAATTTGCCCAAACCAATTATCTCTGACCAGGTGTGACCTGTTCTGGTTTGGTTAGACAGGTTTGTTTGTTTGGGTTTTTTTTGTTTGTTTGGTTGGTTTTTTAAAGAGTTCTACAATTTAGAATTTTCACCCAGCACAGGGCTGGAAGTGTTTTATCTCCTCTGTTCTGGAACAGGGAGGTGAAATGTGTCTGCTCCATATCCACAGGGAAAGCCGTGCCTGCTCATCCAACATTAACCCAGATGTTACCTGATTTATAAAACCCATAAATTCCTGCTTGAATCTGTTGTGTCAAGGCTTCTTTGAGGCTATACTCTCCCATTTCATTTGCACTAAGCATGCTGTAGTCTAGAACAGAAGGTGCTATGCTAGAATTTGCCTCTGCAACTGTTCCTTGCAGGTGCCAAGAGCAAGGACGGCACCTTACCCACTGGTTCCAAAGACCAAGGGGAAAGTAGGGAAGCGAGCTCCAGGCTTCAAAGCTCCACAACAGATCGTAGGCCACTGCTCCACCTCTCCTGGTCTCACTTGCTTTAATACAAGCAGCTATGGTATTAACGAGCATGTCATCAAGAAATATCTGAAGTAGTGACATTCTCTATGAAGCCAGGATGCTGAGGTGATACAAGTCAATACCACCAGCCCTGCAGAGCTGTGTCCAGTTACTGCTTTCTAACTGTATTTTCTGATGTTTATAAATAGTCATTCACAGCACACTAGTTGTTAGATCACTTTTGCAAGTAACACAGAACAGCAAGGAAGTTAAATTTGTGTATTTCTGCAGTACAGTGCATCCTAGGCTCCCTACCTGTTAGCAAACCATTTCCAGATGAAAAAAAAGAAAAAAAACCACATGCTGCTTCCATGCAACAAGTAGCTTTTCTGTAGGACTTGAGAATACAAGGCAAATCAGTATCGGAAATACAGAAAGATTTTTCTCATAGATCTCTTGATAAGAGACAACACTTCAGTTTTTCAGAATACGAAAATCAGATTGTCTGCAAAAACAATATACCCCTTAATCTGAAGCAAAATCATCCTAGTTCTGTTACAGGCTTTACATTTTACTTGATGAAAACTTAAAATATGCAGATGGTTCAGAATACTAAATCTTTATGTAATTTAAATATAACATACTGGCTTTTCAATACATTAGGGAGTACAGAATCAAAGTATACAATATAAAATACTACACAGTTGTGCCATAATAAGCAGCAAATAAAAGGACACAAAAATAGTTTCCCTACAGAATCTCTAACACAGACAAATTCAAAGAACTATGATCCAAAGTAAAGGTTGAATATAGTGAATCTGCTAAAGTGGCACTTGCTCTCAGTTTTATTATGCACAACCTTTGCTTTGGTGAAGGTTCAATAACAGCACGCACGTGGTATCCAAGCTCTATCAAGAGAAGCGCAGCCACATAAGGAAAATGAAAGCACAGCAGGAACTTGAATACACTCAAACCATAAATCTTAATTACCTTTTATGCTATCTCAACATCTTTCATGATCATTTTCAAATACTTTAAATATCTGTTTCATTCCTCAACAACATCAATATTTAATCAGAAAAAAAGAACACAAAAGGCACTTAAAAACACAGAAGGACTTAATGTTTAACATAAACATACCAACTATCCACTAACAAGAGATTGCTTCCACTAAAAAGTGTTTTCAGAATTCCTTGGGAATAAAAGCAGCTTATATTCTCATGGAAACGAAATAGAACAAACAATAAGAGAGTTGCTACAATCTACAGTAGAAAAGGATGGTCCTGTTATGCCCTTTAAAGAAGCTTGAGCCGGCAAACAGCTTGGACACAGAGCTAAAAGTGCACAAGTTCAAATGCCTGGATGACTTAAGAAGCTATGAGGATGTACTACCAACCTATAGCAATTCAGCTCTGACACACTCTAATGAACCCTTACAGTTGTTCTAAAGGAGATTAGTTACTTTTGCATTCAGGTACAGAACATCTTTCAGAGGCTCGCAATGCAACTTATCAGATATCACCACATCAAAGGTACCACAGTTTTTAAGGACAAGTTTTTCAGTTGTATTCCAGCAGCTTCAACTGGAGTCAGCTGAATTTGTGGATTTTCAGCATCTCTAGTAATCACGCCATAAAATAACTGGTGAAAAACTTTAGAAACAAATAACTCAAATTTAATGCAACTGCAGCGATATTCCTTCCAAAAGAGATAAAAGCAACTCTTGCTTACTGCTGCTATAGAAGTACAATTGTTAGTGTAAACAGAAAGGTTCCTCAAGGTTTCAGTTCCATAGGTCATTCCACACATGGAAAGCCATAATTTTACAGTAAGAAATTCTTGCATCCAGCAATAAAACCTGCATGCCGTTAATGGTACACAAGGACAGGAAAGAATAGACAAAAACAGTGGCAGAAGTGGGACTAGGGAATTCCCCTGGGAGACAGGCGATCAGGCAGAAGATCTTCCCTTTTTTGAGCACACCCTAGAACAAGTGTCTCCTCTAGCCTATTAGAAAATGTACATTTGTAGAAACCTGTAGGATTGCAATAGATGTGATCTTTGTGGGTGTGGTATTAACCTTCCCAATGTAAGTCATTTTAGTGTTTCTTTAGCTTCCACCATACTGTCCAGAGTCTAGAATAACTTTTACCTTTTACTGATACAATTAAAACTAGTGCTCACAAAAGAAAATTCAAAAGTCCTGGTATAAAAGTCATGAAACTTGCAGCCCATTTTTGAGAGCTGTGTGGCTTACACTTGAGAGACTGATTTTCACCTCTGTGCTTCAGATATATAACAGTTACATTCAGGTCTGACTCTCCTCACAATTAAAATCACATGCATTTGCAACAAAAAACTTTATTCACATTAAGCAGTAACATGTTTTCCTTAGACAGATCAAGAGCAGTATAAGTCTGCCCACTATAACGCAAAATAATAATGGTAACAGAAGTGAAGCAACCCCACCATCTCATGTTTTTATCCAAGAACCTGAAGTTGAGTTTTTGAATACAAATTAAACATTTGAAGGCACTGTTCTGAAAGCAAGTATATTTTACACATGGCAATGTCTGTGGTCAAGCAATCCACGACTGCATAGCTACATTCAAAACAATTAGCAAGGTATTAATGGTTAGGATGGGGCTCAGGACAGATTAAGGTAACTTGGTAGAAGAAACTTCTTTACAAGTGTAAACACCATAATGTTTATACTGGTCCAGGAAGCATTTGACTGAGCCTTGAACATAAACCAGATTTGCCTTTCTATCAACAAGTTCAATCAACTTAATATACTGTTTCAATCTATATGACCTTTTCTTATCTCCTCTCACCAGCAACATCATTTGCCCTCTGGATGGATCATTTGATACTCTCCAAAAATCAGTTTATTATACTGAGACCTATTCCCCATGTTGACTAGTCATTTGGCTTTCTTGTACCCAAATGTGCTAGACCCTCCTTCCTGGAGAACTTCTGCAAGTCCCCCTCAAGCATCTCTTCTGCTCTTCCTATTCTACAAGGCTACCCTTGCCTCACTGACCTTGTCCCCATATCCACCATCTTTACCCATATGAGTGTCTGTGCATGCGTGTCACTTCTGAATGCACCCACCCGCCCACCCAGTGATCAGGCAAATGCGCTGCCTCTGGAAGGCCAGAGTTGGCAAGGATCACGCTTTCCAATTAGCATTGGAAGCTGGTGTCTCATATGCTGCCACCAAAAGCAAGTAAAAAATACGGGCTGAACCAACACCACAGCCACCATAGCACAGGGTGCCAAACCCAGAAATTGTGGCAAGATGAATCCCTATGAAGGTCAAAGCATCGTAGCAGTTTTACCAAGCAAATGCATGTTACATGGGAAGAGTCTATCATTAACATATAGAAATTTTGATGAGAAACTACTCAACAGTTTGTCATAAACCCCATTTGATTACCAGCCACTGCTCTGAAGAATAGAATTATTATTTTTCTTTTAAGTTCAAACTTGGTTTCTCTGTGACATTTCATTAAAGCAAGCCACACTAAAATATAAATGGAAAGTCTACACTAGTAAAAGCAAGCTCATTCCGGCACTCCATCCTCAAGTCATTCTTTTGTGCCTAGGCTGACATTACATGTCAAGTTTACAACAGCAAAAGGAAGTGAGTTAAAAGACAAACCAGCAAATGATACTTAATCTCTTTCTTTCTCTCTTTAGGTTTATGCATATACAGCTTTTGTTAGCATGCAGCTACAATAACAAATAAAAATTGCAATATTTTTATAAGAATTTCTCATATAAATATTCTATGATATATATCTTAATTAGGAAACAAACCCTGAAATTCTTATGGAAACATCTGAATCAGCAAGAACTTTGTGGACACAGGAAAATTCATGCTCAGAGCTCACGATGACAGAGAGGCTTTCTGGGTGTCCCAGTACTCTATAAATAAGATTCACAATTTGGGAGTTCTGCTTTAATTATTCTTGTACTTCTTTTTTAAACTATAGCACTGCTAGTTAGTTACTAAACAGAAAAGCTAACCAGAAGCAATAGTCATAACCAAAACTTTTAAAAAACAATCACGTCAGACCCTAACCAACTAAAAAAAGTCAAAGGGTTTTGAAATTAGTCATATGGAATGACACCTGCCTCCTGTTTTCAGATACTTCACATTATTCTCACATTAACTTTTCAGGCTTTTCTCTGGAACCAGGACTAGAAATTTGTTTTAAAATTAAACAGATCCTCACATAATTTCCCAACTCCATAAACTGACTTTTGAGAGCATCTTCAGTTTTCATGGAAAGCTCAGTCAAATTATGACAACTCATGATACTGTGGAAGTCACTGACTCACCATCTTCTGGTCTGCCTCTAAATTACAATTTAAATAGTATGTTTCAGAAAGCAATAGTACTATTAAAGTCAAGTAGTTGCAATGTTATCTCCACTTCAGTATTTGTAGTAAGGAAACAAAAGTAATCAGAAACATTAAAATACAACAAATAGCACAGTTTTTCACTATCTACTAGCTTCTAGCGCAGCAATGTTATTACTAATTTCACAGCCAAAATTCTGCTGCTGCTATTAGCAAATTACAATTTCACATTACATTCTTCACTGTTTTTCAAAGTTTGCTGGGTTTTGCATTCGACCTACTACAATCAAAGTGTACTCACCTTCAGCCGTTTAATCTGTTACAATATCACTGATATTTTTACAATATCTTCTGCAAGGCTGCCAGTTTTTGCCCCAAGCCTCTATTTCTTCCAGATGCGGTGCTGCTTGAGAGGTAGCACATACTGTACTCTGTGTTCTTTGCTAAGAAATTTATCCTTCTATGGCACTCATAACTTCAGAAAAATACCTCTCTCAAGCCAATTGGAACATTATGAACCATTTTTCTCTTGTCCAAGCGTGAAAATAACATTTAATTAGCATGTAACTTAAAAAGCAAAACTATGAACAAGGTTATCAGTGAACAAACAGGCTAAGAGGCAGAAAGGAAGGCAGAATCTAAAACAGTGCAACTGCAAGACTCCAGAACACTCCTGCCTGTATCTTTCTGTGTGCCTGCCCTCTAGTAGTCTGAAGTAGTAAACCTCAGGTTGCTGCAAATACTAAAACTCCAGCAGAGAGCCACAAGCTAACTCCTACTAATGAACTAAGTTTTAAGGTCACCCCAGAAGTTAATCATGTGAAGATCATTAAGAGTAACAATAGAAATGCACATTCATTCTCCCACCCTCAGCAGTTCAACTTACATCCACGTATTCTTCACATTCTAGCTAACTGCAATTGTTAAATAGTACCAAATAGATATGTGTTGCCAGAGTATTTTTCAGTTTTCATTAATTATCAGGTGGCAGTACGGCCTTCTGTCACCTACTAATTCCTCGTTCAACTCTACATGGTTCAAAAGATTATTAGAAGATTAGACTGATCAGCTACTATACTACAAGCAAGCCAGGATTTTCTGTCATGGAAAATTCACAGGTTATTTTTGTTTTTCTCTTTTCATTGGTCAAGCTAGAAGAAAAAGGAGGGTCTTCTACAATACATGGCAAAAGCAGCTGGCAGCATTTCAAAATCACCCAGTTCCTGCAGAGTCCGCCAATGCATAAATGCTACCCACCTGCCAGTTCATAGCCTTAAGGAGCTATGTTTGCTGAAGTGTTGAGGGGAAAAGGAGCACATTAGTAAATCTGAATAACTAAAACTAAAGAGACTATTGTTTGCAGCTTCTAAAGTAGAAGACTATCTGGGGCACACATGAAGTTCATTTGCTGATACTGTAGTTCTTAATAATTAGGCCAGAAGAAAACATCTACCGTTGTTGTTGCCAACTGTCATTTCTAATCACATTTTGAAGAGGAAAAAGAAAGAAATTTCTGAGCAAATTTTTTTTTGTAACTAAATTATTCAAAACCTCAGCCTTAGGATGCATATGATTAAGAGATAGTTTTCATTTAAGAATATAAAGTTGTTTCTGATACTTAGGTGAAAACTTTACCATCTTTCTTACACACATCAGAAAAAAACACCTTATAAAAATCTTTGGTTTAGACAAAGTATTTGATTTTTCTTTTTCTTTTTTTTTTTTAATAGTTTGAGCTGGCAGCTTGAGCAGTCAATCCCTAAGTATTTAAATCGTTCATTGCAACTATGCAAAACAATGCATAAAGATGTTCATGATTTTATTAACTAGAAATTTTGTCTCCTTTTTTCAAGTATGATAAAAACATTAATCTTACAAAATAGTGCTAGGCTAGTAACAACCCTTACAAACCTAAAAGTTATAGTTTAAAAAAGTTACTTGTTGCTTTAAAGTTAATGACCTGAAGTTCCACAAAGTGAGAAAGATGTTTATGCAGTTTATATTCAGTCTAGTAACTATAGTGCACAATACAGAAAAAATCCTGTAAACTGGTCATGCAGATTACCTTTGTAAGGAGTCTTTTTGCTTAGTTAAACATGAATTCTAAGCATTCTGAAATTTAATATGTATTTATATCTGCTTTGTGTTAGCCATTTTAAAATGTCCCACAGTAATCTATTAAATGCTAGTTTTCCAAAATTGCCAGATAACAGTCCAAAGTCTTTCTAAACCGTGACACTTTCAAAGTAAAATATTAATATTTCTTACCCACTTGTAAGTCCTAACACTTGTTAAGACTTTGAGAGCAGATTTCCACATGTTCAGCAAATGAAATATGTAGCTAAAAACTGCCTCTTTCATGATAAAATTATCAAGTGTGATCAACTATCAGATAAATCAGCTTGTTGATAAACCAGCTCTTTTACAAGAGCAAAACATGTCTCTGGAGAAGATCTTAAAAGATATATGTTTTATTTCACAAAACATTTTAACTAAATAAGCAAACATTTTGGATTTTAAGTTAGCTACAAGTCTGCACCAAGGGGCTCATCATCCTCCCAGTGACCTTCACAAAAACTGAATAACCCTGTCATTTTGTTTAATGTCACTTTACACAGTGACAACTCATGAAAAATAGCTTATATTTCCAACTCTTCAAAATTAATGTTCTTGAGCATTAAACAGTAATCTATATTTCAATCCCTATTTTTAGATTTCTAAACATGGTGCAGAAATATTTATTGTGCTATCACTAGCAGTTAGCAAGTCCACACTATGCTTACCTTCCATACTTTCATTCCCACTATTACTGGTCTATCTTCCTCTGGTTGAGGAGTCCAGCTGAAAGCAAAACAACTGAAGTGACATCTTAACGAAGCACTTCTTAGGTAGCACAGAGACTATAGTAGCACCCAATTACTCATCCAACATATGCTTATTTGGTTGAGAAGGACTGGTATGGATTGATCCTATTGAGCTTAAATGCCTTGATCTTAATTTACTTAGTAAAAAACAGAACGGTAGCTTAAACTACATCGCGGAAGAGTTTGTACCATAGATTAACCACCACAAAAATTATTTAAGGAGGGAACGCATGCAGAAATTTTGTAATGCAACAGAAATATGTGCATCTATTACTAGAGGTAACTTCACAATTTCTACTGTCCCCAAGGCAGTCAGTCCATCAGACTGAACTTCATTTAAAAGACCAGCATGGCTGACTCCATAGCTGTCTTTCACCACAACAGGAGTGCAAGCCACCCTACGTAAACAAACATAACCCAGAGTGCCAGAAGTAGGGATTTGCTCTGGCATGACAAACAACTCATCTCCTGTTGCTGTCAAGCCTCTCTTGGGAGCCACTTTGGTAGGACACGATCAAACCGCTTTGTCCACGCTGAAGAAGCCAACAGAGAGATTTGAGTTTCAGGCAGAATGGATGAATCTTTCCAAAGATTTTGGAAATTTTGGGGGTGTGCATGCCAGGCTTAATTTTATCAAAATGACTAAAAAAAAAACCCCAAAAACCTTGGAGTAATTCCCATATACACAATGGAAACATCCACTTTGCAATGGCATACCAACACGTACATTTTAATTAATATTGATAAAGTTATATTTTATGTTACTCAAAACATTACAGACTTCCCAATGCTGCAGCTTACAGAGAATATATATTTCCCATATATGTTTAGCAATATGTATCTGGAGACACATAGTAATAGCAGAATAACGAAATCCCTTTGGAAAGATCAAAGATATATAAATATCAATGATTAAGATGAACAAGGTATCAGCTTTTGGAAGGATTTTTCCAATAGGCCTTGAATTAGTGAAGTAGTTATCTGTGGATACAACTCTAAGCACATGATAACTCTCCTTTAGTCAATGGAATTACTGATAAGTTTTAAATTTATGTGCTAAGACATTTTGCTAATTTGGGATGTGAAAAATATTCTGCCCGATACAATTAAGTGGCTGATATAGGTGATGGCAAGTAAAGCAAACTATATCTTTATATTTAGTTATGAATTGTTTTGTCACTGAATACATCATGTTACCTAAGGAAAAAAACAGATTTAGATCAGAGTCAAATCCTGATGCCAGCTATATCACTGGTGAAATCCACACTAGTTTCAATTAAAAATATCTTGATTCTATAAATCAAGCTTGGAAAGACTAGACACATTGCAGAAATAAAACACTCAGCTCAACAGAAAAGGAGAAATTCATACTCCTTTATATGGACCTACCTTTAGGATACGAAAGAACAGAATCTAGTTTCCCTTTGTCATAAGGGGATAAACCCGTGCAAAGAGAAATGGTAGGGCATGCAGGAACAAAGTGGGAGAAAGGAAGATGTGGAGCTAGAAGAAGAGCTTGATAAATCAGCAAGACAAAAACATTCCAAACTGTAAAAATTTTGGAAAACAAAAACCTGTGAGGGAACATCTGGTTTGAAAAGAAACAGCTGGCTCCTGAAGCTCACACTGAGACAAATCCTTTAAATTAGCATTCAAGTAAATATAATCTTGCTGATAACAGACAGCCTAATATTTCAGCTTTACTACCTGTCAATGTTTTTAATCAGTCCATTCTACCAACAATGATTAACAAGAGGAAAGAATGAATACACTAAGCGAGTTAAACTGGGTAATACTGGATCCAGCATTATTTTTTTTTTTTGGTAGCGCCCATTATTATTAAGGAAACATCTGCAAGAGAGCCCTGAAAGTGGGTTGATAATCCTTTTCCCACCAAAAGCATGCATGCAGAAGCACACAATCTGCTTTGTGCATAATTTCCTTCTGAGGCTTAGCAATACCATTCTCACCGATGAGCTATTGTGATGTACTACCTTTAGTGTTTTCAGACACTTGTATATAATAGCAATAACTAAGCACACACCTCCACGTAAAAATCTAGAAATTAATCACGTAACTTACATTTAGAAGTACAAAAATAAATAATAAGGTATGATAGAGTCATGACTGACATTTAGTATTTCCTGCACGTGACCAGCTGAATCAAAGCTGAAATCATGTAATTTGTAATTTTATCACAAATATAATACACTGGAGAACAGAGAAGTCACCCTTACTGTTTCAATTTGCAGCCCTTTTTTAAAGGTGTAGCAACAATGATGCTTAAAAATCCCTCAATAAAGTGGCAATGCATGACTGTAATGCAGAATTGGTTCTATCAGTAACCTGGAACTCCTGATCCATACTGAACTTGGTTTGACTAATGCCAGTTGTTGTCTTCAGTGTTAATATCCCTTTGTGCATCATAACAAGACTACCGGTCAACTGATCAGTGAATGTCAAGGCTGAAATGAGCTAATGAGACAATATCTTATAGAGAAGAGCTTAAAACCAGACTCAAAAGCATTTGCAGTTGTTCAGCAAAGTTATCTTTTCCCAGCACTATATTTACAATTTATTGTTTCCTTATTGTCTGGCACAGTACAGCAGAGCCTTCTGCAGTAATAAACTTTCTTGCTAGGATCAGATCTTTTTACTCCCTGGTACTCCTGTTCTACACTTGTTTAACCCATTTACGTAAACCTAGTGATTTCTGGAGTTTTTATGGCAACAGTTATCCTGGATGTGATGTATTTCACATACTGTGTTGAATACTATGAAAATATTTTATTTAATTAATTACTGCAATAGGAAAGGGTGGCAACTAAACATTACACACATACTTTATGTGAAGTGTTAAATGTAAGGGTACTGGTATAATCTTTTAGTTCAGGCATTTCCATATTACACGCTGTTAAGGTGATGTCCATTCCATTAACATAATCCTCACAGTAGTGAAAGCTCCAAGTACTGTGAAAATACTCACTGATACTCACCAAGGAACATATGCTCTTCCAAAAGATAACGAATACTGTTCCAACATATATAGGTTTAATTTATTTGACTTCTAAAAAAAAGAGGGTAAAAGGCCAAAAATCATGAATGCCCTTTCTCCCTCCTCCATTGCGTTGGTTTCTATAGTAAGCTATGGAATGAGTAAAGCTGACAGCAGACCTTTTATCAATATTCCCATGCATAAATTCTATTCTAGTCCTAATCAGTATGGAACACACAACCTGCTGGAAAATTATTTCTCCTCACATTAAATCTCTCTCAGAAAACAACAGTTTTCCATTACGAAAATTTAGCTAGTACAGTTTTTCACATTTTCATTGAAGAAATATTTTAATAAAAGAACAACCTATGTAATTAAAACAGCCAGGACTTTCAAGTGTAGTTTAAATGACATTATAAATCAAAATATTGCACAATTTTCTCCTAGCATTAGTACAAAGTTTTGCACTTTATTAAGGGATTTTTAAGCATCACTGTTGCTACAAGTTTAAAAAAAAAAAAAAAAAGAGTAGTTTCCAGAGCAAATTAAACCATGGAAAAATTTCTCCCAAGAAATTATTATGACAGTTACATTCCTTGATTCTGGATTTTTATTTTTAAAATCAGCATTCACGATTCTGAAATTTTTGCTTTAGGGAACTAGATTTCAGGCATCTTACTCTCATTTAAAAATTATCAACTCAAAAAGCCTTGATGTTATAACACTGATCCTGCTAGTAAACGCATTTCCGCAAGTTTCCTCCACAGCTACTAACCTCAAGAATAATACTTTTCTAGAATTACTAGAAAGCAAGAAGCAAGTAACCAAAAAAACCCAAACATATAAAGGCAACTATTTTTAGTAGTAGTACTTGTAGATAAGCAGAAAATAGTCATTGCTGCTACATAAATAATAATGTCCAGTTCAAAAAAAAATGTATAATCTAACATGCTACATCTCCAAATTACTTAAATCAGTAATATTAAGTATGTAAGCAAGTTTAGTCATATAAGAAAAGGTGGGTACATGCTTGCAGGGCTAGGACCCATCTAGATAACATACAGAAATAAAAGACATTAGAAAAGTAGATTTTAATAGTTTATATTTTCTTTCCTCACATTTTTCTTCTTTTACATGTTAGTTTTTGCTTAGTAGTTGAATGTACATATTCCACTTTTAGGTTGCTGGCTTGCCTGTGGTCCTTACCACCATTTATCACCCATTTCAATTATTCACTTTTTTTTTTTAAATCATCAAACCAATATTAAGGACAAGATATGATTTTAATCTGTGCCACTTCACTCCAGCCAAGTTGACTAAGCGATGCAGGAATAGATAAAAAGAGAGCATGCCGGAATACACCTTTTTATGGTGTACGGGAACAACGCAATGCATTCAAAGGTCAGGCAACTACTCTGACAACCCCTTTTATGACTATATATGGAAATTAGTCCTCAAGTAATCATAAAGACTATCAGGTGTTATTACAGCAACCCATGCAAATGATAAGCCATAAGCACACCTTGATACCGAATGAAAACTACTTAGTACAGTTCAGAGGACCTCCACACACCACCTTGGCTGCGTTTCCTCTGACCACCATATCAGCCTGTATAAAGGTCATACTTCACAGCTCACGAAGGCATCAAGGAATATACATGTGCATTTAAATGTCTGTATAATCACTTGTGCGTACCTGCAAGAGACAGCTGAGATTTAACTGCAGTCACACTAACCACATGGGGGAACATCTCACATACATCCAACAGAATGGATGAGCCCCAGGGAGAACAGTAATTCTACCTCAGAATTAAACAACAACAGAGGGAATGAAAGTACAATTAACATGTTGTTGTGCTCTGGAGCCTGCTGGTCCATGGCAAAGTCACTCAGTCTCCTAAAATAAGTACATTGACCTACGTGTGGTGAAGAAGCAACAAAAGCCAAAGAAGATAGAGGCCTGGGTGTGGAAGAATCATGCAACCATAAAGTGAGAGGACTGCCCAAGTTTGGAGGAAGTAATATCAGCTTCAGCAGAAATCTTGGTACTGCCACATACGCTGGATTTGATGCTTAGCTCTATCACTCTGTATGAATTTCTCCCTGAGTTCCGCCTGCAAGCTACGAGCTCTGCACACCTTAGACTCATTTCACCAATGAGAATTCTGCATTGGAATAGAAAATACAGAATGGTCTCAAGAAACACTGTTTTCACTAGTAGTGAGTCACTCTCTCCAGCTGGATGATAACACACCTGCTCCTCCTCCTGAGAGTCAAGAGACATAAAAGTATAAAACAAAGGGATAAGGAAGAAACAAGGAGATGAATTAAGAGTTTATTGAGCTGCTAATTGTGTGTTCAAGAAAAGCAAGGAACAAATCCAGGTGTTTCAGTTGGTGTTTCTTTGAAGGGTTTTGTGGGTTCTTTGAAGGTTTTTTGCTGGGCTTTGTGATGGCCCATAAAAATGTTTTTATGGGGAGCATCTAGAAGACTTCTTACATCCTCAAGCACAATGAAGTTGTTATTATGGGCAGTCTTGTAAGACCATGGCAGCAGGAAGAACTTGGTGACACAGTCAGAAGGCAGTGAATGGGGCTTTGCAACTGGGACGGGAAATAAAGAGTCTCCTAACTTCATTCCCAGTGAGGGATTGGGAGCAGAAGATCTCTCTTTAGAGAACTGCCATAAGCACTTAGTACAAAAAATAAAAAAGCCTGAATTACATGCTTGGTAAATGCTTAAAGAAACTGCACCACAAATTTATGTAGCATTTTACCTATGACAAATGGAAGCACTTCTACAATATCTATATTAATATGATCTCACTGTTGACTCAGGAGATTTCCAGGCAAAAGAATTTTTTTTATTAATCACTTTGTGTGCCCCACTTACACTTTACCACCACCAACAACAAAAAATTACCCTATGATTCAACAGATTTATCGCATTTCTTAGGATTGAAAGCTAAAGAATATTATAGTCTGCTCAAACTCTCCTAAGATCGCAAGAGTTACCTTGCTATTTTTCTTAAGTTTATCAAGGATGACACAGGAATTTTAACTCTACATCAAATTAGCAAGTAGTGCAATTTTCACCTTTCTTAGTGAGATTGTTGTCTCAGGCTTGGAAGCTTACACTTGGAAAGCCGTTTTCACAGTGAATAGATTTTTTTTTTAATTGAAGTTACGTAGAAAATTTTGCGTTCAAAATAACACTAATAACAAAACGTAGACATACTTGGTCTTCCTGGACCATTAACGTTCCACTTACTTACATGCAAAGCTACGTGGTTTCTGCTTTCTCTCTAGGAACGACTCCTGAAAGACTAATGTTTTATTAAGTCAGCTAGTAGAAAGCATTGCATTATATGTTGGAAAACAAACTCAGAAAAAACCCAGTTATGTTTTGTGAAGTGTCTCAAAGTATTCTAGGTACTTCCCACGTTAGCAATCTTTGAAAGGTCAGCAGAAATTTTAATGAAACGGCATACCTATATTTTGCAGGACAAAAATAACCATTTATGAATGAAAAATTAGTAACAGGTTCCCCAAAAGCATCCACCTGAATTGAATCAGTGATGGAAATACATACAGGCACCCACTTCATGGGCTGTTTTACATGCAAGAGACATAGCCCTAGCACAGTGGAAACAGACAACAGAATGACAAGCCTCTGAGAGGATTTTATTTCAGCCCAGAAACAATACTAAGACAGAGTTCATAAACAAAAGCCGAAAGACCTATACCTCCTGATTAGAAAAACAAAGCTCAGACTTCAATTTCTGCTCACACACACACTCTCCCTGCTATCCTATCTAGACATAAACGCCCTTATTTTATCCTTTTATACTCCGATGTCTCGCAGACTTGTTACACAGCTGAGGCGGGTGACAAGCTCGGGCGGACCAGCACGTCCCGGGACGGCGGGTACCGCACTCTGCGGCTCTGCCGCGGGGCAGCGCGTAACGCCCCGCGCGCTGCGGGACGCTGAGACAGCCCTTCGGCTTCCTCCTCAAAACCTTTCGCACTTTATGCATTTAAACGCGCTCGCTCCCTCAAAGGAACATAAACAGAAAACAGCATAAGCTAAAAGTAAAAAACCAATAATAACAGTAACGGCAATACTTAAAATATTGTTTAAGTGCACTCTTCACCGCTACCTACAGAGGGGAGCCCCGAGCCGGCGGGCGCCGAGCCTCCGCACCTGCCAGAACGCGCCCTCCCGTCGGCTAAGCGAGACG
>NW_009646736.1:5700089-5742927 GCF_000708025.1 Charadrius vociferus | reverse complement strand
TTGTTACCTGTGTGTGCGCTGCACCGGGGAGGAGAGCCCTGCTAGGGCGGCGAGGTCCCTGTGAGCGGCCATTAGTAACCGAGCACTGAGGCGCCGTGGCCGCGCTCTCCTCTGGTGGCGAAACGGTTAAACGTCAGTCGCGCCGCGGGGGGGCGCAGCCGCCCGTGGGTCGGCGGAGGAGTTTTGGGTCCCGCCGGACGCCGTCACGCAGTTCCCGCCCCCGCCGCGCGCGGCCTGTTTCAAAGCGGCAGCCATGGCCGAGCAGGGCCTGGAGATGGCCTCCATGATCCCGGCGCTGCGGGAGCTGGCTAGGTAGGACGGATCCAGCCCGGGGGGGGTTAACCGTGGCCGGTCTCGCTATCGGCGTGTGTCGTGGGGAGGTCGAAAAGTAAGTTCGTTCTTCGCCGCTGTGCGAGATGTCCCGCAGCTGGGCCTGCGCCCTCCCCTCAGCCTGGTCGCCTTCTCCCGCCACCTGCCTGGGTCGCTCCCTCTCTCACGGGGGGCGCTGGCAGAAGAACCTGATGGGAGAGGCGTGCTGCCCTGCAGAGCACCCCGTGTCCTGGGGCCTTCCCTTTTGTTTGTAGCGTGGTTTCACTGAGAATTAAACGACACTGAAAATGTTTGGTTATAAAGTTTTAACGGCCGCGTCAAGACGGCAGCTTTGTGCTAGGCGGCTAGTTGACATGGAGGTATAATGGTACGTTGAAGATTTGACCTGCCAAGAGCTACCTGCTATCTCAGTCATCTGAGAAGTTGCTATTCACACCTCTTCTGCAGGGTATTGGTAGCTAATCAGTTCAATCGTTTTGGTTAATTCCAAAAGTGGAGCGAGTTCTTGATTTTATTTTTTTTTCTGCACCAAAGCTCGTTTGTTGCATGTGGATACGTCCCTTAATCTGCCGGGTGTGGGTTTAATATATATCAAACATAAGTGCATAACAAAATTAAATGTTCTTCAGCACTTCATGAAAGTTTGTGCTTCTGAAGAATAAGGAAAAAGAGGAAGAGGCAATAGGCTGGGGGCTAAAATAAGAAATGAATTTGTATGTCTTTTTGAAGACTTCTAGAAGAAAAAAAAAATGTGTTTAACATTGTGTTGTTGAGATAGACTTGAAATAATGATTTTGTGTAATGTACTTTTAAATTTAGTGCCAGTCCGGAAGAATACAATACAGTTGTGCAGAAACCAAGACAAATACTCTGCCAGTTCATTGACAGAATTCTTACAGATGTAGATGTTGGTAAGTATTACATCCCTCTCTTTTAAAATTATCAGCTTTATGCTTCAAGTAATTCCTGCCAAAAAAAAATTACAACTCTCATTTCAATGGACATTTAGGAGTTGAATTCAATACCATTTATGACTTTTTTTTTAATATCTTCCATAATGACGTGATTGCTGATATGATGTGAAATTACTTCAGTCAAAAAGAAAAGGGTGAAAATGCAGTGCAGGGTTGTATGAATATAAATATTTACTATGTTGAAAATCAGGTGTATCATGTAATGTTAATTGAGCAAGTTTTAATACTCACAGGGCCTTTCAGAATTGATGTATTTTGATGTAAATAGCTTTATTTTTAATTTTAGAATTCTAACGAAGCCTTATTTTAGTACTCCTTAAATCATGTTAAGGTTCCAATTATTACAGTACTTTAGCAATATTTTGGTAATTATGAAATCCATGTATTACAAAACTATTATTTGTAGTTATCTGTACATTTGCATCAAGGAGAATCGCAGTATTGGTAATTTACTGTTGCTAAGGTATAATTTCATGTAGCTGTCTCAGTAAGACTGGTATTTTGTCTAGTGAATTGATCAATTTAAGTATCATACTTGTGCTACTCGCCAGATGATATGTTTGTTAATTCTGTTACAGTCCTGAAAGGGAAAGCTATAAAAATAAAAGCAAAAAGCCAATCTGCTTTAGATACTGCTTTTGAATACATACGTGTTATATTTTATCATTGCCATATAACTTTTCTTCCTAATTGCAATCTGGATCGGAGATAGTTTACTTCTTATGCTAACTAACCACATGGAATTTGGATAAATTTGATGTGATTCAGAGAGCTGTTTCAATGGAGCTATACAGCAGCTTTATACAGCAGCATTAGATGTGTTTAGTATTTTGCTAAACTTTCTGATTCAGTAAGCTGAACTTACCATTTAAAAAATTCTGTTTCTTGGAGATTTAGAACATTTCTTAGAGCTTTTTTCTACCAAGATCACAAACCTAGGGAAAATTGTGTGATTAAAAATTAAAATGTTAACTATTTACTCATCAAACAGTTGGATATAATACTATCTAAATGTCAAAGCATGTAGTGTTAATGAATAATATTTAAGCTGAGTAACATATTTTTCTTCATACAGTTTGGTGTCACACAGTGGGTTTATAATAGGCACAAAATAATTATCATGGATTAATAAACACAATCCCAATTGCTAGCTATACAGTTTTAATGCTATATCATAGTATTTTATATAATACATTTCTTCTTTCTTTGTAGGTGTGAACAAAATTTGTGAGGTTGATTTATTGCAATGCTAATTCAGAAATATGTTTCCTTTTCTTTTAAAGTTGCTTTGGAGCTGATTAAGAAATCAGATTCACAGCCAAGTTCTGTAATGTTGCTTGATTTTATTCAACATATCATGAAATCTTCCCCACTTATGTTTGTAAATGTGGATGGAAATCAGGAGGAAACCGAATGGAGTTGCATTGGTGAGTTTATTGAAAATGTTTATGTTGAAGCTTGATATTTTCAGGATTTAAATTTTCTGACAATGGTATCATACAAAAGAACAAAAACAGGAAAAGAGCAGATTCGTAAGTTTAGTGTTACATATTTATAAGTAAGTGAATATTGTGGTAGACTTAATATCGTGAATTGATTTGCACTTGTGATAATGGAAACTTATCAGGATAGAGTTTGACCTTATTCATTACCATTGCTTAGTGGTATTACCCGCTTCATGTTGAGACATCCTGTACACATATTCATTGCCTGAGGGTGGTTTTGACAGAGCAAAATGTCTGGAACTACCCAGTGTAAAATGTCTGTCTTCCCCCAGGCCCCAGCATGCAACCTCCCACCTCCCCTTTTGCTCTCTTTCAATAAGATCTGCTGAAGAAATGTCCCAGTGAAGGCTCTCTGTTTACTAAGCCTACATGCATTTATCTCAAGGAGTTTTCATTTGTTTTACTGATGCGTAACCTGCTCTAAAGGACAATAGTAAGTTTTGGTTTATATCCTAATAATTTTCAGTTTGCTGTTTCTTTTTTATTGTCCTAGAATTTAGTAACTGGATCATAACAAGGCTTCTCCGAATTGCTGCAACTCCAAACTGCAACACGTTGCACAAGAACATCTGTGATGTCATTTGCTCTTTACTTTTTCTGTTTAAAATGAAGAGTTGCTCCATTTTTGAAGTACTAACAAAAGACTTGCTGCAGCTTTTCCAAGACTTAATCTTCCTGCATGAGAGAGATGCACAAAAGCATCTCTGGGGAGATGTACTGGCCTGGCCAGTAACTGTAAAGAGATTTTCAAGCAATACAAGTGACAATGTGGGATATTTAAGATTGGCACCATTACAGCTGATGGGTATGCCCAATGTAGAATGTTTGGAAGTTATATTAATAGATATTCTGACAGATATTGTTGCAGATGTGTTTTTTGCAAGACAAGATATTATTCTCTGGGGGATAGGCTGCTCCCTTTTGGAGTATGGCAGTCCAAAAGTTAAAGCTTTGGCCATGAAGTTTTTAGTAAAATTAATTCATTTAGGAGGACCTCCAGAACAGCTGGCCAGTGTTTTCTTCACAGTCTTTTTTGGAATTCTACAGTCAGCACTTGAAATGGATACTGAAGAATCAGAACTCTTTGGAGAGCCATTTTTACTGTTGGTGAGGACTTTGTTGCCTTTTGAAGCAGATTCTTACAAAAACATTGAACCTGTCTACTTGAATATGCTACTAGAGAAGCTCTGTGCATTGTTTGAAGGTGATGTGTTTAGGTGTATTCAGTCTGAAAAGGTGAAAGCTGTTTTTTGCCATTTACTGCAATATTTTCTGGAGTTTGTTCCAACTGGCTATGAATCTGCCTTACAAGTAAGAAAAGACCGTATCAATACCATATGTGGAATTTTTGTGAATGTGCTTGGAACTCAGGAAGAACAAAAGGTAGGTTAATTTTAAAAACTGTATTTATCATGTGAATAGATAACATACAAAACCCTACATCTGTGCAAATAAGAAAATCTAGGAAATACTATTTTTAGTTGCATAATTAGATTGACACTCCTCATTTCTCAGCTGTTCCACATATTTGTAGAAGTCAGACTTCTTTAGTTAGATTTACCCGTACCCTATGTTTTCCAGATGCATTAAAGTATTGAAGTTATGCAGGCACAAGGGTCTGTCTGTAACCATAATATAAAATGAGCGTAAGGCACAGTGTACACTCGTATAAAGGCAGCTTTACAAGTAATTTCCCTTCATCTGAGCTGCTCTTACTTTCTAACCGTATGCTCTTAGTCATATTTGTTGGGGGACAGGCAGACAGAAAGGTTTGAATTAATACAGAATCATAGAATAGTTTTGGTTGGAAGGGACCTTTAAAGGTCACCTAGTTCACCTAGATAAGCAGGGACATCTTCAACTAGATCAGGTTGCTCAGAGCCCCCCATCCAACCTGACCTTGAAAGTTCCCAGAGGTGGAGCGTCCACAACCTGTTCCAGTGTGACACCACCCTCATTGTAAAAAAAAAAAAAAAAAAAAAAAAATCTCCCATATGTCCAATCTAAATCTATTCTTTTTTAGTTTAAAAACATAATGAGGTGTTAATATGCTGCGTGTTTCCTCTACCCAATACGCCCACATACGTATCATATATATTGTCTCTTAAACTTGGTGTGTCTCTCTTGCTGGCTTTGGTAGCAAGGTGTTATGACAAGAACTGGGAAACAGCTGTACAGGCTGCATTCTCTCTGGTAGGAACACAAGAAACTTCATTGCTTATGAGAGTTTTCATCTTGTAATTGAGATTTTTGAACAGACAGGGTTTTAAGAACGTTGTTACCTTAATATCTTGAGTTTTTATATTTTAAGTCAGAAACAATAATGTCATGTCTCTGAGAAGTAAGGCATAGTATACGTCATGGTACTTTTGTTGTTCTTTCGTCCCAGTATGTGGTGAGTCCACTTTATACAGCATTAAAAACACAAACAGAAGAAATCTTTCAGGAGCTTCGTCAGAACCAGCTAGATTCTTCTGATACTGATGGGTGGAGCAGCAGCAGTGATGAAGTTCCAGAGAAAAAACGACGACTAAGCCTACCAACAAAGCATCCAAAGAAATCACCTACACCAGTAATGTATGACACATAGTCAGTAACTACTTTTGTAGTAATTTGGCTAGCGAATAATAACAAATGACAGCTTTGAGGCAGTTGCTTCATAACAGCCACATTGAAAGTTCTTCTGGGAAAACATCTAATGATATTTTTAAGGATCAGAATCTACAGATGATTTCTAAGCCAAACTTTAGTTAAAGAGACTGTATTTTTAATATGATCAATGCAAATTATTTTCATTTTTACACACTGAAAACAGAAAAGCTGAGAGAATACATACAGAATGACAGAATTATATATGTGGCTGTGCTGTTGCACTGGATATGCGTAAAGCAGGTCTAGTTAAGTCAAGTTGTTCTCAGATGAACAAAGCCAGTTATCTCAGCCTCTCCTTGTGCTGTGCTTCAGCTCCCTGATTATTTTGGTTGGACTTGCTCCAGCATGTTGATCTCTTTCTTGTATTCGGGCACTCAAAACCGGCTCCAGCATGCTGCAGTACAGGTGTGGGCTCATGATCAGCCTTCACTCTTGTTAATACAGCCCAGTATGCAGCTGACCTTTGCAGCAAGGTCACACCGCTCTTATATTCAACTTTTCCACAAGTCCATTGGGTCTTTTTTTTTCCAAAGCTGCTTGCTAGCCAGTCAGCCCTCAGCCTGTTCTGTTGCATGGGTTTTTTTGTTGCTAGGTGCAGGATTTTTCATATGTTTCTGTTGACCTTCATGAGGTTCATGTCAGCCTAGTTTTCCAGCTGGATGAGGTCCTTTGAATAATCAGCATTCCTTTTATACACAGAGCTGCCTGTCTCATTGTAGAAAGGAATCAGACTAGCGTCTGGCTGTGGTAAATATGTGCTGGCTGTTCCCAGTCATCTTCTTGTCCCTTCTGTGGCTAGAAATGAGTTTAAGGAAGACTTTTTCCATAACCTTCCCAGGGACTGTGCTTAGGCTGTCTATAGTTCCTTGAATCCTCTTTTTTGCCTTTCTTGAGGATGGGTGTAATGTTTGCCTTTGTGTAGTCATCAGGAACCACCCTGGTCACCATAACCTTCCAAGGATTGTAGAGTTATACCTTTATAGCTTTTCAGATAAGTCTGATTTGCGTCATGCTTAACTTCAGAGAGTTAGTATCTTGTTCTCCCAAAAAGCATGTTTAAGCTAAAGCTTCATTTGGTATTTTCGTAATCCTATATCCAACAAGAATTAACTCTGTTCTTGGTATGATGATTTATCTTTTTCTAAAATAAAAAAAAAATATATTGGAAAATAATTAATATGGTCAAATTACAGACTTAGTCCTGTAAATATGAAATTGAAGAGCACTCTATGGAATGCCATCACAAAGAAAGCTGCATCGTTGATATTGATCCTTGAGAAAGAAATTCTGTCAACGGATATTCTTCAGACTATAGAAGGGATTGCTGTAATTCTGCGACTAGCTGCTTTGTGCATAGTTCATTGTTCCCCCCCAACAAAGTCTACCAGGTAAAGGTACCAAGGTGAAACTGTGAAATCAATAGTTTCTTGAAACTGTTATGATTTGTGTGGATTACTTTAATGCTTGTCCATGTATCAGGACAAGTATTAGGTAAGTCCTGTATGTTTTGAAGATGTTTTCATAGTAACTTTGCTTACAAGCAATACAATGTTAAACATTTATAGTCTGTTGCATTAATCATGACTTCTATTTTAACAGTATAGATCATAAAGTAGCTCATCCGTGTAACTCTGATGCATATAAGAATACTCCAAGCTCCTCTGATTCAGTGGTGAATATACAGTTCACATGGATTTCCTCTGATTTTATCGCAAGAATAGTAAAAGCCTGCAGAAACCTGTTGGAGGCTGCTACACCGATTGTTAACCTAGAACAAGTGATTGACAGAATAGTCAAAATCTTTGATGCTTTGCTGTATGCACAAGGTGAGAAATCCTTTAAACTAGTATGTCCTCTGTTGGATTGGTAAATTAGGAACACATTTGACTAAATTGGTCTGTTGTGTTAGAGGTACTGAATTAAAGATCTTGTGTCAGAACTCCAATTCCTGTACAAAAAGGGTTAAATAAAAAAAAAGGAGCATTCCTCTCTGTTTAGAGAGCTTCCTTTGCATCCCTTTTTGAACATCATTTACTAGTTTTTGTATGTACTTCTGTTGATTTTTATCTGAACAAGAGACTGCATGGGGGTACTGAATATGAATAAGAACAAAATGAACTTTTAGCAGTTTTCTTTTTAAAACAGGCAGCATGCCTTACTATCTCAGTTTCACTCAAAGGTTTCAAACCTTCTGACCAGCTTCAGCAAATGTGGCACACAGGAAGTGTACCAAAATATTAAGTACTTCCATGTTTCTTTTTAAAGTAGCTAGTAGGATGGAGGACAGACTACTAAGATTAAAGTGTTATTATGAGTTCAGCTTGCTAGCTGTCCCAAAGTCCACCTGAGAGTCTTTGTACAAATCCAGAGACACCAAAGTTGTATTCATTGTGCTGCTTGTGTATTACATGCTGTCAATTATTTAATGAAATTTTTAGATTGTTTTGATTATTATATGTCTAAAATGTAGGATATCAACATGTGGAAATAGTGATACTAATCTTTGTTGCTAGAAAAATAACATTTTGTAGCAAATTAAAACATAAGATGTGAATCTGTTTTATAAACTATACAGAACTGTAAAAGTATCAGGTTTTTTTGTTGATTTGTTTTGGTTCTTTTCCCCCTAGTGAGAATTCCACTGAGTGATCAAATTCTTGATAACTTATGTGGATTGCTGTCTCTGCCCTGGATTTACAGTTATCCTGACAATTCTTTTAAGCCATCTGTTTTTGGGTTTGATCCTGTAGTTTTGAGTGAAAAAACCGCACACGGTTTCTGTAAGTATGTTGAAGTATATAAAATCTAATATCTTTCTGGAATGATAGTTCTAAAGTAAAATTATTTTATTTGCCCTTTTATGATGATTGATGATATTCAAAGTTTAAATCAAGTGATTTCTGTTTTGTTTTGTTTTTTCTCTTTAGCACCCCAAACTCAGTCACACTGTGTGTTCCTTCTGTCTCTCTTCCCAAGAAACATTCATCTGGATTGGAGAAAATCCATTTATCATTGGGCACTGCAAAGTCCCCATGAAGTAATTCGGGCTACTTGTGTTAAAGGATTCTCTCTCCTGCTTCATCCACCGAGTGTGCAGACCTGCAATGTGATTCCCAAATCTCTTTTGTATGTATTAATGCTGCCTTTCTGTCTTTATGCAAGAAGAAAAAAGGACATCTAAGAAATGTAGTATAAGCACCAAAATAAATATTTATTTCTATTCCACCCAGAATTTGCTAGACCTTAATTTCAGAAATCATGAGGTATCAATAGGATAGGTATAAGAGACAATGTCTGTATGATAGAATAGTGTTCACTTACCATGTCAGTTACAAGTTACTTCACTAGCTGAAGACCCTAATTCTAATTAACGAATTTAAACTAAGGAGGGGCAATGAGATATCTTTGTCAGTTGAAGATATGTGATATTTGTTCATATGTCCCTTAAAGTGACAATTTCCAATTTCTCTGCCTTTTCTGTAGGTATCTTGGTGTCTTCTGTCCTATTGTGTCTAGTCTTCAGTTTCTTTATAACATGCCAGACTCACCATGCCCAGTGCTACTTCAAACCTTTAATAGAACTCGAGAATAATCTGAAAAGAAAAAAGATAATTTAGTGAGACAGATCTTTAAATTGTCCTAATGGTGCTTTCAATGTAGTTAGAGAATTCAGACAATGTAGAAATACAAATTTCTAGGTAAATGATCTATTAAAGTGGTTTCATTTTTGTTTCCATTTCAGAAATCAAATAAAAGATGAGTCTGAGCTAGTCAAGGAGGCTTGTGCTACTATAGTTGGGAAACTATCTTGCTGTCTTTCTGGTACATTCAGTGTACGACCTTCCTTAGCAGACTCTGCTATTAAGCATGTTACTTACGATATTTTATGTAGCAGCCTTACTGTGACTTCTGCTCATGAAAAAAATTGTTCTGTGCAAGCCTGTTTTTTCAAGCCATTTCTTACTCTCCTTGAGAACAAAGTACCCAGTTCAGTAAAGCTAGGTATGTGACTTTAACTTATTAACGTTTTGCGCTTCTGTATGAGGTACTAAGTCACTACTTCTGTACCTTCTCTATTCTTTTTTTTTTTTCCCAATAATCCTTTTTTTATAGCTATAAAGGTGTTTGAAATTTTGTATTTCAGTTGATATCACCACTAATGTTTGATGTTGTCATTGATATTCTTTTTAAACTACCTGGGCATAATTTTGGTCTATGGCTATATCTAGAAATGTAATACTTGATAAAATCTGAATTTTAAATAGCTTATCTGGTTTGACAATATTTACTCTTTTGATTAAAAAAAAGAAAAAGTGTGCTTTATGGCTTATTTGCATCCCTGTTTTCTGCACTTCAACAGATTTTTAAAAAGCATTAAAAATATATTTTTCTTTCCTCCTCCAACCCATGTCACCCAGCATTTATAGAAAATATACCTCATCTTTGCAAACATCTGGATTTTAATGCTGATGAGTCCAGTGTGAAGATTCTTGTTGAGTCTTTATTAAATCTAATGGAAGATCCAGACAAAGATGTAAGAGTGGCTTTCAGTGACTGCATAAAGGACATACTAGAATCCTTAGGCTCTGAAGAAGGACTCGTAAAAGAGGTGAATTCATATTTATATTGGGTTGTTTTTTCTAACTTACTATGGTTTTTGTTTCACTAATGTCAAACACTTTAAATTTTTTGTTTTCTTTTGTTTTCATGTGTTCCAGATGTTTGTTTCAAGAATGAAAGAAGCCTATACAAATGCCAAAATGTCAAGAAATAATGAGCTTAAAGATACTTTGATTCTCACAACAGGAGATATTGGAAGGTATTTTTAATATTATCTTGAAAATGGCGAAGTAGGGTCAGTTTGTGGTACAAAGTAACTTTTTGTTCAAGTGTAAATGTAAGATTAAATTACTTATTTCAAGGTTAGCCTTTGTCCAGAGTCCTTTGCAACTGTACTAAGCTATTGATTCATATGGAATATTCCTCATTTTCTTCTGCCCTGTCATAGACAGTGCAGATAAGCTATGCAAATACAATGATGAGTCATTTTGCATTATGGTAATTTTGTATTCTTATGTCATTCTATTAATGTGATGATTCTTTTTTCCTTTTTAATTCTTTGTCTTGTGCTTACTTTGTAAGGGCATCAAAAGGAGATTTGGTACCATTTGCCCTCTTGCACTTGTTACACTGTTTGTTGTCCAAGTCGGCTTCTGTGGCTGGAGCAGCATACACAGAAATTCGATCCCTGGCAGCAGCGAAGTCCATAAAACTGCAAGCTTTTTTCAGTCAGTACAAGAAACCCATCTGTCAGGTAAAAAGAAGAGAGTTGGTGGTTTAAAAAGGCATATGTTTACGTTCTTTTTGCATATTTTGAAAATGGTATTAACAGTAAAAAAATACAGTATTTGACAAGGTGAAATCTCATAGGACAAGAAAGAAATGTTTAAAAAAAACCCCAAAACAAAAAAAAAACAACTCAAAACATTCAGAAGGAATGGAAAATCTTTGACTTTGTCGTGATCTTCTCCCCTCAACAGTATTGCTTTTCTTTTTTTATTCCCTAGATGCTGTCGTTCTGAATTTCTTGCACTGTGTGGTACCATTGCCACAAGAGACAAAGATTTAAAATTGGAATTGAAGTCAACGTGCTATAGGCATAATACTGACATAATTGATTTGTGCTTTTGTTATATCCATTACCTAAAGACAGAAGTTCTGTTTAAAAGAAAATTATCAAAAGCAGACTTTTCTAATTTTGAATATTTTTCTGATAATGCAATGTCTGAATCCAGGGCTACAAAATTAAATGCAATTATGAAGTGGATGATAATCCAGTTCTATCACTAAGTAATAATCAGATATCTATGTGCAATAAATGATAAAGAAAAACATGCATAGGAAGAGGAGTGAAACTCTAATGTTTATTTTTAGGGAGCAAAAAAGGGGAAAATAATACTGAATTTCTTCATGCTTAGTTTCTAGTGGAATCCCTGCACTCCAGCCAGATGGCAGTATTGAGTGCTCCAGACCAGGGAAATGAGCTCCAGAAACAAACAGCTGCTCACCAGAGAGAAATGGCTCTGGACATGTTATCTGAGGTCGCCAATGTATTTGATTTTCCAGATCTAAATCGGTTTCTCTCAGTAAGTTTGCCAGTCCTCTTTACTGTTGCTTTTTTGTTTTCCCTTCTGTGTGTGTGCTTGTGGATTTCTATTTTAGTCCACAATTTTTCTGTCGTCACAGATCTGAATTTTTTTTCTTTAGTTGCTGTTTTTTGTTATAATATAGAATGCTTTGGGATTGCTGCAACTGGGAGCTCAAATACAGAGGAACAGTTTTATCAAGTTACAATGATGGCTACAGTGCTACTTCAAGCATGACATGATGAACTAACTAAGGCCATTGAGTATATCTATATTAATGATTTAGTGCACTTGGAAGCATACTTTGTAGGCCGTGTTTTTTGCATGGTGTCTGCTTTCTTGTTTCAAATGAGGAAAGCTATTCTTCTGTGGATAGATCTGTTCTTGATCTGCTTAGATATCTGTTTTTCTTGAAGCCTAAGTAGCTTTGTACTCATATTTTGCTTGTTCGTAGATGGGAAATGCAAAATTATTAAGTAAGCAGTGTTCTAGTTGACTGATAGGTTGGGGGAGTGTTTTTATGTGTGGGTGTGTTGGTTTGTTTTTGTGTGTTTTGTCTGTTGAGTTTTTTTCTTTTAAGATTTCCTGTTGTGGAGAATCTGGATAGACACAGAAAATGCTAGCTCGCTTTTTGTTTGCACGTTTCTCAGTATTGATTAGATGAAGCACTTCCAGAAGTAATTGTTTATATTTTATCTGCATTTTTACTAGCTATTTCCATCTTATTAAAATTTTTCTTTATTCATGCCTTTGGTCATATGTATGACCAGAGATTTGTATTGTTGTACTGACACAAATGGAACAAAGCCAAACCCTGGGTTTTTGGAGGGGGGCATTTTTTGTTTGTTTTTTATATTAAGTGTTGTTCTTAATTTACCAGCGGACCCTGCAAGTTTTGCTTCCTGACCTCGCAGCCAAGGCTAGTCCTGCAGCCTCCACACTTATTCGAACCATAGCAAAACAGTTGAATGTAAACCGAAGAGAGATTTTAATCAATAACTTCAAATACATCTTCTCTCATTTGGTCTGTTCCTGCTCCAAGGATGAGCTTGAGCGGGCACTTCATTATCTCAAGGTAAATTGGCATTTGCTGTATTATACATGCAGATTAGGAGCAACAATAGATGAATAGTGATCTTTCTGCTTTATTTTAGTTAAGGCATTGCAAAGCATAGATGAGGAAATAGTATATGCAGAAGTATTGTTGTTCTTGTTGTTTATAATCTGTTCCGTTGGCTTTGAGGAACTGTTGTAAGATATTTTTGCGAACTTAAAAATTCTAAAACTTGGTTTATCTAACATTGAGCTGATTGGAAGCTTTTTCGTTGATTTGTGTGGTAAATCAACTAGAGTCCAACGCCTCCTGTCTCTGTGTGCTAGTTTCATTGTGATGAAATGAAGACTTGGTTTTTGTTTGCTATTTGATTGCAGAATGAGACCGAGATAGAACTGGGCAGCTTGCTGAGACAGGACTACCAGGGACTGCATAATGAGTTGTTGCTGCGTATAGGAGAACACTATCAACAAGTCTTCAATGGTTTGTCAATATTGGCTTCATTTGCATCTCAAGATGATCCCTATCAGGGACCTAGAGAAATAACATCAAGTGAACAAATGGTAAGGATGTCAAAATATTCATGTTCAGTTTTGTTCAGTAATTTTTGTCTTCAGTCTGAGTGTGAAGACAACTTGACGTTCTCTGAACATCACTTATTTGAGGCAAAAAGTGGAGGAAAGGCTGGCATTTCACATTAAGTGTTACTGTAATAGGGAGATATATACTGAGTATGCATTAAAAAAAACAAACAAACAAACAAACAAACCATGCCCAAACAACACACCATCATGACCCCCTCAAACACACAAACTGCAAAATCTCACCCAAACAAAAAAACCCACGGCCTAATAGGGATGTCTTCCGTTAACACTGGTATTTCTTAAGGAGCAGTGTATCTATTTGGGATTCTTCTCAGGTGTCTTTCAGAATTAGCATTTCATAGTTGCTTTTTAATTTCAAAGCTCAGTGTTAATAGTAACATTACTTAGGTTTTTTACTTTTTATTTTCTCCCCTCCACAGGCTGATTATCTGCAACCTAAATTGCTTGGTATCTTGGCTTTTTTTAACATGCAGTTACTGAGTTCCAGTGTTGGCATTGAGGATAAAAAAATGGTACGTAGACTTAATTTTGAATATTAAACCAAAGATAAGCAGGGGCTATTTTAGTATTCCAGACCTTCTAATGTGATTGTGCAACTGTCATTGAAGTCTTAAAGGTACTAAGGTTCCGACATGATTCTTGAAAACTGATGGTCTCACTAGGGGTAGGACTTCTGTGTAAGCTCAGAAGTCTTTGTATTGTTTTTTTTGACTGGTCACCTAATGTACGTATTTCAGTCAGACATGGTATATGTAAAAAGTCAGTGAGCCAGTAATTATAGAGGAAGAATCTAAGTGTATGTTTTATATGTGTGGAAGATGAGAGAATATGGGAGAACACTGGAGTTACTGCAGGGAACAGGGTTATAAGGGCACCAAAGGGCAAAGCTAAAGAAAAAATGAGAAGCAAATCCAAGAGAAACTGGGCTTTATTGGTTTTGTTCCTCACAGAGCAGCTCCTTTCAGCTTTACGGTAGAGAGCACTTAGAGAAATTAGAGTTCGCAACTTGAGACAAAGTCTGAAAATTCTGTTCTGCTGAGGCAGTGCGTCAAATCATGAGAGGGCTTTTAGCCACCTCACAGAGGTAGTGCAGATGATTTCTGTAGGAAACTTTTCAGTGCTAGAATGTATATAACCTTTACATTGCTGGACTGCATTTTCTTTCAAGCTTTTCACTTTTCAGATATTCAGGTTGAGATGCTCTTATTTTCTTAGTTCCATGTCTTCACTCTTTCTGAATTTCTTCCTTTGTATAGCATTTCTTCTGCTGCATCTGCTATTGTTTCTATCTCTTTTTGTTCTGTTGTTTGTTCTTGGCGAGTTTCCCCTTGCATGACCTTTCCTCAAGCTCAGGTTTCTTCCTATCTCACTGATCTGTAGTGCTGGATGTTGTACTACCTTGTTTGGTACAGTGTTACTGTGACTGAAATATCTCCTGCTTTTTCTGCATCTTGGGATTTCTCTTCTGTCTTTCATCAGTCCCATTGACAACTGAGCTACTACTTGTTCCCTGAAGCTTGGCAGAAGTTGCATGTCAGTTCTGTTGATGGTGTGGTGTTGTTTTGTGGGGATTTTTATAATGCAAGTTTGTTTGTTTTCTCTATATTTCCAAAACCTGCAGTTTTCAGCTTCTAAAACTTTGAACATATAGTCAACCATGTCTCTAACCCCCAAACCATTCCTCTAGCCCCCAAATCCTTTATTGAAACATCAAACTGAATTTGATGTCTTATAGGCTATGATTTCTTAAGCCAGGACAGCCTGGTTTTATTAGAAACTATGGCTTGCGTATGTTTTACTGAGTATCTAATACCCTAAAATGACTTTTCTTTATGTCTAGGCTTTAAACAGTCTTATGTCTTTAATGAAGCTCATGGGTCCCAAACACATCAGTTCGGTAAGAGTGAAGATGATGACTACACTGAGAACAGCTCTAAGATACAAGGATGACTTTCCAGAACTGTGTTGCAGGTGAACTGATAGTGCACCCAAGCAGTGATAGACCTGCCATTTATGTACCTGAATACACTGGTGGTTTTTTGTAGACAATAACCTAAGTCACAGAGCTGAAATAACTTAAAATGCTTCTCATGACTCACCTAAAATGTCTTTATGCAGAAAAAAATCATTGATTACTATTGCTTTGTTGTCTTTTCTTGTTTAGAGCCTGGGATTGTTTTGTTCGAAGTCTGGACCATTCATACCTTGGCTCCTTGCTTAGTCATGTGATAGTAGCGTTATTGCCCCTTATACATATCCAACCAAAGGAAACTACAGCAGTATTTTACTTTCTCATAGTTGAGAACAGGTACTGTACAAAGTATTTTCAGTTATATGGATTAAATCCTGTAATAGGAGTGGGCGTAACCCTAATTTAAAGTTGTCCAGCACTGAGATGAGAAAACTTGTTTTTCAGCAAAGTAGTATGTTATTCTATAAAATTCCCACTTCTCTAAATTGCTGTGAGATTTTGAAATTTAGCAAGTGATAGCCTCATCTGAAAAGATGTTTTTATATTGTCCTCACAAGAATATATGATGCTATGGCCAAGTTGCAACCCATTCAGACATTTGTCCCTGCCAGGTTTTCTGACTCTTAATTTTTTTTGTGCTGGTATGGAAAATTACTTCCCTCTACAGGGCACAAAGAATAACAATGACTGCTAACATTTGCTCTAAGCTAGAGGAAAGTGTACAGAGTTGGAAATAGGGAATAAAAGAGTTCTTTGTTTGGGTGTTTTTTTTCCAATAATTAGAGTTATAACTATGGATTACACAGAATTTAATGTTGAGTAAGATTTCATACATCCTCTTCACGAGTGGTCATACCAATTGAAAATAAAATCAAAGCCTAATACAAATTTTCATGACTTAACCTTTTGGAAGACAATGGTGAGTCTTAATTCTTTTTCATCTTATGTTTTGTAGCTTAAAATTATGATTTTTTTTTTTTTTTTTTTAGCAGTGATGATAGTTTGTATCTTGGTTACTTTTATTGGGTTTTCATTTTTCTTGCACTTAGACCAACAGTATTCAAAATAAAATGTGGCAATAGGAGTAATAAGGCTGTTGTAGAAGGCCATAGTAGCAAGACTGAAAGAGATTCCTTCATATTAGGAACACAGAATTCTTTTTTTTGGTTGTGTGTTTTCTTTCTTTATGAGGAAAACTGAAACTGGTTTCACATCAAATGGGATTGTGCTCACCCTTTCGCCAGCGTCCAAAAAAAGGAGAGCAAAACCTGGTAGAGGTGAATGGCAACTCTGAAAGCTTTGGAAAGAACTGTATTTAAAAGAGAAAGTAATTTAAAGCGTAGAGGAATACCTGTGGCTTAGTTGAGTAACAAGAGAAACAAATTGTTTCATACGTATGCTTAACTAGATTTTCAAAAAAAATGGAATTTACTTTTTTCTGCTTTTCAAGCCTCTGTTCTTCTAGTTGTTATGTTTCACTGCTTTCTTTTGAGTTTTTAAGGTTTTTCTGATCCAACTAATGTTTGCTATGTTCTTTGCAATGTTTTTTTTTTGTAACTTAGGGATGCAGTACAAGACTTTTTACATGAAATCTATTTTCTGCCTGACCTTCCAGAACTAAAAGAAATTCAGGTTGTCCTTCAGGAATACAGAAAGGTACAGCTTCTTTTATTTATTTGTTTATTCTCGATGCATCATGACAAGTGAACAAAACATGTAAAGTTTTTGTCAAGCAGAAATAGTATTTATCTGCCTCCACAACAAAACAGAACTTGTGTATTGCAGGAATACTTTCAAGCAGGTTTTGATTCTTCTTTACGAGTGAAATATGCCCACTTTTAACATGCATGTTTCTGTAGCATCTCCTGAACACTGACTTGTCATCTTTTTGAGACTAAAGAGATTATAAGATTAAAAGTCAGCAGTATTAGCTATAGCAATTAATGCGTTACGAGAGAAGCTAATTTGATCCCTCCTCTGTATTCTCTTTAAAGGTAACAAAGTTTGTCTATTCTTAGGAGTACTTTATGGTCCATTTCTTTTGCTTGCCTTCAGAATGGTTAGGTAATAGATGGGAAGTAGCAGTTATTCAGTGGGAATGAGGTAACAAAGGTAAAAATAAATTTGATTTTACATAATGAGGTACTCAAAGCAAAGCATTTTGTTCTGATTTAAACTTTTTTATTTACGCTATCATTATATTTACACAAAAGTGTAAATATAGCACCTTTCTGAGGAAAACATTTTAAAAAATAGACAGAGAGACAGTGGTATATGGATATAGGTGAGAATGTAGGCAGAAAGGTAGTTTGTATGTGTTCTCACTTGTGTTCTTTGAGATGCTGTTTAACCATGTTCCTGCTATGTTTAACTTGAACTTCTTATGTCATGTCTGGTTCAGGAATCCTCCAAAAGCACTGACTTGCAGACAACACTGCAGCTGTCTATGAGAGCTATTCAGCATGAGAATGTGGATGTTCGTATTCATGCACTTACCAGCTTGAAAGAAACATTATATAGAAATCAGGTAGAGAAAACCTCTTTCAATAGAATTAAACATAAATCAAAGTAGCACCTGGACCAGCAATCTAAAACTCCTTACTGTTGCTGGGTGTTCACATGAACTGTGTTATTTTCCTCAGTTTTTTAAGCTGGCTGTTTCTTTATAAATATAACGGGGAGAAAGGATTCTTCTTCATCATGTCTCTTTATAAGAGGACTTACTTTCAAATCCTCCTCATCTGTCTGATGCTGATTCAGCAAGGCTAGTGGTATACTTCTTACATCTTTCCTCAGAGTTGAGAAATATATCTAAAAAGTTCATTTCGGCAATGTGTGCTGTTAGAACATATATGGCTTTTGCATCAGGAGACTAATATGTTAAAGTCAGCATTTTCTGCGAGTGTAATATCTGAAAAAATTAAGATGTTTGTGACCATCTCACACCTTTGATTATTTCCCCCCCCTTCCTTCTTTGCCTTCCACCCTCAAAAATGTGAATCCATTGATCACATTCAAATAAATTTTACAGCAAAGTTGCAAGGCTTACAAATCTGTGTGGTTATTAGCCCAGAGGGGCGTGTGTGACCTATTAAAAAAAAATCTGTCCCCTTAGTGGATATAAGATTGTGGCACACTCTTCAGTCAGAAACTGAAAAAAATTCTAGCTAAAAGAACAAACAATCATTGTGTATATTCCTGTCCAGTCAGTAATTCTTGCAGCTCAGGTCAGCAAAATCTTGCCGTGTCTTGCTTAGTTAGAAGTCTAGCAAAATAACTGAGGCAAATCGAAGTTAATTAGTTCCACACAAGCTGTGGAACTATTTGCTCTGTTATGTTGGCTGTGGCTTCAGTTTTCATTAAATATAAGAATCACAAGCATCTTCACATTATTAAGAGAATTTTTTTTCTGTACTTGAACTAAATGTGGAACTGGGCACCAAAAACTGGGCCAAAATGAAAAAGAAAGGAAATCCGAAATCCAATTAACATGATGGGCATTGATTAAAGGACTTGAAACCCTGGGCTTTGTAGGACTGGGAGTGAAGAAATAGCTGACAAATGGGAAATAATAAGGTTACAAATGGCAGCGAAACCAGAAGGTATGACAACAGCTGCATGAAAGAAATGAAGAGAAAGTATCATAACACATGAAAAAGGACAGATAAGTGAAAAAGATAATACAGAAAAGAAGAGAGGTTCTTGCTAAGACAAGAAAAGAAAATGAAGTTAGTAGAGAGGTGTATGATAATGAAATAAAATATTGGCCATGACAGCATTATTAATTGAGGCTCAAATCCCTCATTCTTACTCATCTGTTTAGTCCTTCCTAGAGTAACAAGCAATTAGGGCAATTGGGCTATAGTTACAAAATGACAGTGTTTGAATTGCTAACCTAAAGTCATGGGTAAATGAAATACGAAGTCAGAATGAGTTACAGATGGAAAACTGGAAAACTTCCAAGATTATTTACCATAAACATGATTGTAGAATATTTCATCTTTATTTTTCAACTTTGTAGGAAAAATTGATTAAGTACGTAACAGACAGCGAAACTGTGGAGCCAGTCATATCCCAGTTGGTAACTGTACTTCTAATCGGCTGCCAGGATGCAAATTCTCAAGCCCGACTACTTTGTGGAGAATGTTTAGGTGAACTAGGAGCCATAGATCCCGGCAGGCTCGATTTTTCAACAGGTGAAACTCAAGGAAAACACTTCACATTTGTGGTAAGAAGTGTTGCTGTAGCGCTTTGTTTAGCATTAATGTTTTTTTTAAAAGTACTTGGGAGTAGGAAACCTGATCTTTAGACCCTTGGAAAATCTATACTTGCTTTCTCATCTAAAACAGTTTAGAGTCAGTCTTCAAAGTGATCATTTGGAGATTTAAGATAGAGCTATTACTCTGTTTGCGTTAATAAAACTGGTGTTCTGTTTGTGATTGAGGCTGGTGTGGAGGATCCAAATTTTGCCTATGGATTATTAATGGAACTGACCAGAGCATTCCTTGCTTATGCTGATAATGTTCGTGCTCAGGATTCTGCAGCATATGCAATTCAGGTAAGATATGTGGTTAGATCCTATTTTTTCTTCAGAAATTATTTCCTATTACACTGAATACAGCTTTATGCAATATAAACGTACATTTTGAAGTACATGTTTAAGTATTTGAAACTTCATCCTATACACTTGAAGTTACAAGGTAAAAGGTTATTTGGAATAGTGATTTTTTTTTTTATTACTATTAGTTTATTTTTTTAACTCCTCAGTCCTCACTTAGAGTGCTGGGGAGTTGTCAAATACAAGATCTGTTTGCTTTTCTGTCATGATGTTTTAAGAGAGACCTGATATTTCAGAGGTAACTAATACTCCGTACATAGTGATTCAAGAAGTAATCCTGAGACTTAAAAATGGTTCAGGTTGCGTAGGCAAAAATGAAAAGCAGTAAGTATTTCTAAGAGGGTTACACTTTGAAGAAGCAACTGAAAGTAAGCCTACCCTTAGTTTCGTACTCTAGTCTTTTGTGCTGGTTTGCCAACTCCAGTCTGGTTGGTTGGTTTGTTTGTTGTTTGTTTTGTTTGTTTGTTTAATGTCTTTGTGAAAATTTCAGGACAGTTCTTTGCTCCAGGAAAAAATAAGTGGCCCCTTGTAGTCAGCAGACAAAGAAAAGTTCACAAGGCACAAGGAAGAATCAGACTTAACTTCTAGTCCTGGTTTATTGATAGATGTGAAGGATACAGGATAATGTGGTCCAGACATCAACTGGAGAATCTGGGGAATCAACAGTCAGTTGAAATCACTACTGCCTAGTAATAGGGAACTAATGTTGGATGAAAGTTTTGCAGTTATAATTTCCAAATTAAACATTCTGTAACTTGTATCTCATTACTTCTCTATATACACCAGTTTTGTTACTACTGTGGTCATGAAATATTTTCAGTGCTAACTTGGTCATGTAAACCATGCCTTTTCAGGAGTTATTGTCTATCTATGACTGTAGAGAGACAAACACTGACTGCCCAGGCTCCAGGCTTTGGAGGAGGTTTCCTGAGCACGTGCAGGAGATCTTGGAACCTCACTTAAATACACGGTATACAACTTAAGTGATTTCTTTTCATAACAGCTTTAAAAACTTTTTTTTTCTCTCTAGTCTGGCAATAACTTCATTTGGTTTTGTGATTGTTACTCTTCTGTGAAAAGTGGTATGTGTATATACAAAATTCAAATAAGGTCTTTCTACGTAAAGCTGAATTAGCACTTCCTTGAATGTAATTCTCGATAAATCAAATGAGCAAAATTCTGAGCTCATACATTGCCCAGATCTGCCTGTTTGTCCCTACAGTATTGTTGCATACAATGTTTTGAAGCTTTTTTTTTTTTCCATTTTCTTTCCTCTGTACAAATTCTCACTAGGATTTGAGTTTGTGCTCAAATATGTTAATATCCCTTTGCTGCTACTGTTTTTTGAAGTAGGAGGAGCTCATTGGGTTTTAATTTGACTTTTTATTTTGTTGAATTAACGATAAAAATAATGTGAAGAAAACTTCAGATGATGTATGCACCTTAACTTGAAATAACCAATAATGTTTCCTTTCTGCTTCCATGTGAAGACCGGCATGTTTATGTGTGATTAAGTTTTACCCTTTTTAGAAAACAAACATTTTGGCATTTCTTGGCTTTCATATATGTTTTGGGTCTTTCCTGTCAAAAACATAGTATTCAAGTATTTATCAAACTGCATTTCTTAAAACTGATTTGAACAGAACTTTATACTTAAAAAATTCTGGGGACATGTTAGCTTGTTTGTATTTCGTGTTTCATTTTAAGAAGCTCTAGAATAAAGTATGGTGACTATTGAAAGTATTTTCTTAATTCTTTTTTAAAAGATTCAGAATATGAAACCTAATATAATTCCAGTTAGGGAACTTAAGAATTAACAATGTGCTTTTGTTTTTTATTATATTAAATAAAAAGTTAATTTTACTAAATTGGTATTTTAAACTCACAGGTACAAGAGTTATCAAAAGGCTGTAAATTGGTCTAAGATGAAGAAGCCAATTTACTTAAGCAAATTAGGTGATAATTTTGCAGAATGGTCAGCAACTTGGGCAGGTTATCTTGCAACAAAGGTAAGAAAATAAATCTGCTTTCTATACAACACACTTCTTGAACCACATTTTGGTTTCTGAAAGTCAGGGATGGATGGGGGAATATGCCTATTCTCTATAGGCCTGCTAGAGCACATACCTAAAGACTTCTTGCAGCATCAAGGTAACCATGCATCTTCCCTTCCCCAGCATTGTTGCTTTTTGGCTAGGCTTCACAGGTAGTGTCAAAGTCTAGGAAGTTTGCCCTTGTCCAGAGACTCTTGTAGAGCTGAAGGCACTGACAAATGTTTCTGACAAGTATTTGAAATGCTTCTGGAAAACCTCAAATTTACCTTCTCAGTTTCTGAAGGATTTCTTTCATTTCCCCATAGCTCCTCAGTCTCAGCACATAAAAAGTACTTGTCTCTTTCTTCCTTTTCTTTCCCCTTTCCAACATGTGACCCACTGAAAATTTCACTTTAAGTCAACCACTTAAGGAAGTTAATTTCATCACAGTAGCTCAGTAGCTACACTGTCCTCTATTTCAGACAGAGAATTGAATGTTTTCATAATTTCCTACGTTTTGCAGACTTTTAAGGGCAGAAGAGAGGCTGAGTGCAGTAGTAGGCTCTCAGCCTTAAGGTTTTTTCTGTGGCCAGTGCAAGTTCACAATGGTGTAGAATACATAGAAAAGTGGAATATGTAAGCAATGCTTGCCTCTCTTTTTGTGGTATCAGCAATATAATAGGGTTGCCAAATGGCAGCTGCTGTTGCAGGTTTAAGTCTGATGAACCTTCTGTAGGATACAAGTATCTTAAAATTACGTGATGGAATAGAATTTGTATTTGTCAACAAAAACAAACCTATTAATTGTTCAGACATTTGCAATTTGTAATGATGCTTTTCCTGGAAATAATCTTTTTCTATAGGTGCGACATGATCTTGCCAGAAAAGTTTTCGATTGCTGCAGTATTATGATGAAGAATGACTATAAAGTGACAATTTATCTGCTTCCACACATCCTTGTCTATGTTTTGTTGGGATGCAGTCAAGAGGATCAACAAGAGGTGATATATATATAAGAAGTTAGTGTTTTTCACAGGAATGTTCAGGAGCTGTTCTTCCTAAGAGCTGTTCAGCTCTGCAGAATTAATGTAGAACTACATGAACAAATTGTGTAGATGTTAAACTCCTTTTCCTGTACAAATAATATAAATTTTCTGCTATGGTTTTGAATATACTCATAAAAGTTTGTGCTGAACTGCTGTTCTGTGGATTTCCATCTATTTCTTCAGTAGGGCCTAGGATGAGATATTATGCAGTTAATTATGACTGCAGCAATATCAAGATCTGGAGTGGCACAAGGAGGAAGAAAGTACAATGCAAACAAGGAATACATTGAACTTGTATACTTCCAAGAATGCAGACCCATAATTTTTTCTCTCCCTTGCATACACTTACAATTTAAGTGGAAAAACTGTTTAGCTACAAGATTTCGTGCAGAGCAGGTTTCATAGATATCTTGTAGCAAAGCAGGGATTGGAGAGAAAAGAGTCATCCAGTCTTTCTTTCAGTTTGCTTTAGCAAAAGTTGAGACTGAAAAATATAACTTACATTCTATTAATTTGAAATTGCACAGCTAAGATACCTGTGTTTAAACATTGTGGGTGTATAGAGGTGTGTTTTGATTTTTCATGTGTGAATAAGAACATCCACAATAAGCATCTGTTATATATGTTAACTCCTATTCTGTTGACTAAAACAGGAAGCAGGTCTTTCAGCATGGTATTTACTTAAAGATTTGCAAAAAGTACGTCTGTCATCTGGTAGCCAGTAGATAATTTCACTTTTATCAAACCTGGAAGTATTGTATTTGCAGCAGAACTGCAGTAGCATTCATTGTGTTTTGAAACCTAAAATTCCAGTAAATGTGATGGTTATTCTGAATCCAAGGGTTTGCTTTTCAGAGGCTTTCTCCCTGTATGGAATCTCTTGACAACAACTGCTACTTGGTCTGCTGTTTCTTCCTCTTAAGATTGTGGGACAAACAGAGCTTGCAGATAAACCCAAAATTATTAAAATATACAATTAAAATATCTAGTATTTTAGTTTGATTTTTGTGGTCATTACTGTTTCCTACTTTTTTGATGACTGTATGGCACTTCTGTCTTTTATCCTATTAATGTTTGTGTAGGTTTATGTGGAGATTATGGCTGTTCTGAAACATGATGACCAGTCTGCTAGGAGACTTGAAGACAGCGCCTCTGATCTAAGTCAGCTGAGCACGCAGACGGTGTTCTCCATGCTTGATCATCTAACTCAGTGGGCTAGACATAAGTTTCAAATGCTTATTGCTGAGAAAAATACTAGCAAGTCTAACAAAGAGAGAGGTGATCTAAAAAGTAAGTAATGCTTATCTTATTTAAAGTGGCGTTTACGTTCTTCAATAAGTATTTAAATTTGCCCCTTAATATTATAGTAACATTGCATTCTTAATGGATCGTAATATGTTATTCTGTTTTATGATTTCTTAGTATCATATTGTGATTTTCACCCCCTCCAACCCCAAATCTATTGTTTTGAACGCCGATTGTAAGAAATACAGATTCAAAAGTAAAAAATGTAATGCCAGTATCTTGGTAGTTTTCTAAAGGTTCAGTTTAAGATATTCTGTTCTGTCTTGCAAGATGCAGCAAGTTCACCAGTATTACTTTAAATAAATTATTGTTGACAGAAGAGAAGAATGTTTGCTTAAATTAATCAGATTTTCTCACTAAATTGTGAAATGAGTTAGCTGAATCTCGATGCACAAGGTAATTCTAATAAATGAAATCTCAACGGACAGACTTTTTAAAATGTTTTGTTTTTTTTTTCCTATAGCATCAAGTGAGGACTATGGAGAATATCAAAATGTGACACGTTTTCTAGACCTCATACCTCAGGATACACTAGCTGTGGCTTCCTTTCGCTCTAAGGCTTACACAAGAGCTGTGATGCACTTTGAATCGTTCATCACAGAGAAGAAACAAAATATTCAGGAGCATCTTGGATTTCTTCAGGTTCTGAAGTTGTTCTTGTTTTTTGTTTGTTTTAATTTAAAATGAAAATAGATATAGATGAATAAAACTTTTTCAAGTTCTTTGAGAAGGAAAGAAGAAAATATGTAGTCAGGCTCTTACTTGAGGATGCAAAATCCGTCATCTCTCTTTCAGCAATATTTAGTACTTGCCCTTGCTTGGCATGCTTCTTATATGAAAAGGAAGGAGTGGCTTTCTAGTGTATAGTGAAAGATTGTAAAATCCTGAAAATAGTTAAATGTGGTTTTGTTTTAAGTATAGCGTTTTTTGCTTTTAGTTAACTGTGTGCCTTTTGTCAGAGAAAACACAGCCAACTCTAATAACAAAAACAAAAAGCCAGAACACATTTGAAGGAAAGCTAAGTGGCTTATTCTATAGTAGAGAAAGAGTTAATGCTAACGGTGTTGAAAATTATTTACATTATGTTCAAGAGGTATTTTTAACCTGTGGGATGAGCCTATTTGTGGTTCCTTATGGTTTATATTCCGCAGTGCCATTTCAAATTTGAAAAACTTAGTATGTTGCTTTTCCACCTAAAGTAATCTGCAGTTTCATATTATACAACTTTATAATGTAATAATACGATATTTATTTTGCCCTTCATACAGATTGTTTTAGGTAACTTGATGTGTTATTCTTTCTTAATCTTTCTATAGTATGAGATCATGAGTATTACAGTATGCTAAGCAAAAGTAGGGCTCAACTTTGGAAGTAGCCCAGCAAAACTGACATTTTCCATGAAAGCTTAATGCCAAGAAGTCCTACAGAGTAGTTTGTTCTCCATTTTCAAGAAGATATGTGATTTTGAGCGTATTATATATAAAACATCTTCTTGTTATCTTAGAGTTGTTTTTAATGTCCATTTCCAATTCTGTTTGAATAAAGAAATTGTATGCTGCTATGCATGAGCCAGATGGAGTAGCTGGTGTGAGTGCAATTCGGAAAGCAGAACCATCTCTCAAAGAACAAATCCTTGAACATGAAAGCATTGGCTTGTTGAGAGATGCGACAGCCTGTTATGATAGGGCTATCCAACTGGAACCTGATCAGGTAAATACAAGACTAATTATTTACACTTTTTTTTTTTAATACATACTTTTTTTCATCTTCTTAACTAACACAAAACTAAGCCAAAAAATACCTATTCAAGATATTTAAGTAAAATGGGAACATAAGAGTTTACTGTGGTAGTTGCTGAATAATTATTGCCATTGGAAGTGTCTTATGAACTGAAATTAATCTCTTATTTGGTTTATACTGTAATTTTTCAGGCTTGAGTTAATAGTTGGATGCTTATGCACAGGTTTTTGCTAGGACAGCTTACCAACTTAAGTTTAGCCTTTGCTTGAGAAGGCCTGGAATTGGATTGCTTGAGTATCAGTCAGTCCTGGTATGTGCCAAAAGAACTATTAAAGCAAGTTACCACCAGTTTTATTCAAAGTAATTCTGATCTACTATTTTTTATTATTTGCTTCCAGGGAAAATGTTCATAATATAAAAGCAATTGGAAATTGATTAAAGAAAACTTAATTATTTGTCTTCCATTCCCCTTTCCCTTTCTTTATTTGGAACACATAAAGCTGAGCAGTACTGGAAAACTACCATGCTTTTCATATGCCAAAGTGAAGATCCAGAGATGTGATGATAAATGCAAAAAGCAAGTTGAAGACTTGTATTACACTTTCTATATTTGAAATACTCTTCTAATGGAAATTAGTAAAAAAATTTCCCAGGCTAGGATATCCCTATGGTTTCTTGCACTTCGCTGTGAAGCAGAGGTTATCTAGCACAGCTGATAACATGTATAGTAAGTAGAGTGTTCTGATGGCCCTACTTCATTCCCAGAGTAGGGAAAACATTTTTATGAAGAGTGAAATTGCTTTGGGTTTTGGGGTCATTTCCTTCCCGTGACTTTCTCCTTCTTATAGTTGTTCATTTCTTTAATAGATTTTTTTATTTACAGCTCTGATATGTGTATTAATAAATTAACGTTAAATCACATTTGTGGTGAAGCACACTTCAAAAATTGCCTACAGTGATTTAAACCCTTTGGCGATCATATGCTTTTTAAATTTTGAGCATTCATTTAGCTTATGGTGCAAATGGTTATGCCTTTTCACATTATAAAAAGTATCCTGCTTCAGATTGCCATGCATTTCATGAATGTATGTCTGATTTTTTTCATTTGTTGTTGTTGGTTTTCTTTTTTCTCTATTTCTAGATTATTCATTATCATGGTGTGGTGAAGTCCATGTTAGGCCTTGGTCAGTTATCTACTGTAATTACTCAGGTCAATGGAGTGCTTGCAAACAGGTACTATAAGCACCTACTACAATGTTTGTTTGAGTAATATGAAGCTCTTGTGTTAGACCTATGTCTCAGTAGCTTTTTTTGTGCATTATCAAGCACTTGAGGCTTATCAAGCATATCCCATTAGCAATGTGACACTAGAAAACTTTAAGTGCTTTGTCTATAAATGTATTTTGGGACTTCAGAAATGCTAGTACTTGTCTGCACTGTGTGTATTGTTTATTGTGTATGTGCTTTAATTTGTTAAATAGAATAATTTGTTGTTTTGCATGTTACTTGTTCCATAGCTATTCTGTAGCTTAACAGGATAAATGGATTGGAAGATGGACAAGGCGCAATGGTTTTAAACTAAAAGAAGGAAGATTTAGACTAGATATACGGAAGACATTTTTTTACAATGCGGGTGGTGAAGCACTGGCCCAGGTTGCCCAGAGAGGTGGTAGATGCCCCATCCCTGGAAACATTCGAGGTCAGGTTGGACGAGGCTCTGAGCAACCTGATCTAGTTGATGTCCCTGCTCATTGCAGGGGGCTTGGACTAGATGACCTTTCAAGGTCCCTTCTAACCCAAACTATTCTACGGTAATTTCTAAAATGTGCTGTAGAAGTTAAATAGAATAGTTCGAAAATTAATTTGTGGGATCAAGTTGTACAGCTGTTATTTGTTATCAATGCATATCCTTTGGTTTTATTGAATTTTATTAGCAGCAGGCTAACCTTGCTTCTTTTCAAGTAAGAGAAGTTTTATATAAAGACTATTTGCTAATATAATATAGAACCTAACATACTGAGGGGGAAAGGAAAAAAAAATTGAATTTCAGCACAGGCTTTTATTGCCTTTGTTTTCTTTTAACAGGTCTGAATGGATTTCTGAATTGAACACTTACAGAGTGGAAGCAGCCTGGAAACTGTCACGATGGGATTTACTGGAAAATTATTTGGCTTCAGGTAAGTTATGATATCAAAATATGAATACTTCCTTGCATTTCTGAACAAGTGTATCTTTTAGTCTAATCATCTTGACTCAAGGGGCAGCTATTATAATTTTTCAGTCTTGGGTTTTACTGGGGGGAGGGTTGGTTCTGGCAGTCTTCTAGATTTTTTGCAAATGTATCTGATTGTAGACTGTATAGTCTTTGAGTAGAAATTTCAAGAGAGTGTAAGGCCAAATTTCTTCTGGGTTTGTTTGGGCGGGTGGATTGTGGGATGGAATTATACCATATTTCTAAAATTCAATTAATTAGTTCTGAGAAAAACTTATTTTTCCAGCTGTATGTTAAGACAAATTGGTATGTTCAGATTAAGCTGCTTAAAGAAACAGAGTTTGAGAGGCTTTTTTTTCCTCCCCAAAGATGTGAAGTCCACTACTTGGAGTGTCAGACTGGGACATTTATTATTATCAGCCAAGAAGAAAAATGAAGCAGATTTTTATGAAACACTCAAGGTTGTTCGGGCAGAACAGATTGTACCCCTTTCAGCAGCAAGCTTTGAAAGAGGATCCTATCAGCGAGGATACGAACATATTATCAGGTTTCTGACTTTCACGTCACTATTTTCAAATCCAGAAACCACATCACCAAGTATGCAGCAGCAAGAATTTTCCATTTCCATAATAAATAGAACCGATGTGCATTTTGTCACCTTTTTTTTTTTTTTTTTCTTTTTAATACTCAGCCAACTGGAAACCTTTGATTACTTAGGAACTTATATTTATCCCTCATGAAAAATATTCATAATAAAACTCTTGGCTATAGTCTTTCAAAATCATCAAGCAGGTTTCAGCAATTTAATTCCATGCTTAAAGTAGTCCATATAGGTCAGTAACTCCATTAACTTAAGAGCATAGCTTTTAATCTGTATGGTGGCCTAAAAACACTCCCTTTTATCAACAACAAAAAAGCTGTAAAAGTTGAAACCCCATCCCTTTCAGTAGTTTTACTTTTTTAATAAACTTTGAAGTTGGCTGTAGTAGACTAATAAATGAAAAAGGCTTAATACTACTTCTGCACTGTAAATGTATCCTCATGGCAAGATATTGCATGAAACTAGCCAGCTGAAGTATATATTTCTTCGTTTGAAGTATATATTTCTTAGTTCTATTTTTTGTTGGCAATTTTTTCAGTGTTATTTAGGAAATGGAGTTTGAGTATTGAGAAAGAAGTGTTTCAAAATAGTTTGATTTAGCCGTTGATCTGGGCTACTCAGAAGCCTTCAAACAGTCATTGTTTCCCTGTCAGCTATACCCACTTAAGTATTGGACCCACTTGGACTCTGCCAAGGAGAACTTAAGCATTTATAAGCTCTCAGTTTTGCAGCTGTACAGCGACAGCTAATAATAATAATGGTATTTTTAAATAAACGGAATAAATTTGGTGTAAAGGAGGTGTTTAACAGATAGTATATTGCCTCTAAAACAGTATTTGTTGAAAATATCAGACTTTTTGAAGAATTATTGTGAAAAGTAATGGATAGAAGCCCTAAGGATTGGCTTCCTCTCCAAGTGATCTTCATTCTCCCTGTGTTCAGCAGCCTAGTAAATGAAAAGTAAATAAATGATTTTGTCTGTTTGGTTTTGCTGCATTTTTGCTTTCAGAAGTCTTCCTATTTGAAATTACTTACGTGGCCGGCTTTTAGAAAGAAAATAGCAAAAGCTGTGTAAAACTTGCATATGTCTCAAACAGAAACCAATTTTCAACAATGTCTTGCCTTTATTTTGCTGACACAGGTTGCATATGCTGTGTGAGTTGGAACATAGTATTGGACCAATATTTCAGCAACCAGATGGTGACCACAGTAGAGATTCCCTGAATTGGTGTGCTCGTATTGAAATGACCCAAAACTCTTACAGAGCAAAAGAACCCATTTTAGCTCTGAGAAGGGCTTTGCTTAGTCTCAGTAAAAGGTGAGAACATGACTATTTCTTGTCTGTCTATATTGTGTTCTCAGTAATATTCTAGTTTTCCACATGCACGTTAGAAGAGAGAAGATAAAACTCTGAAAATTTATATTGTAGACAAAAGCAGTCCTCTCCAATATTACATACTGACCAAATAGAAGAGAAAAAAGTGATGTCTGTAGGAAAGATAAGGGAGAAACAAGAGGAAAGAGTATTTGTTTCTAGGCCTAAAGGGAAAAAAGGTGAAACAGAGGTATTACAAATAATTTTAAATGATTGCTATGTAGTATACAGATTGTTGAGAAATTTTATTTGTGTTTCAACACATTATGATATTTACTTCAGATTGTAAAGTAGCTTTCATGAATGAAATATTTCATTTTCTGAAAAAAATATCTCTGCAGCCAGGATTACAGCGAACTTGTTGGTCAGTGTTGGCTCCAGAGTGCTCGAGTTGCAAGAAAAGCTGGTCATCACCAGACTGCATATAATGCTCTCCTGAACGCTGGGGAATCTACGCTCTCAGAACTTTATATAGAAAGAGCAAAGTGGCTCTGGTCCAAGGTAAAGAAAATAAAAATGGAACTTTCTTACATGCAAGAAAATAATCTTGAATTTTCTTCAAGGAAATAAAAGCATACAATCAGTATACATAAAAGAAATATGTCGAGTGCGACTATCAACACATTCTGATTGCAGTTGAGTCATACGAAATTTTTACCTCCAACTGCTAGTCAGCCCTTTTCTGTATCCATTGACTCTTCTGGCAGCTATGTATAAAACTGCTATGTATAAGCCTGCCTCAGTTTAAATTTGCCTGGGCTGCTTTGACAATCGTAATGGTAGACCTTTCCTTAATTTGTATCCTTTTAACTAACAGAGGTAGGCAATAAACATGGGAGCAATTCTTGCGGTAAACCCAAAGGGACAACCATGCTGAGATAACAAGGGAATAAAAGAAGCATTTGAAGTCAGTAATATTCAGTCACTACAGCCAGAATGGTCTAGAACATGCTTAGGGACATAGCTTTGCTTTAATAACAACCGTAAGATGGAAGTTTTACATCTCTCTTATTTAAAGTATATGAAATGTTTTCCTGTTTCCCTTAGGGTGAGGTTCATCAAGCACTCATTGTTCTCCAGAAGGGAGTTGAATTATGTTTCCCTGAAAATAAAGCACCGTGCAGTACCAAAAATCAGCTCATCCATGGTCGGGCAATGCTGCTAGTGGGCAGATTTATGGAAGAAACTGCGAACTTTGAAAGCAATGCAGTTATGAAAAAGTATAAGGTAATTTGATATAGTACTGTTAACAAAACAGTAGTTTTGAATAATAATAATGTATCCCTTAAGTAAGTTATCGGTATGCTCCTGATGATGTCAACCAAGGATAACATCAAGGGGATTAAATGGTGTCTCCATGTGTAGGAGGGAAGTAGTTCTTGTAAAGATTTAACTGTCTGAATTAGCTTTAATATAACACGTCAATAGAGGGAAGTCTATAGTTCCCAACAGTCACAGCTAAGAATACCTAATATAACTCTTTTAAAGTAAAAAACAAATTACAGGAGCATGGCTTTTTTCTTATGCACGCACAAATTAGAATTCCTTGCTAAAACGTGGGCTACTCTAAATAGACAGTGAGATAACTTGATGACACGTTACACTACTCTGCAGTGTTACTTCTTTCTTTGGTAGTGTCTTTAGAACTGTGCTTTAAATATGCTTCCAATCTCTGAAGAACTAGGAAAAGAGGCAACTGGTATGTTTTTCTTCAACAACACAGCACTACACTGCTTCATCTTGCTATTCCAGTGAAATACTAGTTGGGCATTGATTAATATTGCCTACTAAATCAGCAGTAGATGCAGATCTTTATGCTTCCTTAAAAGTGGTATATGTCCTATCAAAGTTTTGGCATTTGATACTAATACTTACTTCTGTCTTACTAATTAAAATACTTCTTTAACTGTTATTTAGAGAAAAATCTAACATGTATCAAATCATGGAAAGTAATGAAATTTCGATGGATTATATTAAAATACTAACCCTTAGAATTATCTACTGTCTAAATATTGGCACTAGGAACAAGCCAGTGTTATTAGAGAATGGATGTGGCACTTGTTAAGTTATTTCTTTTCTATTACATGTCACACTTTTTTGTTTTTCTTTTGAACATCGTGCTTTTAGAAGGAAAACAGAAATGGGGAAAACATCTGGCTATTTCACTTTTCAAAAAAAACTAAAAGAAACACAGTATTGAGTTTATCAGGATCAGGAACTTGATTATAATATTTTTAATAAAACTATTTCCTAGTCGAGGAATCCTGTATCATCCTGTCTTAAATTATCTTGCTGTCTCCAAATCCAAAAGCTATTTTAAGAACAGACTTCTAGTTTGTTTAGCCATTTATCTTTGGGCAAAATTACAATTTTGGAGTTACAATTAATACATTTTTGTACATACTTTGCACAAAGGTAGGTAAGACAATATTCTTGTTTCTTGAAAATAATTTTTTATTATTGTTTTATTTTTTATTTTGAATTTAGCGTCCTCTCAAGTAATTATGTCTTTTTTTATTATTATTTTGTTGCAGGATGTTACAATTTTCTTGCCAGAATGGGAAGATGGGCATTTTTATCTTGCAAAATATTACGATAAATTAATGCCAATGGTAACTGACAACAAGATGGAAAAACAAGGAGATCTGATTAGATACATTGTTCATCATTTTGGGAGGTTAGACCCTAGGGGAACTTTGCTTAGTTTCTATAGAAGATTGACTATTATACTGAAAAAACATTTTATAGGAATATATTGTCTTTCAGCAATTTGGACTGACTCAAAATTTTTATGCAGTATTGTAAAACAATATACTGCATGCTTCCTTTTTTTTCATACCTAATTAATTTTACTTCTGACTAACCAATTGTTATCTGTCTTGTGTAATACAGTTAATTATTTCATCTGCAGTTTTGATTTAATAAAAACAAAACCTTTGTATATTAGTAAGCTTTCAGTTGTTGCAGATGCAATAAATTGCTGAACATTAAATTTCTAAAGTCCGGAATGGAATGTGAAACAATTAAGGATGTAAAGTTTGTAATGCTTCTAATACGTTTCATTAACATGCTGTAATTTAAACATGTAATCACAGGTCTCTACAATATGGAAACCAATTCATCTATCAGTCAATGCCAAGAATGCTATCTTTATGGCTGGACTTTGGAGCAAAAGCGTATGAATGTGATAAAGGTAGAACACTTTTTCCTGGTCCACACGCCCTTTGTCATACTCTTGAATATATGATTGAAAAAGCAGTGAAGTATATTTACAGTTCTTTGTTTAGACTTGCCTGAGATAGGGAAACAAGTATTAACTATTCTTTTAAATTGCGGAATGTTAATATGCAGGAAAGTATTAGTTATTTTAATTAAACACTCCAGAACTTTTTTTTAAAGTATATAATGAGATAGCATTGTTCCTCAGGTAACTTAAGTCAATAAACATATTTAGGGAAAACCCTTGCATGTCACCTGTCACCTTTTCTAAGTTGCCTCATGAGTAACGACCAGTGTTTTTGTGTGCACTTGCTAGAGTAAAATGGTAACCTTTGGGGCTTTTTTGCAATTTGCCTTGGTTCTAGTTGGTGAAGGAATTTTACTGACATTTAAATGAGGGGACAAAAAAATCCTGTGGGCAGCATTGAGGCGTGTGAAACTACTACCACAGATGCATTTTGGGTGGGAGATTTTTGTACAAATGAAAATTGCAAACATTGCCTGCAGAGTGAAGCAGACAGTTGTGGATCCTTGATCTTGACATGGTTCCACGCACTTAGGTCAACTGAAATTGCTGAATTTGGCTGCAGGCATATCAGATACTGCTTTCTCTGTTGTTGATGTGCTACTCATACCGGGTCTTTAGGTGCAGGGGTGGAGATAGGAGCAGATGTGCTAATTTCATCCCTTGTAAGGACTTTGTTCATTTCTTCTCCACTAAAGAACATTGGAATCCTTTTACCAGAGAAATACATGGAGTGTTTTTGTTTTGTTCTATGCCATTGCATCTCTTTAGAGGAGTAATAGATGTTTTATTTTAAGAGTGGGAGGAGAGCTTTTCTGATATTGTCTGTTCTATGTTCCTGTTGTCTGTGCTTGTTTATTTCCTGCTATTCTGGTTAGTTAAATAGCATATGTATTAAGTCATTGTATGCTACGTTAAAAAGAACTTCACAGTAGGAGCTTTTACTTTTCCTTGAGGTTTTTTTGGCTTATGAAAATTGCCAAAAAATATGTTTCTATAGGCTTGATTTAAATGACTTTGCATTTCCAATGGAAAGATGGAACATAATCTTGTCCTCTTGTGTTTTTCAGCTAGTCGTTCAGAACGTGTTCAAATGAAAAATGATTTAGCTAAAATAAATAAGGTGATTACAGAGCACACAAATCACCTGGCACCTTACCAGTTTCTGACAGCTTTTTCTCAGTTAATCTCCCGAATCTGCCATTCTCATGGTGAAGTCTTTGCAGTTCTGATGGTGATTGTTGCTAAAGTGTTTTTAGCCTATCCACAGCAAGCTATGTGGATGATGACTGCTGTGTCCAAGGTACCTTGATGAGTATAGCTACACCTTTATTAAGTTTGTAGAACTGTTTTCATCAAGAGAAATGTGAATATAATGTGTTTTACTTTAAGATGATAAGAAGGAATTGAGAGTTTCAGTTGATGTGATAGTGTGTTGTGGAACAGGGTATCAATGCTGTCACTGCAAAAGATTTTATTGTAGTCTAAAGTTCCAATATTACAGTTTAAATGTTCCAAATTAGAATGCGAATGTGCATCCTGACTTGTATGATGTATTAGGAAAGGGAAATTTGCATAACAAATAGCTGATGAATTGGGTAGTTACGGACAACAGATTTTGTTGTTATTAGTAATTGTAATAATACTTTCAGTTTTATAATCAACTCTGTGCCTTGATTAAAATGAGATGGCTATACCACTTAGTCCTAATACTTACCTGGTTTTAAAGTCATTCCAAAGCAAAGTGGAAAGCATGATGCCTGCTATTTCTTTAAGGCTGGCGAAACGACATTCAGGATACACTGGCATATTCTTGAATATTGGCCTTTATGTTGTGGGACTCCCAAGAATGGTTTCAGAAAGTAATAATCCACACGTGCCCCCACCAACTGTATCACCTTACTACTTGTTCAAGTACCAAATTTAATTTGGAGAACATCCTTCTCCAGATAGTAAATATGACAAGCAATAAGTAGAGAAAAAAATGTATTAATTACGTGGGGTTTTGGTTTTTTAGTATTGTTTAATTGATGTGGCTGTTGTTTAATAAATTTTAACTTTCCTCTTTTTTTCAGTCCTCTTACCCTACACGTGTCAACAGATGTAAGGAAATTCTAAACAAAGCTATTCATATGAAGGAATCTTTAGGAAAATTTATTGGAGATGCAACACGCCTTACAGATAAGCTCTTAGAACTATGCAACAAACCGGTACTTACAAAAGTAAACAAATTAATGCATGTAGTAAGGTTATTAAAAAATGTTATACAAAAGCTTCTTCTGCTAGCTTTCATTAGCCAATTCATTACGTTACTGCAATTTAGCAGAAATGACGCTAATTATTTTTTTAACTTTTTTGCAATAAAAATATTCAAAAAAGTACATGATAGCTCTAAATAGAGCATATATCAAAATATTTCAGTACGTAATGGTACATTGGTTTGTGCTTTCATGTATGATTCTTACCCAGTAACTTTTACAGAGTTTTACTATGAAAATAGGCTGGTCGTATTTTCATGAACAAATGAACTTGATTAAACTTAGGTAAAACTAAATAAATTCTTTCATTACTCTGTATTTACATTCTGAGTGAAAAATACATGTGCCATACAGGCCGGATATATTTTCTTTTGAATGCTCCCATTTAATTTGAAATGTTATTTTGCTGTTTTTATTGTGATAATAAGCATTTATTATTCTATTGGATTCATTAGTTAATGTGAAATGGCACGAATATTTTAAGCGTTCACTTTTGAACAACTTTTTTTGTTTTTCAAGGTTGATGGAAACAGCTCAACATTAAGCATGAATATTCATTTCAAAACACTTAAGAGATTAGTAGAAGAGCACACATTTAGTGAGATTCTCATTCCCTTACAATCTGTAATGATACCAACTCTTCCTTCAATTCCTGGTACACACGCTAACCATGACCCTTTTCCGGGATGCTGGGCCTACATTGCAGGCTTTGATGATACGGTAAGCCTCTAGTTGGCCCCTCATTTTAAGCTCGTGTTAAACAAATGTAGCTACAAATATATCTCTGTTCCCTAGAAATGGAGGAATGAGTATGAAACTTTCGTGGAAACCAAGTGGCTTCTGTCATAACAATCTGAGACAGATACAGCCTCTTGGTATTTAGATAATGGTGTAGCATTATGGATGTGCTAATGTGATTGGTTGCAGTGGTTTATTACAGTTAGACACTTTATTTTTATATGATCTGATACAGGTGTTAATAAATTTGGTTTTTTCCTTAGGTGGAAATTCTTGCCTCGCTTCAAAAGCCAAAAAAGATCACCTTAAAAGGTTCAGATGGGAAATCTTACATTATGATGTGTAAGCCAAAAGATGATCTAAGAAAAGACTGTCGGCTCATGGAATTCAACTCCCTTATTAACAAGGTTTGAGTTAGACAATCAGATGCATTATACTTATTCACCAGAATAAAATGCTGAACTATCTAACAAAAAGAACCCACTTACCTTGAGATAAAACTTACTGGAAGAAAAGTAAAGAGTTGCAAAATACCTTATTTCAGCTGAAATCTTTAGCAATTGATAATGTATAACTTCTTACGTACTTGTGAAAACAATAATAAAATACAACATTTTGCCAAAACAATTCCAGCAAAAATATACGGGAGAGGTTATTTGCAGTAAACAAATAACTGCAAACTTTCTGCTGTCATGCTTCATATTTCTTATTTGGGACTTTCTAATATTTTTAATGGGAAATGGTAAATTAATCTTTTCATACTAGAAGTGTTGCCATGCTTCTTATTTTAGTTATACTTTGCTTCTCAGTAATATGCTTAAGGTTAAGGTACCATGTTTTTCATGAGGTTAAAGCAAATGATAGCATCTCTGGCAAGTTATGCAACATACTATTTTATTGCAAAATTCTCTTCAATTTACTTCGGAGAACAGATGAGCATTTTGCTTGCATTTGACCTACTGCAGACAGTGAAGCTTAGAAATGTAAATTCTAGATCGTGTGTTTGGAAAACAGGTATAGATAGAATGGTTGATGTTATTAGTACATTTTGATCCTATCCATGTTACCTATTAATCTCAATTTTCTGTTGTGAATAGTGCTTAAGAAAAGATGCGGAGTCACGTCGGCGAGAACTCCATATTCGAACCTACGCGGTTATTCCCTTAAATGATGAATGTGGCATAATTGAGTGGGTTAACAATACTGCTGGTTTAAGAAATATCCTGATAAAACTTTATAAGGAGAAAGGTAAAGAAATACATTAGACTACAGTGATATTTTATTTTTCAAAGGGCCTGTATCTTTATTAGTAAATGAGACAAAGAGCAAGGATCTGACTGAATTCTAGGAAGATGCAGTCACATGTGTTTTTAACTATCTGCAATATATTATTATTATTCACATGTATGGTAGGGTATTTTTTTTAAATGGAAGAGAGTTGGTGCTTGCAATAAACAAGTTCTTTATGAGAACTGATAACATGATCATCTTAATACATTCTTTTATAGAATGATGCAAATCATTTCAGCAGCGGTGTCAGCAGCATGGGAATGTATGTGCAGCACTGAATAATAGAAAAGACTGTGGACTTTTTCTTTAGATTTAGTCTGTTGTTTTTAATTTCTGTTACATTTGTGTGAGATAATTTATGATTGAATCAGGGTTGAGAGTACAGCAACTTCTCAGGGAAAAGATCAGATTTCTTTTGAATTTCTTGTTAACAAAGCAACTTTCTAGTCAGTGCAATAGAATTGTGGGGGAAAATCTCACACGTTATCTGGAGGTATGCAAACATCCGGAAGTTAGGAACTCCAAACATCTCAGCTGAATATAATGAATGGCTTTGTAGGGGTCTGTTTTTTTGTGTGTATGTGTTCGCCCCCACTCCACCTCATGGCGACTGGTAAAACTGGTGGCTTGTTTGTCAGGTCTTCTGTTTCACTTAACATTATGATTTTATTTTTTTTTTTTACTTTCCAGTACCCCACCATCCACATTTCTATGGGTTATTTTCCATTTGTTTATTTATTTCAACTTTCTGAAGATGTTTATCTTCTCTAAAATACCATATAGTAGTATTTGGTATAAGGCTTTATATTTAGAGATTTCTTTTTTTTAATTGAGGAGATCTATTACAGGTATCTATATGACGGGAAAAGAATTGCGTCAGCATATGCTTCCAAAGTCAGCACCTTTGTCTGACAAGCTGAAAATGTTCAAGGAAGTCCTTCTGCCTCGTCATCCTCCTCTCTTTCATGAATGGTTTCTTAGAACATTTCCTGATCCTACTTCATGGTGAGCGACTGGGATTGGGCTAGCTCAAGAATATCTACTGTTTGTATTTCACTGAACATTAATGATACTACTGAATAAAGAGAGATAACCCAAGGAAGTGACTTAGGCATATCTGATTCTTATTTCCGCAGGTACAATAGTAGGTCAGCCTATTGTCGTTCTGTTGCAGTTATGTCGATGGTAGGTTACATACTTGGTCTGGGAGACCGTCATGGTGAAAACATCCTGTTTGATTCTTTGACTGGTGAATGTGTGCATGTGGATTTCAACTGCCTTTTCAATAAGGTGAGAAATGCCACTTGCTCTTTATTTTACGTGCATGTAAGTTATAGATTTCTACTGTCTGGAGTGTTTTCCACTTTTTTTTGCTTTAATGTATCTGTTGTGTTATCTGTCTCGCTTTGTTTCTTATTTATACCCAACAAACAGTCTGGGATATACAAAGAGTATGTGATTGTTCTGTATACTACATTAATGAAAGACAGCTTTTTGACTTAGTCAATGTCAGATCAGCTGATGTAGATACTCTGAAATAGCCCAAATTTTAAATTGTTTATATTTTGTGATTCTCCTCTCTCCACTACCACCCTCCAAACAAAGCTGTAATTGCTACATTCAGAATTCTGCTGCTGCTGCTGTGAAGAGTTTCTTTGTTTTTCTCACACAAATTCAGCATAAAAGTTCCAATGGTTAAATAAAAATAAACAGCAGAAATTGTGGCCAGGTTTGGAGTTTTGGAGTTTCTGTTGAAAGATACTTTCAACATATGCCCCTATTAATTCAGATAAATGAGGCAGAGATATTGTTAGTTTATTTCTCCTGCTTTCTTTTTAGCAAGCCTAAATGGTCCTACATAACCCTTAATTAAAAAAAAAAATATGTTTTTAAGCTAACTTGCATATTATAAAAGAAAAGTTAGCATTTTGCATGAAACTACAGAGCAGCAATATATATTTAGAACAAAATTGTATACTCTGTATTAGTGTATTAAAACATGGAAAAAGAGGGTTTTTGGACATTGGTATTCTTTATTCACTACACTTTCCCTTGTACAGCTGAGAAGGACTGTGACCTGAGCAAACATCTCTTGTCAGTTAGGAAACTGCCACTGACAAAGATGGGGGGGGAAAAACTAAAAACAATGCAAATGTTACCCTTTTTTTTTAATAATGTTTAAAATGCTTAGGGCATACTCTTTTTATCAATGTAAAGGGAGAAACTTTTGAAGTTCCGGAAATTGTTCCTTTTCGTCTCACTCACAACATGGTTAATGGAATGGGTCCAATGGGAACAGAAGGTCTCTTCCGAAGAGCTTGTGAAGTCACAATGAGGCTTATGCGTGATCAAAGGGAGCCTCTAATGAGGTACGGCAACTGGTTTTGTTACAAACTCTGAAAAAGCTGTATGTAGTGTAAAAATGTGGAAAAAGTAACTGCTGGTGAATATGCCAGTTCCAGCATATGCCTCTCATGCAGCTCAGTCCTACTATGACACATAGTTAAATATAAAACAATATAAATATTCAACGCTAACTTTAGACTCCTGTCAGTGTTCTTGTTTTGGAAATTAAATGTATCTTATATAATGTCTTAAATGTATCTTAAAAGGATCTTATACATATCTTATGCTCTTTTTCATTTTTAATTTCTTTAGTGTCTTAAAGACTTTTCTCCATGATCCTCTTGTGGAATGGAGTAAACCTGTTAAAGGGAATACAAAAGCACAGGTGAATGAAACCGGAGAAGTCGTCAATGAAAAGGTTAGTTGAAAACAAGCATAGGATAAGGTATTCAAATGTCCATTATGGCTGCAAGTTATATTTTCTAATTTAAAGCTTAACTTTCTTGGGTTTGCTTTCATTTAAAACTCTGTTTCTTCTTAATTATCTGTGTTCATAGTTTTTATCCATAAAGACTATTTTTATTGATAGAAAATGTGATTTATCTACTAAAGAACCAAACAAAATAGAGCCTATAATTCTCTCATTGGCATTACTAAATCAAGGACAACATCACCCAAAGCAATAGGACAGGTGAGGCTCCTGCTTCCCCTTGCTGACTGTTGTACAGTCCTCCACATTTAGTGATGGTAACATCTGGAGTCCTTTTCATGCACAGTTTTGTGGGTTTTGTGAGTGGATGGTTTTTATTAAATACATGCCTTGTTACATGTCAAGGAATACTTTGTTAAAATTAGGATTTCATATGTACTGTTTCTTTTGTAGCTGCTGGTAAAAACTGTATTGTTTATCCAAAATACAGCTTGCAGAAGCTGTAATATTTATTCTCTTTCACCCTTGCAAAAATTCTGATTTATCTCTTTTTGCTTTAAAATCAGTAATTAGTGAAAATAATTATGTGTAATAGCAGATAATACTTAGGGAGCACTGATAAACACAGGAACTAAGATAAGGACAAACTACCGTACTGAAGGTGTATTGTAACAAAGAACTTACCTGAGCACAGAAAATCTCCTGGTCTTCAAACAATTACTAACCAGGCTGTGTCTACATAACCTTTCTTTTAGTTTCAGGACCACTCATGTAGCTGTGTATGTTAACTGTTTTTTCTGGATAGGTGCCAATGTTATGCTTGAGCTTTAAAAGATGATGTGTGAGTAGAATTGGTATGAACTAGCTACTTGAGTGGGCCTCAGAACAGCTCCTTTTGAGTTCCTCAGCACAACCTGTTATTAGACTTCTTCATTTTCAGTTGCTCATAATTTTGGCCTCAGTTTCTCAGACTAGGTATTTTTAATTTTATCCAGAATTCCAAGAAAAAGGCTGGAGCAAATTTGCATTTCTTTGAAAGTAATTGTATGAAATAAAACTTTCTAACATTTTCAAATATATTTGCATAGCTTTTTCAGTCTGCTCTGGTAAATTTTGTCTGTAAAAAAAGGTACAGCAAAAGTTATAACTTGTCCAATAATCTATCCATTTTAAAGAATAATGTTTAAAAGTGCGTATCCATTATTTTCAAAGTAACTGGTGTAGACATCTGGTTTTGTATTAAATTAGAATACAGATTTCAAACCCATCCTAATAAATACTTTTTTATTTTAAGAAGTGGAAGTTGATGGACAGTATGTATACTCCTTTTTTTTTTTTTTTTTTTTTCCCCTTTGTTTCCAGGCCAAAACCCATGTCCTTGATATAGAACAACGTCTGCAAGGTGTCATTAAGACTAGAAACAGAATTAAAGGATTACCCTTATCTATTGAAGGGCATGTTCATTACCTTATTCAAGAAGCAAGCGATGACAACCTGCTCTGCCAGATGTATATGGGCTGGGCTCCATATATGTGAAATTTGTTCACTTTGGAACAATACAGTTCGCAAGCGATGTAGCTACAATATTCTGGAGAAGGTATTAATCAGTGATAACTGGTTACTTCTGTTGATTTCTGATTGTAAGCAGAGCAGTCTTAAGATCAGTCTGAAATCTATGTAATATGTACGATACACTTGCAAGTATGTTACAAATATACTTGCAGATGTCTAAGGTGTTAAAACTTGTTTTGCATACGTGTAGAAGGCAGTACATTGGAACTGCTTAAAAATTAGACTGTGCAAGTTTCTTATGTACATACCTACTCTGACTGTATGAAAAATTTTCACAATGTTGAAAGAATGTACTCTATAATTACTGTATATTTTTGTAAAGCTTTTTCTCATTCAGCTTACTTTCAGATTAGGAAATCTAACATTAAAGTTTTATACTGATATGATGTAAAGTGTTTCTTTCAACTTTTCCTACTCTTAGTTCAGAATGGCTTTCTTAAAAATAATGAGTATTTCTTTTCAGCAGTAGACCTTTCATTTTGGTTTCCATTTGACTTTCTTCCACATGGCCTGGTTACCTCTAGAAAAGCATTTGGGATCTTTAATCTTACCATGAAGAAATTGATAAAGTGTTACAATGTTCTAACGTTTTCCTTAACCCTTGCCTGCTGTGCCAAGAAACCCTGGTGAAAGAAGTGACACAAAGCTGTCTGATCTGGGCAGGCCCTTTCTTCCCTCCCTGGTAAAAAGCATAGCTGTGAGCGAGCAGTTTTCAGACTCTATTTCAGAAAAAGTATTTTGACACGGACAAGAGTAGACTAACTAAATATGTTCAGAAGGCATATACTAATG
>NW_009646736.1:5699635-5700040 GCF_000708025.1 Charadrius vociferus | reverse complement strand
TAGCGAAAAGTTACCCTATCGTAGGGTAACAGAGTATGTCATTAGAATTTTTGTACAGTGTTTTTTAGTGTCTGCTGTTGAGAGACAAACAATACCCATTAGCTTTTGATCACAGCGATGGCTATGTCATTAGGTTCAAGTCCTAGTCCAGCTGAAATCCAGACACTTGTAAATAATTTAAATAATGAGTTTACAACTTGTTACTGCGTTTTTGTTTCTCTGGGGAACTACTGGGTGATGCTCTAAAAGTGCTGTTGCTGTCTCGTAAAGCTGAAGCTTTTTCTAAGTGAGATCTCTGGAACGGACTGCGATGGTTGCTGTGAGCGCGCTGGGGTTACGTTACCGTTCACGGGCTTTATAGTTCCGCCGCGTGCGGCCGAGGCCCGCACGGGGAGCTGCTGCCCC
>NW_009646736.1:5657330-5699128 GCF_000708025.1 Charadrius vociferus | reverse complement strand
GGGCTGTCGCTGAGGAGCGGGCGAGGCTTTCGGAGCTCCCCTGAAAGCCTGAACATCGCCCCCAGGTCGCCGTTAGTGTACGGCAGTCCCGGAGGGCAGCGGCGCAGGTATTTGCGCTCCTCCTTACGCGTAGTTACTGTTTTCGGAAGCAGCCGACGCCGCGCTCTTCCCCGAGGAGGTGCCCGGTCCGCGGCGCCCCCCGGCCGGGCTCTCTCCTGTCCCCCGGCACCCCCCGCGGGGAGCAGGCGGTCGGAGTTTCCTCGTTACCGAGGAGTTACTGCTGCTGACGACGAATGGCACAGTAACGACGAGCGACGGGTTTCACAGCTCTGCTGTGGCTCCTCGTCGCGTGCGTCGGACAGTTTGTATTAGTAGCAAAATCGAGAAGTTAAAGACTGAAGAACGCAAGCTGCAAATAATGCTTTTAATAGGCAAAAAAGTCGTGTTTTCAGAGAAATCATGTTTAGTATCTGTTAGATGTGAGCTCTTAGCTTTTCGTTATCATTTTCAACTGGTGTTACAGATGTGCTTTTATAGCCTGAATAAGGATGTTCTGAGATGAGTTGGGGTGTTAATACGTTTCTTCCTAAACAGATAACATTTTAAAAGATGAAATAGCTGTTGTAACAGTGTATCTAAAGTGTTCTGCTGAAGTGATTCTATACCTGGATGTTTGACCCTTCCTTCTAGTTTCAAAGCAGCTTTCAAAGCTAGGTCTTTGCTTATTATCTGTTGGATTTCACTTCAGTGTCTTAAATTGTCAGTATAGCAATGTGGCAGCAGTGTATGCTGGCTTTTCAGCTGTTTTGTTAAATGCCTGGGCTGTTCACTGGAATTGGTGGCAGCTGAAGTTCTAGAAGCTGAAGAACTGTGAACTGTGGCAGCTGAGGGAGTTGGCGTGTGTCTGCTCTAACCAGGGGGCAGTACCCAGCGATGCCTTCTGAAAGAGGCTCTTGTCACTCTCTAGTTAGTCTTTCTGAAGACTAGATGATGTTGTTAGCTGTCTAGATTAGTATGTAGCTGATGTCTGGATTATGTGTGATATTAAGCTTCAAGAGTAGTAAGTATCCCCATTCTTTTTTCTGCCAGACCACTTGAATATATAGACTGACACACACTAGCATCTAGATTAGAATTTTTGTTTGCTATTGCAGAAAAAACTACCCAGAATAAAAGGCAATTCTTATGTAAAACACACCATTATTTTAAAATCATATTATAGCCGTGCTTCTTAAAAGGTCATCTGTTTTCCATATATATATTGCTTCTATATAAAAGCTTTAGTTTTCATCTCTTTAGAATGCTGCCTGTGCCATGCCCTGCTCTCTTCTTATCTGAAAGTGATGCCTGTGTGAATTATGTGATGTTTGAGCATGTTGAGAGCAGTTTGGTTACTGAATTTAAATATACGGAAGATCATTATGTGTAAGAGAAGACTAAGTATTGTGGGTGACTGGAGATCCTTCCTGGTCCTGCTGCTTGTTTCTTCACTTTGTCATTCCTCTTTTTGAAACAGAATTATGTTTCTCTTGCATTTGGATGATAAATACAAGTCCAACAACATGCCTTTCAAAATTATGTAAAGGTATGTTAGTAGCAATACTACAGAAAAATCACAAAAAGTTAACAGTGCCTTTTTCCAGTTGTAGCAACAAGAACATTTTTATGAACAGTCATATCAGTGAATTATTTTTTATGTTTTTGCAAATTGCTCTTGTGCGTGTTTGGTGGGTTTTGGCAACTAAAAGGTAGATAACGTTTGCTTCATATGTTTAACAGTGTTTGTGCTCTGCGTGTTGCTTGTGTACCTTCAGGGGAGGGTTTTTTCCCTTAAAAGCAAGTTGGACTGCTACAGATAAGGCTGTTAGAAGAAAAGAGAACTAGACAGAAAAAAATACATTTGGAAAGCGTGGGAAAGAAATTGATGTTATCAATGATAACTCTACTGCTTTTGGTGGCAGTTGCCACTCTATGCTTATAGATGGCTCTTAGCGTAGCTAAAGAGGCAGCGTGCAGTGGTTGTGGTAGGAAGTGGTTAATAGAGGGAGAGCGCTAAAGCTTCTTAAGCTGGCTTTGCTTTTGAAATACAGTTGGAAACTGCACATTCAGTTTTGTAGTTTTTATTGTTTGTAGTGCAGCTATGCAGGATTGAGTCAGTGAAATGTGTGGGGTTATAAAAAAAAAAAATCTCTTCCTGAAAAGAGTGATTTTTATTTGCCTTTCTCTCATACGATATAGAAGATTGGCTGAGCACAGGGGATAGAAGTCCTGAAGTACCAGAAACGATCAGCATAGGATAGGAATCCGTTCAGCAGACTTTCTTCACTGGGAAAACTGTAATAACAGATTGCACGTGCAGACAAACCTCTAACCAGTCAAGATATTCTTAGCCCATTGGTGTGCGGTAGATTCCAGGGAGTTCTTCCCACCTCAGCTCGTTTATGGAGTTCATTACTCTCAGCCATGCCTTGGGCAGTGATGGCATTGCTTCAGCTGTCACCAAATGGGTACTAACTGTGGCTTTTGTAGATTCCAGAATTTGACAACTTATACTTGGACATGAATGGCATTATACATCAGTGTTCACATCCAAATGATGACGATGTTCACTTCAGAATCTCAGAAGATAAGATTTTTGCTGATATTTTTCACTATTTGGAAGTACTGTTTCGCATTATTAAACCAAGGAAGGTTTTCTTCATGGCAGTTGATGGAGTAGCTCCAAGAGCAAAAATGAATCAGCAGCGTGGGAGACGATTTAGGTGAGAATACTTGTTCTTTCTCTGTCTTTAGGATAGTAAACACTTAAAAAAACCATGTATTTAAATATATGCCATGAAAAGTAAAATACACTTTGACAGTAGCTTTACTTTTTAGTTAAATGAGGATAACCACCTGTAAAATGTTAATACGTAAAATCAGGGTTCCAAAAAGGAATGTTTGCTTGTTATTTAAATTTTTCTCTGTGTATGTGGGACTCGGGGGTGTGGGGAGCTTTTTTCCTATGAAATTTTCTGTGAAATAAATCTGCAGTGGAGCTCTTGTAGAAGTCTCTAATGGCTTCATAACCTGTGGGAGTCTCTGGTGTTTGTGAACACTAATTCTTGATACACCTCTTTGGTAACTATAATGAAATGTTCTTTGACAGTCAGAAGAAATTAAGTTTCTAATGAAGCTCTGGTGTCCTGTCGATACCAGTTAGCAAGCTAGCTCAAATACAGAACTGCAAGTAGACTTCACAGTGTTAAGAATTATATTAATGTTTTGGGAGATGTGGAAGCTTTTTTGAGGACTGCTGTAAGGAAAGAAAGCCAGTGGTCAGACAGTGCAGGGATAGTGAGTGAAATGCAACAGAAACAAATTGGGAGAAAGGGACAAGAGAAAATATTTTTAAGCTACTTTTTTTTTTGAGGTTTTGGTTTTTGGTTGTTGGTGGTGTCTTTTAAGGAAAAAAGGAGGTTGAGAGGAGGAAGAGATTAAGAAAGAGTTCTAAATAGAAAATTGGAGCGTAATTAAGAGAAGGACAAAAATCTAAGATATTGGTGGCTTTTCTTTTTTCTGGTTCAAAAGTCTTTATGAAACCCTTGGCCAAGAAAGGCTAGGATGATGTTTGTTTCTACATTACTAGTGATGATAAATTGTTAGTTCACCTCACCTACCCCCACGGTGTTCCACACTTGATGCTCTGTTTAACTACATTACCATTATTGTTCTGGGATGGCATTTTCAGATGTTTAGATCCCAAGTATTCCTACTGTTTCAACATTATTTTGCTTTCATTGTGGTCAGCCATTGAATGATCTTCTTAGTAATGTAAATATTAACTGGATCTGAGTAATGACAGATTATCATCATTGCTAGGGGAAAAAGGTATTTCTAAGCCTTCCAGTTGTATCAGAATCAAGTTCAAACTCTACTCAGCAGTTAAATTTCCCCCCCCCCCCTTTTTTTTTAAACACTCTTTAAAAAGTCAACTCTGTATTTTGTCAGTAAAGCTATACATAGGATATTAACATTTGAATAAGATGATTCTTTTTCTACTCCCTCTCTCCAACCCTGTTGTGTTTTAGATCAGCAAAAGAGGCAGAGGACAAAATAAAAAAGGCGTTAGAAAAGGGAGAAACTCTCCCTACAGAAGCTAGATTTGACTCCAACTGTATTACACCAGGTAAGATAATTTGTTAGTTATTTAAATTTAAGTGTTTAGATTTCTGGGTTTGCGTCTATATTTTGGCACTGTTTTCCTATCCAAAGATAGGAAGATAGAGAGGACACAACTGATGAAGGCTCAAGTAAGTTAAGAATTGAAATTTTAGTAACTTTCAGTAGGTTCTCGTTCTAAAAATTTTTTTAGATTGCTATGGAAAAAACGAAACCTCTTGGAAAAAGAACCAGCTATCCCTTTGATCTCTTGTAGAATATTTATTTGTTGGGTTTTTTTCATTAATACTTTTGATATGTAAATGGTATTTTGAATGACTAGCGGAAAGCATTGTGTTTAACTTAAATTTCTTTTTTCAGGAACTGCATTCATGGCCAGATTGCATGAGCATCTTAAATATTTTGTAAATATGAAGATTTCCACAGACAAATCCTGGCAAGGAGTAACAGTCTACTTATCAGGACATGAGGTCATTGTATTTTGTTAGTATTTTACTTTAAATAAATCTTTATTTTATAGAAAAATACTTACTGATTAATTTGGGTGGGGTCTTTTTTGTGCAGACTCCAGGGGAAGGTGAGCATAAAATTATGGAGTTCATCAGATCGGAAAAAGCAAAGCCCCATCATGATCCAAACACAAGACACTGTCTTTATGGCTTAGATGCTGACTTGGTATGTGCAATTAAAATGATACAAACAGAAGTTTATAAAGTGTGTATGTCTTTGATGCCTTCCTATATATATGGGGTTCTAAAACGTTATTAAACATGCATGTAACTTTGTATTCCCGCAAACTTTTGAATTTGTAATGAAACAGAACAGCAAAAATTCTTTATACCGCTCAAATCTTGAGTAACAATTTAAAAAAAAATAATGAAGTAAGACCTTTCTAATATTTCTTTGTAATAGATTATGCTGGGATTAACAAGTCATGAGGCACACTTTGCGCTCTTAAGAGAAGAAGTCAGATTTGGTGGTAAAAAATCTCAAAGGTGAACTGTTTTAACTTTACTCTTACTTTATATATGATGAAATTAAAACTAAAAGATACTGGGTGACTAAAACAGGTTTTTTTATTGATTGCATACTAAATTAATGAAGTCTTAGTTTACTTTTTTGTCGAAAAATACATGAAATTAGAGAAATCAACTTGTTATATTGTGCATTTGAATTAGTTTACATGAGAAAATGTATGCTGTCAAGACAACTGATGAAAAAATCCTGAGAGCTTTGGTGCGTTGTGCTTCTTTCTTCATATTACGAATGGAGCAGCCCAGGCTTTACTGACGTTTTTTCCGTAATTGCCTTATGCAGATATCGACTTTTAAAAATGTATTTATGTCTCTGAGGTTTTGTGCATGTAAGTAAATTACTAGAGTAATTACTAAAATAAACCCTCTTGAAGCGGCTGACTGGATGCTCTTATTCTGGATTTGCCCATTTGAACTAACTTGTGGGTTATAATCAGTCAGAACAAGGTGATTTGTTCCAGAACTATGCATGTACATGGAGCTATTCTGAAGTAATAAAAATAATTTTATAACTGTTACTGTGGCTAGGTTCCTTCTTTGAAGGACCTTAAGCATGTATTTGGTGGATAAAGGGAGTAGATGGGAGAGACAGAGAAATACACTTTTTTGATACAAAAGGATTTTTGATAATAGAGTGATATAAATACAGTCATATAAATATATATAAATGCATCATTTTTGCTAATAAACAAATGTTTTTATTGCCAAGGACAATGTGATAGACATCAGAAATAAGGATTCTTTTCATAGTCTTCTGCAGTCAACTTCTCAGTAATTCTCATTCTGTTGATAGCGTTGGCACATAACATTGTAGTGTTTTTAAAAGACCTCCAGTCTAATCAAAGAAAAATGACTTTTTTCCTGTTTTTAAAAGTAAAACAATATAAAATGAAAGTATGATTTAACTAATCTCTCAAAAAGTCATAAAGTATGAAATCAAAAGGCAAGGGGTCATTTTTATTTTTTTTTCCCCTCCCCTCAAGCATTGTTCCATGTTTGGCTCCTGTTGTAATTTCTGGATAATATTGCTCACTACAGGAATTTACTTCTGGAAGCTACAGGAATTGCCTTCTGTCAATATTGTCACTTTTATGAATACTTACAGTTGGAAATCTGAAAATACTAAAAATAAATACAAATTAATATCTGTCAGCAGTTTCTTGATTGAGAGAAATTATTTGTTCTATCAGGATTTTCAAATCCAGTTCAGTGAAGATTAAGGGGCAGAATGCCTCTAGAGTCTTAAAGCATCAACCCGGACTTGCCAAAGTTCTTTTTAAACATAATTTTCATATTGGTAATAAAGTGACAAAATTGGATCTGAAGTTCTATGCAGTCAAGAGTAGCTTGGAGTTGTCTTGGTAGTCTTCATATAAGCTTGTGTATCACACACATCTTCCTTGGAGTATTTTGGCCAAAATCATCTATGTTTGTGTACGTGTGAATACACAGGTGTTGATGATGGTTTGTCATTGGAGGTGGTCCCAGCTAGTTATGGCATCGACAAGGTGAAATAGTCCTTTATGAATTTAAAATAACCAGTCTTTAGCTTTTGGTGTAGGTATTAACTGATTTTGGCCTAATGTGGGCTTAGGTATTAAGTAATTTTAATGAGGAGAGGAAAGGAGGGCAGAATATATGTTGACTAATTTATGCCATAAACAAACAGTATGTTTGTCCTTTTTTTGGTGCTGTAGTTCTAAATGTTGAAGCCACTAGATAATGCATATGGAGTATATTTTCAAGATGAGCCTATTCTTTTCTTACAAGGAGCATTTCAAATGACTGCTAATGTAGCCCAGCCAGTTTAGACATGAATCTATGTACTCTGTATGTACTCAGACTAGTTCTAAAATAACTTAAAATATATTGGGTTTGATGCAAAGTTAGGTTAGGTTGTCCCTTTTTTTGACAATGGGATAATTACTTAGGAAATAGTTAACGCAACATGGAACTCCGCAAAGCAGCCGTGCTTTCTCTAGGCTAGCTGTTTTCCATACAGTGCAGTCACATCTGCTGTTGAGAAGATTGTACTGCAAAATTTTATAGACTCCAACCAGATGAATCCTAAAATCGATTCAAATAAATGTTTATACATTATGTCTTCTGCAAAGATCTAATCCTATTAAGGTTACTTGGTTTTAGGTAGCCTTGGACTTATTAAATATTCATGTTGAAAGTGTGTTTATGAATAATTAACTTAACATTTTGAATAATTTACAGAGCATGTGCACCAGAGGAAACCACGTTTCATTTACTGCACTTATCACTGATGAGAGAATATATTGATTATGAATTTTCACCAGTAAAAGTAAGTTCTAATGCAGCTGTGATTGAAAAAATGCGCGAGGTCTTTTTATGCAAACATGATAATAAAAATTATTCTCCTGTGGGGTTTTGTTTTGTTTTGTTTTGTTTTTTTCTGTTGTTTTTTTTCCCCTCCAGGACAAGATTTCCTTTGAATATGATATTGAGAGGATAATAGATGATTGGATCTTAATGGGTTTCCTCGTAGGAAATGATTTCATTCCTCATCTACCTCATTTACATATTAATCATGATGCACTGCCGCTACTTTATAGAACATATATGGCTATCTTGCCAGAACTGGGAGGTAAGAACACTAAGATTAGTTGTGGAAAGTAGAAACATTAACATTCCTGTGTTAATATTTATTGACCCTTTTAGCCACGTTAGAATGTTTAGCATTTATTACACTCCCTTTAGACAGTCAGCAAGATTGTGTTCATTATCTATGTGCCATTGAAATTTAACTTCTTTAATTGTTAATTTAAAAGATGTACTTTATTTTCCTAATAGGTTACATAAATGAAAATGGGCATCTGAATTTAAAACGCTTTGAGAAATATCTCGCAAGATTGTCAGACGTAAGTAACTTTGAAATTGCAGTGTATAGAACTGTGTAGTCCATTGAATGTAACCTCCGTGTAGTTCCCTAAAGTGCACCATGCTGTAGTTTTAATGAACTGTTTTACAAGTGGTTCAATCAGCTGTTTTATCATTTAACTGACGGGATCCAATCAGTTGTTGTCTGATCTTATAACATAAGAGGAGAAAGATTGAATCATTTGATCTGTGCTTTAGCCAGCATCTTGTAGTACTGCAAGTGAAATGAGGATTCGCCATGATTCCGTGGTCCTCAATTCTCATCGAGTAAGGAGTGACAGTACTGCGCAAAGTGTGCTGCAGGCAGCAATATTCTTTGCTTCCCCTGCTGGTCCTTTCTTGTGGGGTGAGCTATGTCTGAAGATCCTGGAGAGCAATATTTTTTGCAAGTTTTTTATGAAGATCACTGGTAAAGAGCAATGAAGCGTCAGTATCTCTCAAAGGCGGGCATCAGCATTCTTCATGAACTAACAGGCATACAGGAGGCAATCCTGTTAAGTCCTATTGCAGTAATCCATACTAGAGATGAGAACGGTATAGGCCATGTAGAAAAGGAAAGGTCTCAGCCTTCTGCGGAACTTGGAAGGAGGAAGTTCATCTGCTGTCCCCTCTTCAGCCCTGTCTTCTGATTCCTGGGTAGAGCTATAAAAGCGTTGGGGGTGTTGCACAAGACTATATTACCCAGACCCTGTAGTCTTCTACTGCCTCTAGGGTTGATAGTGAAGTGGTAAGTTATCTAACTCTTTTTGTTACCCATTGCTGCCTTACTGAAAGAAAGCAAAATATGGCTTGGTTATGTTATATATTGCCAAGAAAAAAGATTTTTAATCTTTATTAGTTTAGTTGTAGCTTTCGGGCAAAATGTTTATGTACGAATGACTCTAGACGTAATCTAATGTACTTGTTAAAAAGACATTGTTAATTTAGCACTCTAAATTTGACGTCCCTCAAGTATTTCTAAACTTATTTTAATCTTTCTCCAGTTTGATCGTGAGCACTTCAGTGAAGTCTTTGTAGACCTGAAATGGTTTGAAAGTAAAGTAGGCAATAAATACCTCAACGAGGCAGCTGGTATTGCAGCAGAGGAAGCCAGAAAAAATAAACAAAAGAAACAAAAGGTTAGTGTTTTACATGCTCTTATTTCCAAAATTGCATATTACTTTTTGCAAATCAATAATTTGGTCGTAGAAAAATTACACGGCATAAACCTGTTTTGAGATTTTTTCGAGATCAGAAAAGATAGTAAAACGTAACACTTGAGGAACTGCCAGTATGCATTGCTGGTTGTGAGTGATGAAATGGTTAAGTCAAGGTCAGGTTCTCATGATTTTTGAAATCCTGTCAGCCCGTAACTTAATGCTTTAATTTATCTGTTCCTTAACAGCAGCAAATCTTAATTCTGGGTGAGTTATGGTCAAATTTGCTGCGCTTCATAATTTTACTTTTCAATGCATAGCCTGCTGGAAGTTTTATAGATTTCAGGTACACTGATAGATCATGCATGTCTTGCTATCTGCCAACTGTTTGACAATGAATAGATAAATAGGAGTGTCATTGGTGCGAGCTATCTCAGGTTGGTTATTAAACTTGGAATTCTAGATATAACTAATTAATAAGGACAGCTCCTTTCTCTGTATCTTGGCTCTACCCCACTGTGATGTTCCCCACCACCACCTCCATTGACCATCCTCCAGTGTATGACTTCAGCAGAGCGTAGAGTAGCAGCAGGAAATTCCTTCAAGTTTAATCTGTCACTGTATATCGTTATCCTGTTCTTTAGTGCAGTTTGTGGTTTGTAAGAGCAAGATGTTAGCTCTTCCTTTAATAAGGTATGCTTTATTTGTGGTTGTTTTCTTATTTGCCACAGAAGTTTGGAGCAGCTGTGTAGTATTAGCTAGTCATCTTGTCTGATCCTTTGAATGGCAGTGACAGTCAGGAGCTTGCATATCTCAGGTACAGGGGAAGAGGGCCAACTTAATGATTCTCCTTATTGAAAGCTACTCAGTGCTGTACACAAAAGACAGCGCGTCGTGTGAGAACAAAGTGAACGTTTGGCTTGTTTGACTCTCTAAAACACAATTTCTTGTATCCTTACTTCCCAGAAGAATAACTTGAACTTTACTGATTAAAAAATTTGATTTGTATACTGGTGCTGTAGCACGATGCATGATGTAGGTAAAAATGCTTATATATGTACTGTGCAGTTTTGAAGTATTTGTATTTTGGAAAACAAATATTCAGATTTTTTTTAAAGGTAGTTGAGACTTTATTTGAGACTGCTCCTTTGTCTGATCTGTAGGGATAAAATCACTTTCCCTAGGCAATTACAAGAGAAGGAAATGTAGTGGGTTTTATACTAAATAATGTTATTATTTATGCATCTCGATTATAGCATTTTGAATTGAAGATTATATGGTTGTGAATGAGTTATGTGCATATTATTCTGTACTTTTACTTTATCTCAAATATTATATTAATAGGCTCAGGAAAATTCTATATGTTTGGCTGCTTTAGAAAAAAACGAAGATCAAGTTGTGACCCCTAAAAGTAAGTGCAAATAATTTTTCCATATACATAAACAGCAAAAAATCTTGTTAACTTGTGTATAGATTTGGAAGATCTGTAAGAATTTCATGTCAGAGATGACCTTAATCTAAATGAAAGAGTTACGTAGTCAGCTATTGGGAAATGGAACTGCGCATCACTCGCTTATGGTGAGAGGGAGTGGGGCTAAAACTTTTGAAGTGCTTCTTGCTTGACCAGTATGCCATGATGAATTGAATAGGAATGCATGAGCAAATCTTCAACAACAACATATTTTTTGGAATTGTATGCCCAGGTGTTTTATTATATAGGTGGCTACAAATGAAGAGATTTTTGTATGGCTTTGGGGGGTTTGGTTGTATTGATTATGTTTTTAAACTCATTCCACTTGTAGGAAATGTCTTTTGCTTATATTTTTAAACTTAATGTCAAAAATATATAAATATTACTCCATGATATAAGATTATGTTACTGAAAAAAGAATAGATTTTAAAATTTATTTTAACATTTTCTTAAATTATTTTCCGATGGCTTATATTATCCTCTCTGTTCTTGTAATTGGGCTACAAAATAGGTTGCCTGCCTTGAAAAGAAAAAAAAGTTCCGAACTTTATCTGAGTAAAGATTTTGTTTGATTTTTTTTGTTGTTGTTGTTGCTTTCAGTGCAGGGAAGGTATGAGCACCTATAACTGTGAATTGAGGAATCAGTTTAAGGCCTTAAGTCAAAACTGAATGTTTTCAAACCTTATTGTAGCAGAGAAGTGAATTTTTTTTCATTACTGCTTTTTCAGCTGTGTTGGAAGATGAACCAGAAGATGATGATCTGTTTGAAACTGAGTTTAGGCAATACAAGAGAACATACTACATGACTAAAATGGGTGTAGAAGTAGTTTCTGAGTAAGTGTATGCTTTTTCTTCTTTTTTTTCTTTTCTTTTTTTTAAACACCGAAGACAAGTCTTTGCATATGTCTAATACAAGACAGAATATTTGTCCATGTCAAAAGCAGAGAGCACATGGCAGTGTACTGCAGCGGTGATGCTTTTTGCTAATGCCAGAAGAGCTGCCAGTCAAGTGAGGACCAGAGAGAAGAAATCCATTAGTATTAAATGAACTTAGAAACTGTGGTTGTCTTAGGTTCCTGAAATACTCTAACTTCATACCTGTGTACAAGGTGCTAGGTAATTTTTATATACCAGTGAAAATGAGAAAAACTAGCAAGTATCTTTCCTCTTTCTTTTAAGTGACTTCTTGGCTGACCAAGCTGAATGTTATGTCCAGGCAATACAATGGATTTTGCATTATTATTACCATGGAGTTCAGTCATGGAGCTGGTAAGAAAAATTGTCAAATGAGAAATTGCTTAAAGATCAAGCGATATTTTGCCTTGTATCCTGGGAACGTTTTATATAGTTCTGTTTGTTTCTGATCTGTGAACACTGCTGTGCTATAATAAAGTCAAGTAATTAAGAGGTTTTTTCCCTGCAGGTATTATCCTTATCATTATGCACCTTATCTGTCAGATATTCGCAACATTGGCGAACTCAAAATCAAATTTGAGCTGGGAAAACCTTTCATGCCGTTTGAACAGCTGCTTGCTGTACTTCCAGCAGCTAGCAAAGATCTGCTGCCTAAATGCTACCAGGTAGGATTTAGAATTAAATTGTGCTTATCTGTCTCTTACTGGTTGTCTGCTTTATTTTGGAATAGCTCTTTTCTTGATATTTTTGCGTGTTCTGTACTTATATTCTGCCTCTAAATTTTGGATGTATGGTTAAATACTTCTTACTATTCTTAGTACGTTATGAAGTTAGTAACACATACAAAATTTTGCATTCACTAAGCAGTTTCAGACTAGGACAGTTAAATGATAAATGTTGAATTCCTTTTCAGCCTTGAATTGGTTTTAATACCAGCTGCCTTCTTCCTAGAATTAGTGCTGAATTGTCTCTGATATTGTTTAATTCCTCTATTGTATTTTCCTAGCATTTGATGATTAGTCAAGACTCTCCTATTATAGAATATTATCCACCAGATTTTAAAACTGACCTAAATGGAAAACAGCAAGAATGGGAAGCTGTAGTATTAATCCCATTTATTGATGAGGTAAGTTCTTTCAACATCTGCTGTCTATAAAAGCTTCGTAACAAATCTGCTAAACTTCTTAATTAATTAACAGTTAGATGTGCAATTAAATGGAAGTTTAAATTAACACTTGATAACACCACAGAAAAGCATAAATGTTTGCTGCCTGGAGAGTAAGGCTAGATTAAGTTACCACAAGCAAAGTTAGCTTCAAGTGGCAGAAGTCTTAAGTAAGGGATGTGGACTTTTTGGTGTTCATGTTTTTAATCAGCTACTCAAATGTTTAGTTTCTTTTTTTTAAAAAAAAAAATTGCATTCTTATATACATATAAAAATACATAATGTCTGTAGGTAAAATAAAAGAAACACTTGAAAAAAAACCCCAGTCTTTTTACAGATCTCTTCACATGAACACCAGTAATAGGTAGAAGACTTGAAGTACAAATCACAGTAAAACATTAACAGAGAGGAATAAAGTAGTAACATTTTCCTTCTACATACAGGATAACAGTACTGTATACATTGTTGTAATATCTTTTATCAGATTAAATTTGAGCACATCAAAGAGTGGATGAAAATAAAAGTGCGGGTTAGGTGTTAAGATATGTACAGGTGGTGGCATGTGCCTATCCGTTGTTTCCATAGGTCGCAGTGAAAGGTTGACAGGAATTAGTCTTCTCACAAGACAATAGTTGCTACGTGAATGACGCATAAGGTTTTGAAGCTTCTTCAATAGTTACTTTGCAGAATTTTACAGTAACATCTAAAATCTTTTTAATATTTCTTTGCATGTTAAATGTAGAAGGCAAAATGTAGCCAGCCTCTGGAAACATTTGCAAAAAGATGATTTTTATTCTCCAAAGCCATTCCATTGTAATTGTCCTATTTTTATCAGGGAGCGGGGACACAAGGAAGGGTGAGGCTGCAATTAGAAAATTAACACCTTAACCAGAAAAGTTATCCACTTTCCCAGTGTAGATATTTGCATCCCAATTTTTGTTGTCAGTTTCACATAGGTTAATTTCTCTAAAATTTAGAAACGACTGCTGCAGGCCATGGAATCCTGTAATAAGTGCCTAAAAGAAGAGGAGAAACGAAGAAATACTCATAGTGCTTGCTTAATGTACTGGTATGACAAAGAAGCAGAGTTCCAGTACATGTCACCATGGCCAGAGAAATTCCCTGCAATAGAAAGATGTCATACAAGGTAACACTGGCGTAACTATTTTGGAGTAGACTAAAAGTATTTAGAAAACTTCTATTAGCATTTTAACCAAAGCTTGTATATGTCAATATATACAATGAAAAATGTAAGATGTTGAAGTTGATGTTACTTGTTGTGGATAGCACGGTAAAAGCATTTGTCCCTTTTCTTCAAGGATTACTTTGCAAAACAGATGAATCAGCGCAAAGTCAGCAAGGACACTCTAGAGAATTACTAAACTTTGTATGACACAGAGCATGAAAGACTGGTACAAATATCTGATAATAGTGATAATTTATCAGCATGCTAATTCCAGACCATTTGTAAAAAAATGTAAGCATTTAGGTCTAGTGCAGAGTGTTGAACAGAAATGTGTGGTTCACTTTCTTCTCACAGAGAGTAGCCAGCTTTATTTAACGCAGGCTGAGGTTTCAAGATTAAATGGAAACATAACCTTAATAGTAGTCAAACTTAAAGCAAAATAGGGGAGGAATGCCTGTTGTGGGATTACCCTCTGTGAAGAATGTAATAGTTGTGAAGATGAATGATACTGTATGGAACCATTGCTAGTTTAGAATTTGACAATAACAATGAATTAAAATAGTGAGATTGGGACATGCTGTGGCTTGAAGTTTTATATTTGTCTTAATGAGTAGTCTCCACAGCAATAGCATGGGGTTTTATAGTCCTTTGTATAGATTCCAAGTGGCTTAAATTAATTGCCACCTTACAGGAAAGTCAAAGGGTTTGTTGAGTAACGAATGTTTGAATGAGCAACGAGAGTTTCTACAGCCGAAAGTCAATCTGTATGAGCAAATGTTGTACTACTTGTTTTTTAGGTATAAAACAATACCTTTGGATGCTTGGCACGTAGAAATAACCCACAATAAGATAACAAAAATGAACAAGAGTGCGTTATATTTTTGTGGATTTCCTACTTTAAAGCACATTAAACATAAGGTAGAAGATTTTTCTCTTCTGACATTTTCAATTGTATATAATATAACATATATAACATATATAAAAACATAACATATATATAATTTATATAACATATATAATAATATAACATATATAATTTAATATAACTGTAAGAGTTCAAGTAAGTTTTATGGGCTGTTTTGTTTTTACCCAGTTCTGTCTTAGAAAAAGTGGTGTACAGGTGTTTCAGCAAAGCAGCCATGGAGAGAACATGATGTTAGAAATCATAGCTGATGAGAACTCAAAAGAACAGGTAAGCCTTCAGCTTCTAACAACAACAACAAAAAACCAACCCCAAATTAAAACAAAACCAAACAAACAGACAAACTTGTCAGAAAAAGACTGGATTTGTTAAATGGTCAGATTTGAAATGCTGGTTAATTATATCTTCTCAATAGTGTATTATAGGAGAAAAACATTTAGAATAGTACTGAAAAAGTTCTAAAAAAAACTTAAAACCCAAGCATTTCTTAAAAAAGAGTAGTTAAATATATGGAATAGTTAATTGAAAAAGTATTCTTTAGATTTTTTTAAAACTTCATTTAACTAGTAATGCTTTGATTTCAAAACAAGCTTTATGTACAAGTTGTTAAAAGTTGATTAATAGAAAGGAAGGTGAAATATGACTGTATGCTTAAGGTGGTAGAATTAATTGCTAGAGTAAGAATCCCGGAGTTCTTAGCTCCCAGCCTGAAGTCGAGACCATTAGGTGGTAGTATTCTCAGTATATATTTTGAAAACATCAGCTGAATTAGTTCACTGAAAACATCAACGGTATTGGTTCACACTGAAAACTTTTGTTGACTATTGGAGTCAATAGTTAAAGTTCATTAGGATTAAACTCTAAACTTGTGTGGTGAACAGTCTAGAATTTTGGGAATCTGCTGAGAGATTTACATTTGTCCTGGCTTCAGACAGTCTCCTTAGTAGAGTTTCTGGCATTGCTCTGTGGTAGCTATCAGGTATTCTAAGGTAAGGAGTTGGTGAGACTCACTCCTGACTAATTAATAGTTGGAAATGGTATAAATGCAATGAAGCAGAGTCTCCAGACCAGTGCCCCTTGTCTTTTGGGTAACTGAGTACACAGACACTTTTTTTTTAATCAGTCCCTTTTCATGAACAAAGCAGATTTACACCTTCCACTTAAATGAAACTGTTTGATAGCTGAATTACAGGAAAGAGTTGATGCAGAGACATTAGGAAGCAAAATATTTTTTCTAAATCCTTTAAAAGCCAACTCTATTTCATAATCAAAAACATCAGGTAGCAAAAGACAAATCTAGAAAAAGAAAAAAGTTTCAGAGATAAATAATTAGAGAAAACCAGGAAAGGAGAGAGGAAGAAAACATCAAGATAGGATTTTACAGTAGAGAGATAGGGAAAGTGAATATTCAAGATACGTGGCAAAGAGAATTAAATAAGTCAAAATAGTAGATTAAAACATAGCAGGAAATCATTGGAAAAATAGAACATAATGTGAGACTAAAAGTACAGATGCTAGCAAGGTCCTGGACATAAGTGCTGTTTCTTTATTTCAGTGAGATACAAAAGTAAAATTTATGGTACGAAATATTTCACTAATCTCAAATTGTCAGTTTGATTATGGTGTCGCAGAGGCACAAATAGTGATTTAATAAAAAGAGTACGTAGTAACCCTGTACCAGAAATGTATATCAAACCAGGTCTTACAACTAACCTATGCTGCATGTAAAGATCCACCTTTGGAATATGATACTTTGTCCTAAAGAAGGGAATATGATTCTCCATTTCTAATCAGAGATTATGTAATATGTATCAAAATATACTTTTATAAATTTAAATGAGGTGCTGCTTCTGCAAGAAAACCTCTTCTTTAACTAGAGTATTGCAGAAACAGTTTGAAAATATTTTAACAGAATATTTTAAACAATCAGTAATAATAACTCTTTTTTTTTCAGGTGGTAGAAAATGTTGCCAGTTTGGTACTTGGAAAGCGTGTTTTTGTTAACTGGCCACACCTTGAGGAAGCCAGAGTTGTTGCTGTGTCAGATGGAGAAACTAAGTAAGAGAGACTTCATAGAGAGTTGTTTGTCGTCTTTATTGTTTCATTCAAAATAAATTCCTTAGGCTGTATAACAGTTTTTATTTTATTCTAATACTCACTAACAGCAAGTTAGCCCAGAGGTATCGAAGGCTGCTTGGTGGAAGAACCTTTGTTTAACATTATTCTGAGTTTTGGTTATCTTTGTACAAGTCTAGTCCTTCAGTATTTTGCTATAGATGTAGAAATTTGGGGGAGCTCATTCTTAACTTTGAGGGGAAAGAGGCATACACAGAAATCCACACAGAATAATGTAAAAGAGAACTTTTCTATACAATCTTCCTTTTAGCACATGTGCTGCTATTTTTTGTAAAAAATATGCTGTGCTTCCTGTTGTGGAAGGGGTAGAGAAAATGATGCTGCAAGTTTTCCATGTCCTTAACGAGTAATTTCTAACTGTTTTAAGTTTTGCTCACAATTGGTAATGTCTAGATTAATCCTATTTGGTTAAATTTGTACTTGTCCTAATATCCTCGAGGTTTTATTTGGAAGAACCACATGGCACACAGAAGCTTTACATGGGAAATGCAGTGCCCCCAACTAAAGTGGCATATGTTGGAGATAAGGAACAAAGCATATGGTTAAAAGAAATTCAAGGCATTTCAGAGCAGTAAGTAATTTGAAAATTAAAGTGTAACTTTGCATTTTACAGCTTAGCTATGTTTTTTTGCTGTATTATACCACTAAGTAGCAGAGAAGAGCTGCTGCATAGTTGATGATAAAGGGCAATGAGACTGCTGAAATTTAAAAAAAGAATATAAAAGAGCTTTTGTTGAAATTTCAGAATATATGGGGTTAGTCTCTAGGTATTTAAAGTTAGATGCTCTTACAAAAGAATTCTCAAATGTATGAATTTCAGTATTTATTCTCCCATTCAATTTTCTGTTCTGGTCTTCCTTCATTTGTAGGAAGTACGTAGAATGGAGTCATCCGGTATCAAGTTACAACTTCAGTAGCTTAGCATTGTTAAACTTGAATACAACTCTTGCTCTTCTAGAGTGTGGGTGCCCAGTGGAACACAACTGAGTTACAGTAGCTTGCCATTTTATTATCTGGCATTTGAGTTAACTGCCATAAGGTAAAACTTAAATTAACACGCTTAGCTATGTAGCGATGGCTGTGCAACAGTGGATAAGCAATTGGTTAAGCCATTTATCCTGGGTATTTTTTATAAAAAAGGAAGCAAACTATTATGATCCTTTTGTTAAGAAAAGTTTTTTTTTTTTTAATTTCAAGAAATTAATTCCAACCTCTTGGTTCAGTTCTGTTCATTGTAATCAGTCTAAGTGTTCTGTTCTGTATTCAGCTACCAGAGAAGAAAAGGAATAATTATCCATGAAACATCAATAGTTGTGTATGCTCAGTTACTCACTGGTAATAGATATCAACTAAACCAAAGTGGAGAAGTTTATTTGGAGAAGCAGTGGTCAAAACAAGCTCTTCCTTTTGTTTACCAAACTGTTGTCAAGGTAAATATACAAGTTCAGTATCTTCTTGCACATAGCTCCTTACTTTATTGGGGCAGGGGTACGGACGGGGAGGAAAGGGTATATGCTCCTTTAAAACAAAAGAATAAACAAAAATAAGCACCTTACATTAATGTAGTTTATTATATAAAAAAACATAATGTGCTTAAGCAAGTATTTTTTCACAAAATTTAGGACCCTGTTGCACAGTTTAGAGATCTTAACTGAAAAAATGCCTTTTGTCATCTTTTTACAGATGGTATTTTGTATGAAGTACAGTAGTGGTGCTCTACACGGTAGCATAGTTGCTTGTGTAACAGCAGTTGTAATACAGCATTAACTACTTTGCTTTCAATTAATTATTTCAGACTCAGATAATGTTTTAGAAAAAGCATCTCTTTATAGGAACTTTTTAATTATTCTGCTGGAACTGAATGCTATTTAACATTGTCAATTTTGTTTTTTTCATGTAGGATATCAAAGCCTTTGACTCTCGTTTTTCAAACATCAAAACTTTGGATGACTTGTTTCCTCCTGGAAGTACAGCCTTTATGCTGGGATCTCCTTACTACGGCTGCATGGGAGAAGTTAGTTCCAATAATTTTGTATATTTTCCCCCTAGATTTCTTTTTTGCAAGCCTAAAATAATCTGACATGTTGTGTGGCAGTAGTGGTCATTTGCTAGTTAAAAATTTAAATGAAAGATTCCCTGATGGTTTAGTCAGAGGAGGAGGGGGTTCTTCTGCTTTCCTTATCACTGTTGCTGGTATAACATAAGGTAGCATAGCTTGAATGCAGGATTATTTTTATTAATTATTTGCAATACAGAGTGTTTTCATTTTGGACCGTTTTCAGTCATGGATTCCTTTGATTTCATGCGGTTTGATTGCCTCTATGAGGAAGCAGTGTACAGGTCATGGCAAGATGATGAATCCCGAAGCATCTCTGTGCCTACTGCAACAGAATTGTTGATAAAGTAGACTGCAAGGTCTAGTATCCGAAGACTGCTCTTTTTAAATAATGTTTTTAATATGTTATATTTCTCTCCAAGGTTCAAGATTCACGTGATGTGATCACAGAAGGTAGAATTCGTGTAGTTTTCAATATTCCATGTGAACCCCAGCTTGATCCCTTAATACAGAACCAACATGTAAGCACTTCTGGTTTTCTAGTAAAACCTTAAACAATGAGTCAAATATATTTTGCAATGATAAATGTCTTTAAGGGATGCTTCCATATTATTCATTTGCCATTTGTATAAAAATCCTTGCCCTTCGGGAGTTGCCAATATTTTTTGTTTGTTTGTTTTAAAGAAATATTCTGTGAAATACAATCCTGCGTATATTTTGGCCAGCCGACTTGGAGTAAGTGGATATCTTGTCTCCAGATTTACAGGGAGTATCTTTATTGGAAGAGGATCAAAGAAAAAGTAAGTTCTCTTTGTGAATTTTGACCGTAGAGAAGCTTCTAAATTCCAATACAACTCTACAAAATTTCTTCTGTGTTTAAGTGCTGTTCTTATCAGGTGCATAACTGTTTTGTGATGTGAAGTTTTCTTTAAATTAATTCATATGCAGTGTTTTTCTCTCTTATCATAAACTTCTTTTTAGTTTTTGTTTACTCAAGAGTTGTTCTGTTGGCTTTAGTATTGTGGAAAGACATAAATTGACTTTCCTGATTAACTACTTGCATAATTGAAGCAGGAGTTTGAACTGACTTTGCCACACTGAGAATAAAAAAGTAGAATTGTGGTCTAATTCCGTTGTATGTATCATTAGTGCTAGTATAAAGGGATACTGATTGTACCTGTAACTTTTTTGAAGAACTAGTTAAGACTAAACCTGCTTAAAATATATAAAGGAGGCAACCCCTGCAGTTCTCTGAATGTCAGAATTGTGGTTTCCTAACACAGCTCACTAAAGTGATTGATGTATGAGCAGCATCTTGTGATTTAACATGTACATTTGTTCCCCACTGATTGTTCAGGGACATCCTTCTACTTCTTGGTAAATGCCAGGTAGATTGTGGTTGATTAGATCTCAATTAAGGAAGAAATAAAGTATTTCCTACCTTCTTTTGCAATAAGGTATGGGCATGCATGTGGACAGCTTGTGTCCCGTAACGTTTACAGCTGTCATGATGCTAACAAGTAAACAATACCATGAATTTTTTTTTTTCCCATGGTTTAAGGCTGAGGATGTATGTTTATGTAGTTTTTTAATGTATGTACAGACACATATATACTATTCCAAGTGAACTTTTTCTTATTTCCAGTCCTCATGGAGATCACAAAGCAAATGTGGGGCTAAACCTGAAGTTCAATAAGAAAAATGAAGAAGTTCCTGGCTACACTAAGAAAGTTGGAAATGAATGGATGTATTCTTCTGCAGTAGAACAACTACTTGCTGAGTATTTAGAAAGGTAAATCTTGAATATAAACTTCATCCAAATTATCCTTCTTCCTATCAGTGTTTGGATGTTGTCCTCTGGACACAGATCTGAGAACTGATGAGTTTGCTTTTGGAGATTGCTTGATGGAATTTCTTTTATTCCAGCAGTCTCCTTACAACAGTCTCTCCATCCAAGGAGAAGCATATTTTGGGACAGAGAAATTTTTTCAGCAGCTTACCCTTTACAAATGAAAAGTATGACACTAAATTAAGTAAACAGTAATCTATTTGGGCTTCATAAATTCTGAAGCCCATCAAAGTTTGCTTTGGTGATGCTTTTTTATGGTCTGTGCTGATGTGAAGCTAAGTTTGTCTTCCATTTACTCATTTTTAGGGTCCCTGAACTATTTAATTATATAGCCAAGAATAGCCAGGAAGATATCTTCTATGAAGATGACATTTGGCCTGGAGAGGATGAGAATGGGTAAGCCATCTTTCTCCAGTTTTGGGGTTTTTTTTCTTTTCTAGAATAAGTAGAATAAAGGCTGACAACAGTGTGAAAATGATGTTGATTGTATAGTGGCTGCCACGTAACTGAAACCTTGCTGTTCCTTGAGCAGCATCATTGTTCAGTGATGAGTCTGAAAAAATTATCAGAATGTTGGACATTCCAGTTGTGAAGTTCAAGTCTTTGTCAGACTCCTATCTCAAGTCCAATAAATGAGAAATCTCATTTTCGATGCCTACTTCATAATTCTTGCTTTTAAAGAAACCTTCAGTAAGAATAGTCATGAATAGTCATAAAGTCACCAAAAGATCATTTTTGGAAAATAAGCTATCATTATTTTAATTGTTTAAGATCACTTTGAATTTGAAAAATAACATGTACGGAATTTAAAGTACTTTGCACATTTTCAGTATACATTCAGTCAGTTTGACGGGAGACAAGGAGCCACCTTGGTTCCAAATACAGTATAGTAACATTAGAAAAGCTTTTATTATTAGCTAGTACGCCCTATTCACGTGCTTGAGTTAGTAAGTCTGCATGGTGCTGCACTCCGCAGGACTCTTGCCAGACAGATATACCATTGTGGGACTCTTCTGTTATAAGAACCTCAGGGTATTATGCCCCTCTGGTAAAACGGAGCACAAACCTGCAGTTTGTTCTTACTGTGTTGGGAGAAACAGCTGGTCACAGAACCTTTAATTGCAGCTGAACATGGTTAGTTGTTTGGATGCAAACATAATTTACTGAATACTTTTAAGTAATTTCATTTCTAAACTTTTTTTTTCTGGCTGAGACAAAATTTCGGGTTATAGTTTTGAAACAGTATTGCATGATTCAATTACATGGGTTTTTTCTAACCCCTATTGTAAACTCATACAGAACTCTTACATTCATAAAGTAACAGAATTTATTCAAGCATTTATACAAGCATATGCCTATATCATAATATTTGACCAAATAAATCGGGGAACGTGGTAAAATGATTAGCTTATGCAGTTGAAAGTTTTAATTCATGTCCTTTTTTATTTAGAGCTGAGAAAGTTCAAGAAATTGTTGCATGGTTAAAGGCACATCCTGTGTCTGCTTTGTCTCGCTCATCTTGTGACTTGCAAATTTTGGATGCAGCCATTGTTGAGAAAATTGAGGAAGAAATAGAGAAATGCAAGGTATGCAGCTTGACATCATTGTGAGCAGGAGTGAACAAAAAAGCAGCTGTTCATTATTTTCTAAGTTCTTGAATTAGAGTAAGACAATTGAAGATTCCTTGTTGTTCCAGAGAAAAAGAATACAGAATGTAATGTAAGGTCTGAATTTTTAATGTGAGTTGTCCCAGAAATTCAGAAGAGCTCATTATTAATCTTTTTAATTGACTCACTCTTTTTGAAGGGATTCAGCCGCATTAGCCCATACTCTGAACTCTGTCTTTTGGTGATTTCAGAAAGGAAGAGGTGTCAGTATATATTCTGAACTCCTGAAGTGCTGTTTCTAAGTGCAATATGAGCCGTTCTTTCCTTGCACTTTCTCTTTTTGGTCTGAGGAAAACTAGAAAGTTGTTTTCTGAAGGCCACAGATAAAAAAAGGCACTAAGGAAATTACTAAAGCAAAAGCTAAAGGCAAAGCCACATGAAATAACGGCCTGATGTTTTTGAAATTATTTGCTGGGGCGTGATAATAAAAGTGGTGTGAATTCTGGAATTGGCCAAACAATGCAAAAGCTTTCGTAAGAAATCAGTCATGTTTTAAAAACTGGACTCAGTCATCCTAAAGACTTAATGAAAGCTGTATGCTTTTGTCTAAAAGAAACAAAAGAATTCTACATTATTTTTTCAGGTGTTTTCTTGTACCTGAAATCCAGTGTTTGTTCCTGCATTACTTTGTAATGACTTTCTGTTCCTTTCCTTTAGCTGAGAAAGAGCAACAAGAAGGTGCGAGTAACTGTGAAACCCCATTTGCTGTACAGAGTAAGTGATGTAAAAAGGTGGTGTTTTGGTTTTTTTTAAAGAAAAGTTAAGCTGTCCGGATCACGTTTGTTTTACCTAAACTTACCAACTTTCAGAGTGTGGAGTTTTAGGACAGTATTGATGGAAGAAAAAGTTTTATGATGCCTTCTTGAAAATCAGTTTGAGAACAGTAGGCTGTCTCTAAAAGGAATTTCTAACTACAAGCTCTGTCATGTACTGATTTTCAGTTCTTTTCTACCTTCTGTCCTTCATGTTTCTACAGTTCTTATTGGCTGTATAATGCAGGCAAAATAAAATTCTCTCTTCTTCCCTGTTTTGCTTTTTGTTCGGTTCTTGACATATGACCAACTGCTCACCTTGCCTGGTGTTTCACAGATACCCATGTTGCTGATACAGGCAGGTTACACTTGATGGATTTATTTTGTCTAAATTGATCCCCTTGGTCTGTCTTGGATCACTGTTCTCAGGCAAAAGCAGTGAGTGAGAGTTGCAAGAAAAAAAATAGTGAAAGTGTGCTTTGTGTCTGGGGAAGGAGGGTTCTATGTTCTTAAACATTTTTTCTCAGCAAGTTTGTTTTATAGTGTGTTTCAGGGATTGTTATAAATGCATTTTGATTGTAATCCCTATTTTTTTGCAAACATTAACACAGTCTTTTGGTTATTGTCAGCCATTAGAACAACAGAATGGGGTTGTTCCAGATCGAGATGCAGAGTATAGGCTGTTTGACCGTGTTGTCAATGTGAGAGAGAACTTTTCTGTTCCAGTTGGTCTTCGAGGTACCATTATAGGAATAAAAGGAGGTAATTTTTTTCTTCATAATTGTAGCATTATAGCTATATAACAGCTCACCTAATGATGTGAAAGCAAGCTTCAGAAAAGTGTTTTGTATAGTGGTTGTGAAAGCACAGAAATTTCTCACCTGTGAAGCATATGCAACTTAAAGCTGCTAGTGGGTATTCTATTTTAATTTCATGTGTTAGACAGCTGTACTTTGAATAAGAAATTACCCTTTTTCCTTCTTGATGTGAAGGAGGCAAGAAAGATCAATAAGAGAGAACGGAGGCTGCAAAAAAGGAACAAAATGAAGTTATGGGAAGATATGGGCAAAGTTAAGAGAAGTAGAGACAAGCCCAAAAGTATTAGCCTTAGTACTTACATTGAACATTAAATTTTATCAAGTATGATAAATTGTTTTATATCAAATTTGGGGTTTACTCTGTGATACTCCATTTCTGTTAAATGTCATGGATTTATACCTTCTTTGACAAGAAGATTATCCATAAATCTATTTCAGGTAAACAAAAGGATGTACCGAGTCATATTTGGGTGTAACAGTTTGAGGTCTAGTAATAGAAATTGTTTTCTTACCTGGCATTGAAGTAGTTGGTTTCACATTCGGTTTGGATCTAGCAGAATTGTGAATCGACAAGACTTGAATGCAGCTTTTTTACAGCAGTATTCTTTTCTCCATAATGATTATATACTAGTATAATTTTAAAGGCTTATTAGTCTATCCTTATGCAAGAAGGTAATGTTAAAGCTGTTGGTTTCTGACTGCCTAGATGTAAAGATTGCTTGCATCTCTTTTCTGGCAGTTTCTGACAAGTGTGACATTCTGCTATAAACTGCAGTTCTGTTAATGCAGCATGATAAGTTGTTTTGCACGGGACATTTCTGTTAAAAGTGTATCTAAAAGGACAGCCATATTTGACTTGGAGAATAATTTCCAAATTGCTGTTAATTAAATTACTCATTTAAGGCATAAGGAATTTTTTGTTGCTAATTAAGTTAGTTTTCGATCTCTTCATTATTTGTTGCATAACTAATATAGATATAAATATAATTTAGATGAAAACAGCTAATGTTACGTATCTAGGATGACATTTTACTTCATTTTCTATAGCCAGTAGAGAAACAGATGTGCTCTTCGAAGTTTTGTTTGATGAAGAATTCCTTGGAGGCCTAACTATAAGGTTTGTGCAAGGGGTTTCACAGTCATTTCATGCTGTTGGTATAGATGGCATGAAATTGTTGCAAAATTGTTGCCTTTGGTTTGGTTGAGTATTTTTAATGCCTCTTTATAAAACTTTGTTTCTCAACAGTGTTGGTCAGTTTTTATTTCTTTTGTGTTTCTTTTTTCCTCTTTGAGTAGGGATAATTTTTGTGAAGCTTTAGCTTTTGGAAATGCTCACAGTAATAGTAATGACTGTTGTTTTCTGGTTTTGACAGCCCAAAGCCAAAGGGGGGAGCACAATGGGATTAACATTGTGTGCAATGATACTATATTTCAATATTGGATACAGTTTTCAGCCTCTGCTGTTCAAACTTTAATTGTTATCTTTTGGTATAGAGGCAACAGTGTTCTTAGATATATTGAAATGGCAATAATTAAACAAGAGGAACCAAATATATAATTTTATTTTCTTAAGGTGCTCACCTGCCAGAGGTTATCGTCTGCCATCAAGTGCCTTAATTAACCTGTCTCATGGTAGTCGGTCAGAAATGGGAAATCAGAAACTGACGGCCATAGTTAAACCTCAGCCAGCTGTGAATAACTACAACTCCTACGCATCTGATCTGTCATCTGTGTGCTCGCAAAAAGTGCATCTCGGAGGCCTCAACCATTCTCCTCGCTCTCTTTTTGTTCCTACTCAAGTAAGACTTTTCTTTCATTTGTACAAAAATGTTTTTCCATAGAACTGAGTTATGACCATGGTTATCTTCATTGGTACAAACAAAATTTAATTTTTATGTCAGTATATTAGAAGTAGGATAATCCTTATCCTGGAGAAATTAGTTAATCCAGTAATGAAAGGGACCGAAAGTTCCTTATTGACAGTTGTTTTGCTTTGAGTTGCTCCAGTTGCATTTCCAAGAGACAACTATTTAGTTCAGAGCAGTGACACCACATTTGGTGTCAACAAATTGTTTGGGCAGAGAAACAATTATTTCCTTAAAGCTCTGTTCCAAGTAATGCTTCCTGTGGGCCAGGAAGCATTGTCCATGCTCAGAAAGAGAAGACATGATTTTCTTGTCAGTGTCGCTTCTTGGTTACGATTTACTGTGTTTGAAAATACAGTAAAGGAGGAAAAATAACAGGTGAATTGGGGTTCTTACTGGTTCAATTAAACTTTATTTTTTGAGTGACTCCTTTAAAGAAAATTAGCTTAATGGGAAACTTCATGTTGCTGTAGGAGTGTTTGAGAATTATCTCATGTTTTCTAAGTCTATAAAAGAAAAATTACTTTCTAAAAGAAAATTGAAGGCAATGAAACACTTCTGATGTTTGGGGTTTTTTTTCTCTTAATGATCTAGCAGCTGAATGGAAGACAGCATTACAATCTCAGGGCTGAAAATCAGGGCAACTCTAACTCACCCCAGAAAGGATCATTTCTGAGTGGCAATCAGAAAAACAAAGTGAGTGTTCTGATTCACCTAAACGTCCTATGTTAACTGTGTCTCAATAGTTATTTTGGACCCCTGTTTGGAGTGGGTGTCCTTTTCTCGTGATTAACAGATAGCATTGTTTTAGTACATCAGGTACTTTAGTCCAGATACGGACTGGAGCAGAACTTGTCCCAGTACTTGAATGAGTTTCGTATCCTCTGTTATGCACATTTAGATTCTATATTTTCAAGTGTTTTTTATGTAGCTGGGCTTCAGTTCTGTGGTAACATACCTGTAATGTTGTGAAGCAATTGATAAGCAATTGTTGTGAAGACTGATTGATAAGGCCTTACAAAATAAGGGATTAATAATAAGATTTAAGAATACTACCAATATAAAGCTATGCTTTTGAAACTATTTTGAATCATCATCTCAGTTTAATTATGTGATCAGTGATCTTTCCTATGTTAATAACAAAAACAATCTCAAAACATACTAAGCTCATTTCAGTTTAATAGTGATTCTTAGGAAAAGTTCTTACATAAATACAAGGCACCACAGTAGCCTATTTCATAAATTAGATACCTGCAAGTGCTACTAGCGTCAGTAAGAAAATTTCTGCCGGCTGAACACTGTTAAACTCGGACCTTAGGATTTTCAGAATGTCTTTGTTTATGATTAGCTGTTCAAAAGTTGAGTTTATAGCTGCTGAGTTTGTTGGGTGTGTTGTTTCTTACTTTGTCAGGCACAGAGTAAGCAAGATGATGAATTCTGCAGCATATGGCAATCATTGCAGAGTTCTGGAAAGTCTCACCACATTCAGCAAAACATGCATGAGAAGGTTAGTATATAAACTTTAAACAGATCCCTAGGTTCAAAATGTGAAGGTACTTAATTTTATACATCAGTTCATTACATCAGAAAACTTTCTAGCTAATGTTACTTTCATCCAGAGCGTTTATTTGTATTGTTACACAGGGTAGGCATAGCTCTGGAAAGAGGTAATCATGAGGTACTACTATGTAAATGATAGATACATAGCTTTCTGGTTAAGGTTTGATGTTTGAAATCCTAGGGTGCGGTTCTACCTCAGGAAATCAAGCTGGGAACTAGCAATCAGTTCTATAAGCCAGGATTCAATGACAGCAGCTTTAAAGGTCAGCAAAGAAAACAGGAGCCATATAAAAAATGTAAGTACTATAATTAGAAATTGTGTTGAGGAGAACTACTTGCTTTGTCTGATCTTCACTGAAATACCTATTGAGTTTTTTGTAGTTATTGACAGAAAATAGTTTATTATAGCTATATAAACACTACATTGCACTTCTTATTGTCAAACAATGATCCTGGTGTGCATACTAGGTTATTCCACACTTCATCCTGAATTTTTTAATCAATCTGTTTTTCATTATGATGACTTTCCACCCATCTGATGTAAAACCAAACCAAAAAACCCCCACAACTTGGCTTTGAAAATTTGCTTGTGATCGTATTTGTAGAATATAAAATTAAATACATTATTGCATGTACTTCATTTTATTTTATCCTACAAGAAAAGCATACTTCAAGTGACCTATAAAGTATGAATCAAACATTTGATTCAAATTAATGCAACTCTATGTACTTTTTTTTTGAGTCTTGATTATTATTATGGATTTTAAGAGCATTTCAAAAGACTCTATTCTTTTGTAGTTAAAGAAGATTCCAAAGTTACAAGAGGTGAAAGTCAGCCACACAATAAAATATCAAACAAACAGGTAATTTCTTCTATCCTGAGTAAATGTATTCTTTTCATTTTACTCTGATCTGATCCATCATTTTACAGATTTCTCTTTAACTGGCATCTTAGTTAATTCTTTTACTAGGTAGATTTTATTTTGGAGATTTTTTTTTTCTCTAGAGATTTCATAGACAGAAAATGAGAGAAAATGTATAAGATATATAATGATAACACCAAATGATTTTCCTATTCCTCACAGACTAATGCTCTAATGGGAAACAGAAATGCTACGTTTTCAGTAAGCTAAAATCCTCTAAGAATATCAGCTTATGAAAGCTATTGCAGATGCATTTCTAATATGATGTGTTATAATGGGTAATGGAGTGTTAGTATTCAATAATAAATGCTGCAGTTTATTTCAGAATTTTGCAGGTGTGAATAAGTACAATGTCAAACTTTTGAAGAGGAATGAAGGTCCCAACATGCCTGGAATTCAGAAGGCTGTGGTTGATGGTCCCTGTACAGGTGGAAAGGTAAGAGCTAGATAGTTGATTTTCTTGTGCCTTTGGAATAACTTCAGTTTCCAGTCCAATTTGTTCCAATTATTCCTGGTCAGTTGTATGCAAATTCATGTTTATAACAGGTACAAGACAAATCTGTATAACCTTGATCAGTCTTTAAATCAATTCTCTATTGATCAATACTCACATCTTTCTAATACACAACAGTGTCTGGATATCTGTCCACACTCTGAGCAGACATGACTGTGATATGCCCAGCCTTAGAGAAAAAAATCCCGAATGACCATAAAATTAATCTCTGATATACCCTGCCTCTTGTATCTGCTTGTAATATACTAAGTTGATGCACCTTTTATTTATTTATTTATTTTAAGAAGGACAATGAACTTGAAAGCCTTCTAGCTACTTTGAAAATTTCCAAAGAAAATGAAGTACAGACTTATTCCAAGGAAGCAAGAGCTACAAATGAGGAACATCTGTCACCACAATCATTTGCTATGGTCTGTATACTGCAGGAATCATTACACTGCAATTTAGCATTTGCTGTCTTAGCATCAATGCTTCTATTTAAAGAAACTCTGTGAAACATCACACTATATTATTAAACATATTGATGAGCTTTTAATTAGCTATTCTCAAAGAAAATTAACAAACATTTGTTTATGCTAAGATGCTTTTATCTGTGCTTTGATAAAATATAACTAATAGGAAAACAAAAATTCAGGTTTTGTTAGCGATTATGATATTCAGAATTAAGTAATAAAGTAGCGTTATCTGAATGCCCTCATGTCCCTGAACGGTTTATTTTATTTTTAAAGAAAGGAACGCAGATGCTCAAAGAGATTTTGAAGATAGATGGCTCTGACCCAGAAACAAGGAATGAAGTGAAATCCCAAGTTAATGATGTTCCTGCTCCCCCTAGTAGACAGGATTGCCATGGAGCTGCCTTGCAATACAGGCAAACAAAAAAAATGGGTATGTTCACGCATCAGCTCATAGTTCAGAGCTTCACCTTGTAGTGACATTTTAGAACATAGCTAACAGTATGGTACTGATTTCCTGATAGTAGTTACTGATTAGTAACAAAATGTCCATCTTTTTCAGTTCTACTTCTTTATTCAGGTCTAAAAGTGTCATTAATATATAGTCTCCTGTTTTTTGTTAATCAGATATGAAAATACCTGAAAAAAGTCAAATATGCTTTTTTTTCTGTTAATAATAAAGTTGCTGTCTTTTCAGTGCAGGAAATGTTCGTGATACAGCTTGCTTTTTTTTTTTCTTTTCTTTTGTCAGCTGCTTATATGAACAAGCCTCATAGCACTGGAGGCCCTCAGAACACACCAGCACTGGAAACTGGAGGTCACCCTTTCGCTTGTCCACAGCCTTCACTGTCTACTGTTTCTGAACTTTCTCGAATTTGTTCTCTTGTTGGAATGTCACAACCAGATTTTTCTTTCCTAAAAACACCACAGGTAAAAAGCTTTTTCTGCAAAGGTTAAAGTTCTCAAATTTTGTTTCAACTGTCCTATGTTAAACATTTGGACTGAGCACTGAAATCCATCTAAAAATCAACCTTAGCTCCTTTTGTTGCCCTTTTTTCAAAACAAACAAACAAATCCTCTGTTTCTATCTCATAGTTTGTTTGTCTGCAATACAAAAGCCTTCAAAAGTCTTATCTCGTCTTTCTAGACCATGACAGTGTGTCACATAAAATTATCAAATGGTTTGTTGGTTCACGGACCGCAGTGTCATTCTGAAGCTGAAGCGAAGGAGAAAGCTGCGCTTTTTGCTCTACAGCGTTTGGTGAGGGTGCAAAGAATCTTTTAAAATCTTTGTCTCTATTGCATTGCATCTGTTTGTAATCCTCCATTTCCTTCTTCATAGAGTTCAATAGGAGTGAACTTCCCTTTGCCTCCACCTCCGCCTCCACCAGTGTTTCCAAATTATCAACCACTGGGGGTTCCTGTGCCACCTGGATCTATTCCTCCAGTATTTGCACAACCCCCTGGTAAGTATTTGACTAGTACACTTCTCAAATATTGTCATGATATCCTGTAATTGTAATAGTTCTTTCTATGAAAACAAATGTCTTCCAGGAAGCCCCATTTTTAGTCTTCGTGTGTGTAGTTGTATGTCTGAACTGCATTGAAAACAGTTCACGAATCTCTTCCCATCGATACGCAATTTGATACAAAGAATCACGTGTATCCCAATTATTTCTTTTCCTCAAGATTGTGTTTGTCTGTTCAGTCTTAGTTGGTTTTTTTGTGGTTTTTTTTTCCCTTCAAAACAGTAGTAGTTGGTTCAAAGCTGATAGTCCCAGTCAAGAGTTTCTAAGAAATCGCTTCCTTGATTTTCTATGTGGATTTTTTTTTTCCTGTATAGTTAATGGTTATCCGTGCATTAGTGTTTTTATTTGTTAATAACCAAGTTTTACTGAAGTACTGCATCACAATCCTGTTGTACACTGCCAAACATTAGCGTGGTAAGTAACCCCTCCCAAAATTGCTGAAAATCCTGGTGGCGTTTCTGTTTCCCGTCTATTTTTTTTATTCTACTAAAGCTCACATTCACAGCTAGTAATTAATGAGTCAGCACCATCGTAGCATCCTAATAACCCATACAGCAGCTGCTACATCTCTTTTCTCCACAGTTTCTGTGTTGTTGACTTGTTTCAAAAGGATGGCCTAAACTTGCAGCCTCGTACTAATACAGTTCACTCAGCTAAGGATGCGAAGATCCTAAGTTACGTGCACTCTGAAATACAGAAGCCGTGACTTAGTGCTCTTAACTGTGCTGTCATTTAGGTGTAGTTCTGTAAAAGCAGAACTGTTTGTTTGGATTTTTTTGATAATAAATAAATACTTCTCTATTTTCAAGTAAATATGAAGACTATGAGGCTTTACTGGAAAGAGAAGCAACATGCAGAAAAATGTAGTTGGGGTATTTTTGAGGTCTTGGGGAGTTGCTATCCTTTTTTTGAGAAAAGACAGCTAAAAGTTATTTATTTTCACAGCTAATATAATGCCTCCATCATCTCACATGTTTGGTCCAGTGTCCTGGGGAACTCCAGTGCCTAAACATTATTATCCTGGCTCCTACCCAGGAAATGTGTCTCTTGCAGGAACTATACCAGTTGGTTCTCACAACCAGTTTATACCTCTGCAGGTAAGATTGGCAGGTTTGACTTCCTGTTCTGTTTTTGTAAAAAATGTGCCTACATGAGGAATGCAACAACACCCCCACTGTGAAGCACTATTTAGTATTAGAAAATTACTGTAAAAAATTTTATGCATGTTTTCTGAAAGTGGAATATTTGCAGTTTTTTAAGAATGCATTCTGTTAAATAATATTTATTTAATTTAAAGGTAACTAAAAAAAGGGCTGCTAGCAAGAAAAACTTTGAGTTCAAGGAGTTTCAGAGTTCCCCTCAAGCTGCACCACTAAAGAATGAACAGCCAGTGTCTTCTGACCACATTCAGCAAGATAGTTCTTCAGCTCCTTTAAAATCTCCTCAAGCTGCTCAATCCACTGTTTCATTTCAAGACAATGTGGCTACGCCAAGTGCTCCTCATAACAAATCAACACCAAACACTTCCAGCAAGCGAAAGCCAAGAAAGCTGGCTGTCAATTTTGGCGCACCAAAATCTTCAGAATAAATATGGTAGCTAGGTGTATTTCATCTTTAACTCTTCCCCCACTGTTATGTTCTATCATTTAAAAAAATCAGAAAGCTCTATTAAAAAGACCAGCCACTTTAAGTATAATATAGAATGAAATACATTTTATTTTCTATGATTTTCAGGTTGTTACGACAAATATAAAAATTCTGTTAAAACTTAATTATTTTGACTTAAATTAGCAAAAGCCAGGAAATGCTGACTTAAGGTTACCATGCCATCCATTGTGCCTAGGTTTCTAAACAGTGGCTTACAGACTATACCGGGTAAGCAGCAATAACAGTGGCAACCTTAATTCAGAATTGCTGTGCTTTTTGGGAAGGATGTGGTGCGGTAATAAGTTGGGCATCAAACACTGCTTAGTATGACATTTTGTATTCTAGCTTAATTTTAAATAGTGTAATAGAAAGGAAAAAAAAAATTTACATGCAGCTTTCATATTGGCTCTGCAGGTCATTCTGAGTTGAATCAGTGTGACTGAAACCTAACTACAGTGGAACTGCCAAATTTGTTGTAACTGTGAACCGCTAGGTTTTATACCAGAGGGCAACAGCTTTACAACTTTCAAAACGTAGGTGTTACTGTATCTCTAGTATTAGAGTGGCAAAAAGTGGTTGCTGATGCAGAATCTGTTCCAGGAGATCAATTTATAGGATGTATTTAATAAAAAAATATGTTTGCAAAGTAGAGACCTCTTTGGTAAAATTTGTTTAATTTTTTTAGTCTAGCAGCGTTATCAATGTCATTGTTTTCTGATGATAAAATAACACAGATACGTACTACAGATCTACATATCCCGCTAAAATGCTAGTGATAGCCTGACTTTTTTCTAAATTATAAAAATTGGCAGAGTTTAAAGATTTCTGTTTGTGTAGTATGGCTGTCAAAGTTATGTTTACTAAGAGTCCATTTCAGACAAAAAGATGAGTTGTATTTATAAAAGTAACTCCGTCATTCTTAGTTCATATAGGAAAAAAAAGAAGGCTCAAAGGTCCCTGTACTATTTTTAACCCACATGTTCTGTTTTTATTGACGTTAATAAGAAATGTTCAGTCTAAGAGAAAATTTGAAGCCTCAGTTGGTGCTGTTTTACTGACATTGATTGAACTTCGTTTTTCTTCTTTATTCTAATCTGTTACAGAAAAAGTATTTTTCCCCTAAGGCCCAGGAAGCTTAGGAATAAAGCCTACTTTAGTGATTCATTTTGTTGCCCCTGTTGGATCTGCAAGCCTAGACTTTCAATTCCCCTACCTTGTTCTTTGCCTCCATTTCTTGGTCTAGTACCAAGTTTCACATTGTTACCATGTTATAGGATTTTTTTATGTTGATTTCTCTGAAACAGGTGTTGGCTCAGCAGCGTTTGTAGAATAGCAGCAAGCCCTATAGAAAGGATCACAGAGGTAAAAACAAGGTTAAGAAATTTTATTTTGTTTTACTTAGTATCACAAACCTTGTAGAATAGTCTACATACAGTCTTAAAATACATTGATTTTATTGTTTTATTTATAGGCATCTAGTCTCAAGAGAGTTTGAAGCCATATTCTTATTGAAGGGAAAGTTGTATGTTTTGGTGATTTATTGTCTTTAGCAATGTGAGGCTGACACGATGCCGATATTTTAGACATGTTTATGTGAAATTTAGTTATGAGACACGGATGTTAGTCCCCCATATACTATATGAACTATCTGATCATCAGAGAAAAGATCTGTTTAGAAATTCGTGTGACACAGACGAGGCTACATTAGATTCTTGCGTCACCTCATCTCGCAGATTCTAGTCTCCTTGAAACTTTACCACAGGCGTCATCATAAAAGACTAAGCAGTTGATGATTGATAAACATATTGTAGTTCTGTTGGAATTTTAAATTTCCTTAAAATGACAGAATTTTGACATATCTGGATAGCCAATTTATGCAGATCTTTTAGAAACAAAGTTATGAAGGACACTGTACTCTTAACACCAGTAAAGAGCAATTTTTATTATTAATTACTTACTTCAATCTAAGACTTCCTCTCCCTCTTCAAGTAGAATTGCTATATTTAGTATATATAGCTGGTTAAACACTTAATTCTGTGGCTGCTGCATATTGTATTAGTCCCTGGTTTTTAGTTTATATATTCTATGATACTGACTGCCTGGTGCCCAGTTAATTACAGTTTTACATGTCCTGGTAGATGTAACATCTGCATTGACCTATGCCATGTCCCCTGTGATTTCGGTTTTTATATTTTAACAAGGTGATTATGTTTAAGTCATACAGATATAAATTTAAGTATTTGTTTTTCTCATAGATATAAAGTATTTTGTAAGCACTGGAGTTTTTCATTAGATCTTATACAGAGCAGTATTTTACTAAAAATCCAAAAGGGAAGACTTTTATGTGCGCATTTTTGTAGTTTCTGATTTTTTTAAAATAACTTTTCATTGTTTATCTGCCAAGTCAAATGTTTTAAATTTGCATATGAATGGATACAGAATGTATTTTTTGTGCTGTTTAGTGTTAAGTGTGCATTTGCAGATTTTTAGCATGTAGTTGCACAAAGGACTGTGCAAAGATATTTTAAAATATGAATATATGATACACTGAAGGAAAAACATTCATAAAAGTTAAATGCTATATAAAACTTTAATGCAATAGAATAATTTTATAAATTGTGTCTGTGTCTGCTTGGATTAAATATTGAAACAAGAAACATTACTTATTTTCACTGTTTTATTTTCAAATACTACGTGGGAACGTCTGTATGCTCCAAACCAAAATTAAGATACAAATTAAAACCCATGAAGCCCAATTTCTGTGATTCTCAGAAGCAGCAACTGCCCGCCTCTGAGCTGTTTTGTGATGGCTTTCAACTACTACTCGATTAAAGATAGGAAGCTTGTTAAAAAGACTGTTGCTCACTTTGCAATTAAAAGCATGTAACCAGATACTCATCTTCCAAAACATCTTTGGCCTCTGTCACCCATTAGATTTAAAAAATAATTTAAAAAAAAAAAAAAAGCTATAGAAAAGGCAGTAAGATTACTTTCCAGCAAGTTCAGTCCTAGTGGTTCTTAACAAGGTGCAAAACCAGCCGGTGGCTGAAAAACAGGAGAAAAATAGGAGCCATGGGTACCTGAAAATATTTGACACCCGAATGTGAAGCCTTTTTCTGTACCTGGAACAAAACATTGTGCTGAGATTTTTGCCACAGTACAGAATAGTTACCTCATTTGTAACAAGGCTTCTAAGAGAAGCATAATGACAGTTTGCGCTAAAACTAATGTGTTTGAATTTCTTCAAGAAACAAATGGCAAGTTAAGTTTCATAACTGAATTTCCTCATCCCAAATAATAGCAGGTTTTAAAAATTCAAAACTGCCAAATTAATGTTACTAGATTTAACAGTGGGTATTATTTTAGAGTGGGTAAATAAACTTCTTCACCTTTGTATTGCATATATATACCATGTGCTGAGTTTTGTTCTCTTTCACCAGTTATCTCTTCAGATTATAATCAAACGGTACTTGTTGTTCCCTTTTAAAGCATAATGCATGCTGTAGTCATCCCAGTTAATCCTTAGTATCTTTGGTTATGAGTTATAAACTTTGTTAGGATCTGTCTTTTGCCAGCTGCAGCACCAGCTTTTCATGTAGAGAGGTTATTTCTCTTCTCGTAGATTATTGTGTGAATTAACTTGTTTAAAGCAACCAGTGTAAAGAACGGAGTACACTCTTAACATGACCAGCTGCTGCAACTTTGTGTAATGATATTCCGTACAGAACAACAGTCTGGTTGGTATATACATTCAGGTCACATTACTCAACACGAAGATACCGAGATACAATCTTGCATTTCTTCAGCTGTCTTCACATTATTAAGTCAATGGACTTCTAAGTACCGCAGTTATGCTGCATGGCAAGTTCTGCCTCGTTACTCTTCCCATCTCATTGTATAGCACTAAAGGAAATTAAAACAAAGTAAAGAGACAATTTTTAAAAATTTGTCAGTTTGTGCGTAATAAATGTTCGGTGAACACTCCCATTCAAAAGTTAAGTGACTTTTGTTCAATTTAGTTTAGTTCATCTGAACTACTATGTAGATGACCCCTGAGAGTGAGGAATCTCGAAGAAGGAATGGTTATTTACAGTAAGGGATTTTTTTTTTTATTCTTTTTATTTGAGATGTGATCTCCATATGTATTCCATAATCAGCCTTCCTTACTACTGAGAGACAGTTATGTTCTTCTCTTTCTGTCTCTGGAAAGGGGACACAGTGACACCAAGGGCATAAGGGCAGTCTGAATACACACTCTTGGCCAAAAGAATCCAAATTCAGGTGCATGAGGACCCATGAATATTGAGACTGTAACTGATATGTATTTCGAAGAATTGGATATCATGAGGTAAGTAGCTGTTGTTTATTAACAAAAGAATTGGTGGTTCCAACGACAGTTCCTTATTGCTGCCAACTTTTGACAGGCTGTTTACTCTTCTTTTTCTGTAATTTACAAACTTCCTGTTTCATTTCTGTTTTGAAAGACAATACAAATGAAAGGGAACAGAAAGAGGCGCGGTGCCATCAAGTACAAACAGTAAGCCTGATTCCTGTTACTTGAAAGGATGGAGAACGTTTTTCATTAAAATTTCCTATTTTTTCTGGTAAAACTTGGTCAGTATGCATTACTGCATCAGCATTGCTTTATGAAAGTTGATAATCCCCCTTAGTCTTGTATTTTGTGTAATGGCAAGAAAGACAAAGGCTGGCAAGCAAAAGGCAAAATGTAATTTCTGTGCCAGTAACAATAGCAATGAAATTCAAAGTCGGCAGCTTTTAGCATGTCAAGGGTATGGGATGAAGCAAGAACTATGATTCCAGTGCAAGTAGGTGACCTATTTCAGAGTAACGTATGCGTGATTTAGATTAGCACTAATTTGGGATAGAACATGATATTTACTATTAGCTCCTGATGTGTCTTCCAGTACGTATTTCTTTGAAACAGCTGAAATGCTTTGTCAGATATTGAAACTTAACTCAGCAGGGTAAATGGAGAGCAGTACGGGCTGCTGGCACCTCTGAGATCACTAAGCCTAAATTGACAATGTTCGTTCTAGATTTTTCTGTGTTTGTTTAATTTTTTTCCTTTTCCTTTCCCTTGCTTTTTTAATCCCTCAGTCTTTTTTTTTTCCCCTCTTTTTTTTTTACGTGGCTAGGTCTTAATGAAACAATAGTTCTTGCGTGCTTTTTCATCCCTTTAGCCCCTAGTATATCCATTCTCTTGTTCTTCTACTTAAGCTTCGTTGATGGCCATTTTGCTCTCTCTATTTTTAGGATTTTTTTTCTTGTGAATTTCCAGACTTTGAAATCAATGTTCTTTTAAAGAGCTGTTCAGCACTAAATTTTCTAGATACAAGTAACCATTCATCACACAAATATATACACACACACACACGTGTATATATATACTCACACAGATATGTGACTCAGTCTCTTATTTTCTCAAAGCAGTTCATTGTTCTGTCACTTTCAGTTCACATCATAATTCCTTAAGACACATCCAGAGGATGGTGGACATTATCTCCTATATACACATTGCACATGTCCAAGTGTAGTTATTACTTAGGATGGGTTAAAAGCATAGGCAAATAATAAAACATTAACAGAATAAGTACATCAGTTTTCATGTCACTTGCTTTGGTAGATAAATTCTTGGCTTAAAATTTGGTTGTCCTAAAGTCCACCTCATTCTCTGTCAAAGGTTACTTCTGTCACAGCTGGCAGAAAGGAAGGACTGCTGGTGCCTCAGGCACAACGCAAAACCTCACGTATGTGGGCACAGTTTTGATGTGCAATTCTCCAGTGAAAATGCTGGCTTAACCAGTCTCTTATTACTTGTTCCCACTGGATTGTGCCAAACTGTATCGCCACATAATGAACCATATCAAGGAATTAATCTGATTGAATCTCTTTCCCCCATGTTATTTTTCAGCCTGATAGTTCGCCATGGGGCCACAAGAACAGCTGTGTTGGTAAAACAGTTCGGAGCGTGAGGGCGGGATGATTTAGCAAGAATGGAACTGCTTAAGAAACATCCTATCGCTGCCTAAAACTCAAATCACCCACGAAGCTAAAATGCTAGATTAAATGATGTCGTTATATGTGGTTCTGTCTGTTGACTTCAAGGAGAGCAGTAAATTCTGGCAGGAGTACAGAAGGAACTGCTGACGCTGGTCATACGGTAAATTATTGCAGGAAAGTTTGCCAAAAGGTCATTGCTTTCATTTTGGGCTGTCTGTTAAGTTTTCAGGCAAAGCTTAATGAATGATGGATGTGGGCTGCATCAGCCAATGGAGCAACAGAAATTAGTGGGCTCTTCCTTATTTAAATGCAAACTGACAAAGGACCCTGAAGTCAATGCTTTCATAATGTTAAAACTTGTTAAAATTGGATTGCTGAGGAAGTGGGTAAAACGGTAAATAAGAGTTTGATGGGGCCGTGGAAGTGTAGATGCATCTTGACAGAATACAGCTAAGGAAGGGAAGTTAAAGAAAAAAAGATGCATTACAATTTTTGAGTCTTGCTCTCCTAGATTCCAGTAGCTGGAATCCTGTTAGCGCTGCCAGTGGCAAGTTTGATCCTTACTGGAAATCTGGAGGGGGGGGCGAAGAGGCTCCTGTGTATGTCGCACAACAGAAATGCACCTGAGAATAATTTAAAAAAAAAAAAAAAGTTACCTATTCCAAATACCATTTAATTATTCATTTGGAAATGTTAATTAATAATCTGGTCCTAGAAAATATCAAAATGTTTTCTTTCTAGTAATTAGGTCTGCTGGATCTGTAGCGCTCTCGTCTCTCAAGGTCCATTCTAACCTGGATAACTGGGGTAAACCCCTCTTGCTTGGCATCCCCTAAAGTGTACTTGTTGCTGACTGAAACATGCTGAGTGTGATGATAGTGCTTACAAATGTTCAATATAAACTACCTGTGGTGTGGGTTTTGCCATCACTACCAGTGACGGATGATCATCTTGTCCCTGACGTTCTGCTGCTTGGTTGGTGTTACTTCATAATAATTCCTTTTCTTTGCTGCAGCATTGGTCAAGTCTCTGAAGTGCCTCCGCTCCTTCGTTTGGTTTGATATTCCGGTAAAAGATAAGAACAGTCGCGCTTTCCAGAAGCAAAAGAAACTGAGGATTTCAGCAGAGAAGATGCAGACATATGGGCCGCGGCTGCTGTGTTAATTGGTATGTGACCCCAGGTGTGTGAATTCTCTGCCTCCCAAACAGTGGAGATGGCACCTGCATGCTCTCACTTGAACAGGAAGGCTGGGGTGGTAGCAGAGGTTACCCAGGCTTGTTATCTGCGTTGCAGTGCCATGTAGGATAGGTTTGGAGGATGTCAGTACATCTGCACTTTAAATTAAATGTTTCTGGTCTGCGCTAAGATGCACTTGGGACTTTTACCTATGTAGGCAATAAGATTTTGTCTGAGGGTGACGGGTTTTGGATAGACAAAGGGTGCTGGTGTGGGAATGATATTATGTATGACTTATCTGGCATTGGCCAATGTTGTGAAGTCATGTATGGGCAAGCAATGCATGTCTGAAAACCCGTTGCGTCATTTATTGCATTGTTTTTATCACACTGAAAACAGAACAATAATAATATAAAATTTGTATTTCATAAGCTTTTCATAAATTGAGCAATTCAAATATGTGCTCTATATCTGAAATTACATATGGACTGCAACTATGCAAGTTGGTTCATGTTATCTTTTTCCAACGTATATACGGTGTTCCTTTTCAAGATGCATCTAAGTTCTTATTAACCTATTAAATGGAGTTTTAAGATTTGAGTGAAGAATTTGGCTTATGGTCACTCCCATGCAATACAGTGAATTTGAGGGGTACATATTTGTTACATTAAGAGCTTCTAAAAGAAAAATGTAACCTGCACCTCTCTTTTCTTTTTGAAGTTTTGTTTCATCTTGCAGTGAGGTGGGCCCCACTTGTATTGATACTGTAAAAGGATGAAGGATGTCTAGGTGCGTTTTCCCAATTTTATTTAGGGCTTCTTAGTTTTTGACTATTTGGAGAAGTTTTAGCCTTTTATACCAATTACACAGGTTGAATCTTATTTAGGGAGCTTTCTTCAGGAGTTTTAAATAATTATTATTTACGAAAACTAACAGAATAATTAAATTAGTTTGAAGAAAAAGTCTTAATCAGATATGAAGTATTTGATACCTTTCTCTGACATACTATCTATTAGTTGTATGTCAAGAGATTATAATTTGTCAAATTATAGTCACAGAGAATATAAAAGTCAAAGAGTTTATGACTTTTTAATGAGTTCTTCCTTTGGGAGGAGAGGTCTGTGATCCGAACCTCTTTCGCAGTGACCTCTGCGGCTTCCTGGGTGAGGTGGGGAGCATTCCTTATGTAGCTTTCACTCTCCTTTGTATTCCTGGGTTTTAAAGATCCAGTAACATCAGACTGTTATCCCACATAATATCATTTTGTTGTTCGCAGTGCAATTTTTTGTAAGAGGGGCCAAACAGAAGTGCAAGGGGAAAATATTTTCTATGGGTTTTTTGCTTTTCCTGCTCAAATTAAATGAGGAGTTAAAACTAATTGACTAATTAAATCAGGGTTAAAACTAGATTCTACTGATATGAGTTTGGGGTTGAGCATCCTGCATATTTTATTGCATAACTGGGAGTGCTTCTGGTTGTTCCTGTTTAAGATCCCCCGCCCCATCGAAGGGCGATGCGGGAACGTGTCTGTCAGTAACTCTGTCCCAACGGCAATTCTAAACGTGGTTCCCTCGCTGAAGGAAAAGTGACGGCACAAGAGAATTGCTGCAGATGGGAGCTTTCTTATAATTACACATAATTTGTTCACCAACACTGCCAGGCGTGACAGTCCCTCGTTGTGTCCCAAACCCTCACTCCGGGCTGGCTCTTTTCCATGGGGTTGAGCGTTTTAGAGTGGGGTTCACCTGGGGGAGAACCGCTTTTGGGCGGGATGGTCGCTCCGAGGGAGGACCGGCACCGTCAGGACTATCCCGATTCTGTCTTTTAGAAACGCTTTAACATTTGCTGTGTAATTAAAAGCCTTTTCCGTGCAGGACCTAAAGTTGTATAGAAACTGCAGCGAGTAAACGGCCTTGGTTTGGTTCCGGCGGCTTT
>NW_009646736.1:5624979-5656759 GCF_000708025.1 Charadrius vociferus | reverse complement strand
CGCTTCCCAGTGGTGGGTCGGGGGGACACTCCCGGGGCCCTCCGACCAGGCTGGGTGACTGGAAACCACCGGCCCGGCCGGTTCCCGCGGGGTACCGCCATTGCGCTCCCCTCTCGCCTCAGCGTGTGCCCCCTCTCCCTGCCGCCTCGGCTGTAGTCGCTTATCGACTGATCCGTCTCCGAACAAAACGGGTTTTGTGAGCAGGGCACGGCGGGGGCTCCCGTGGGACTGGCATTTACACACGTCCCAGTGCGTAACAGAGCTGTGCAAGAAAGCGTTAACTTTGGAACGTGAATATCGGGCTGCTTTTAGTTTGCGTGGCTCTTGATTTTGGGATCAAGGGGATCTCAGGAATTAAGTTTTTTTTTTTTTTTCTTAGCTGTTGCAATGAAAAGATCGCAGCGAGGGGAAGCTGCATGGATCTGCGTGGGTTTTCAGAGATGGAAGAGGGTGTTCTCGGTGGGGTTGACCTTCTGGCGGGAAGCCCGGCCGGTGGCTGTGCCCTGGCCCGATGTGCTGCACGGCTGCTGAGCTGCTCAGAGGCACCCGCATCTGAGCTTAGCAGCAAAGCCAGAAGGCTCTCTGAGAAACCCGGGTTCCAGTTTGGACTCCCCAAAGGGGCTTATGGGTTCCCCCTGTTCCTGGGGGTTTGGGCTTCTTTATTCTCTCTGACCTGAGGAAGTCTTCTAGAGATCACACACCCGCTTCCAACCGCGTTTTAAAAGCGACAAACACTGTTTTGTCTGTTGCAGTAGATTCAGAAAATTAAGAACAAAAAAACAACAACAAAAAAAGGCAAACCTAAATGTGCTTGCACAAGCTTTCATAAGAATGCTGGTTTCTGTGAACTAGTGATCGTAACAATGCTGTGTATCTTCCGTGAACAGGTGGAATCGCTTTATCCTCGTCCTGGCTGGGTTGAACTAGATCCTGAAGTGCTGTGGAGTCAGTTTGTTGGTGTAATAAAAGATGCTGTACAAGGTAATGGCTTGAGAAGGTAATTAATTACACATCAAAATTAGTAAAGTTAGTTAATTAGATAACAAGGCTGGTTTTATTTATTTAAAAAAAAAGTACTGAAAATTCATCATCGAGCACAGGTCTACAGCATACACCTATTCAATCATTAAGTAAAATAGAACCTTTAATTACTTCTTTTTCTTCTGTGGGGCCAGATTAGGATTGAAGTAGGACCAGAAGCAGCGTGCATACTTGATTTACATGTCGGTGACAGCGCCTCGTTGCTCCAGCTTTTTGTATATGTATCCTTCCCCAGTGTCTGTCTTCCTTCCTCCAGATGCCTCTGTGTACAAACAGAGTAGGCTTGTTTCCTCTTCTATTTCCCCACTATTCCGCTGCTGCTTTGTGTGTGTGGATGTGAGTCTATGAGAGGATGAAGGCAGTGTGCTGCATAGTTGTGCTCAGTCGATTACAACCTGATATTCCCACTTTCCCCATTCAAACTACAGACAGTTCTTGCTGTCCAATTTCTGTATTATTGTTCTTTTCTATTTGTCCTTCAGCCTAAAATTTCCTAGTATTCCATGCACTAAAACATATACAACTCCCTTTTCTGCTGAACTTCTGATGCTTTTTCTTCCCCTCTTTTCTGGATGCTGCTCTAGCTGTGTGCTTACTCTCTGCAACTCCCACAGCTTTCCCATTATACTAGCTCTGGCATTCTGCGATCCAGCGTGGATCACCTTCTGTGCCCCACTGATGCCATGGCCCTGTCAACTGCGCCCCAGCTGGCTTTCTCCCAGTGCCCCCGGCCTCCTTGTCATGTGTGCGTGCATCATACTCTCTCACTCAGTGCCTCAAGTTCCTCCTGTTCAGCTCCTCTTGCAGTCTGGTCTCCACGTGTTGCTCTGCCCCCAAGCCTGGCTCAAGCCAAAACTGCCCTTGTCTCTGCCTTTGGAAGGCAGCCTAGGGGACAGGGGAAGTAACCATTACCAGGTGTAAGCTGCAGCTGATTATTTTGGGCTCTTGGTTTGTTTTCTCAGCAGCCAAAACTACTGTCACAAGAATAGCAATGCCGCCTCAACCCCTAAAGACCTTACTAGACCACTCCTATTCTGTGGGGCGAACCAGGAAGCAAGATTTTTCAGCTAGTTTTAAAAGGGGAAGCTTTTCTTGTGGCCAAGCTGTGTGCACTGTCGGCAAGTTGTTTCTAAGTGGTTGTGTAATGTAAATGAGTATAAGCCCATGCTGCTGTCAAAAGCAGCAGTCCCACCCTCCTTTTTACAGGGTTGTTTCGAGTCCAGAGCAGTTTCCCGAGTCAAGTCACTGTGCAGTTGTTTATGCCAGCAGAGCTTCACGAATATTTGTGCCAGCGTGAGAGAGGGTGTGGTGCCAGGGGCAGGAATGACTTTCTGAAAGCAGAAGGAAGGCATGGGAGCACTTCAATTTACAAGGCTTGTGGAGCTACAACATGTGAGTCTGTGCACATGTGGATGAGCTGATGTAGTTTGGTACTGCCTAAAAGTGAAAACCATATCTGGCTGAATGGTGCCACCCCTCTCTCTCACTCTGGTACTGATTCAACCCTTCCAGGAGACCACTTAGCTGAAAAATACCTGTGTTTATCTTCTGTGTTGTTTTCCTCTTTAGTGGATGTTAGCTGTACTCATGTAGGAGTCTGGAGAGTGTGATAGTTGACACAGGGAAAGTGGTGGGAGCACACAGGTTGTGGAGATGGGGAGGAGTAACACCACTAATCTGTAGTGAGCTGCAGTACGACTGGTATGGCTTTGCCTTCAGTTTAGACCCAGCTGCCTCTGAAAAAGAAATACTGCCATTCTCAAGCCACCCGCTCCCAGGTCCTCCTCCTCCCATACACTCCCCCTGCCAGCAGCACTTGTGCAGGCAGTTGGAGCAGGTAGCCTTGCGAAAGCATTGATTTAATTTTTGGCTGATTGAGGGCCTGGATACCACTGCCTGCATGAGTGCACGGGCCAGTATAAGGGAAGGTGTGGAAGCACGTGTAGAGGTCGGCGGAGCAAGGCGTGCTCTTTATGAAACCCCTTCTGTAATTGTCACTCAGAGGCTGTCGGTTGTAGGGTCTGTAGCATACGCTTGTGCAAATGAGTAACTTTGCACATGAAAGTTAACATAAGAACATGTACATGAGCAGGACCTACTTAACCTGTGATTTGTTCAGGTAGCGGGATTGAGAGCCCTTCAGAGTAGCAGTACTTTGTACAAAATAAATAGGCTGTCATTTAAGTGGAATTTCTCAATGTATGGTTTTTTTCCCCCAAAATTTTGCTTGTGGAAGCATGCGTGGCAGTACTTGGGAAGCTGAACAGAGCTGCTTTGAAAATTGCTGTGGACATATGTATAACTGTAAATAATTAAATATTAGAAAAAGCATTCTGTAACAGTTATTTGAAGGTGAAGTTTAACAGCAAAATTGGTGTATACCCAAATGTACATTTTTATGCTTCTGAATTTGAGGTATACATTGCATTCAGTGATACGTGGTTTAGGCAAATTTGTTCTTATGAATTTTGAAAGATTGCTTAAGGAATATAGTATTCAAGGTGAGACATGTCATTATCAAGGTGACATAAAACATCATTGCATATTGACATTAATCTCTGTACTGCCTACAGAATCAATCTAGTTTTGTTTCCTTAGGGAATTTCTTTCCGTAACTTTGTAAAGATACTTCTGTTTGTGCTTTCATTCACAGTCTTCCATGTGAAATGCACATTTTAATTGGTTATATAGGCGTATGTAACCTGCCTGCCTGTCTCTGGGATTGTTGATGTTAAAGCCTTTCAGAAAGTGGAAAGGGTCAGTGTGCCATAGCTGCTTTTGTAAAATACATAGGTTTATTTACCTGCTTTGAAATCAGTTGTCTGATTCAGAGTTCTGCGATATTTCACTGTGCTAGCCACTTAGTTGGCCAGCCTGTAGAGATTTATATTCTTTTAAAGTACTAATTCCCTAAATATTCAATAGGTTTTATAGTTATATTGGAAAAGTTGTATTTTTGTTTGTTTCTTCAAATAAATGCTTTTTTTTGGTGTGGTTTGGTTTTGATTTTTAGCTGCGGGACTTCACATGAGGCAAATCGCTGGTCTTGGCATCTCAACGCAGAGAGCAACTTTCATTACATGGCACAAGTATGTATGTTGTGTGTTGTTTAAAATTAATTTGTATTCATAGACTGGATGGGGGCAGACTCTAGAAATGCCAAGTCACAACCCGAAAGCTGCAAATGTCAGTCTCTCATGTTCTCTTGTGTTTGCACAGCCACACCTTAGAGCAGTGCAGAACGGTTTATAAGTGTATGTCCTTTTTGTTTTGTTCTTAGTACTTTGGAAGAGGTGAATAAATAGTTATTTTTTAAATCTGGTGAGAAGTCTCATGCTCAAAATGTCTGTGTGCCTATTACTACATCAAATCCACCAGGAGGACATGGACTTGTTTTGGGAATTGACCTAGTGTTAAGTGTCCTGATTGGAAATAGTGAATGATGTTGAATTTGTTGGGCAGTGTATATTCTGTAGTGTCAAATGGCGGCGTTCAAATACTGTTTTTCAGGAGGACAGGGAAACCGTTTCATAATTTCATAAGTTGGCAAGACTTAAGAAGTGCGGAACTTGTGAATTCCTGGAATAAGTCCCTTCTGCTGAAGGTAAAACTGTGCTGAGCTACATACTGCTTGGACATATTAGAACTGTTTCATTTTTATGAAGAGTAAGAGCAATATATGAAATAACTGCAAGTGTCCTGTTAACACATTAATATGACAACAACATTTAACTGAGCAAGATTAGCATAGAAGATAGTACCAAGAAAAAACTCAGTACTGATAGCCTGAAGGTAATTAATTATGGGAAAAGATATCTGTAGGCCTAGCACTTGTTTTGTTACTTTTTAGTCTCTTTGTTGTATTAAATGTTCCATGTTAACACTGCTAGAGCATAATTTTTGGATGTAGGTAGTTCTTGGTTGGCAGTGGTTTGGGGTTTTTGTTTGCTGGGGTTTTTTTAATGTGCTCTTTGCTCAGATTATCTGTAGAAGGTACATTTTATGTGGCTCATGGCTTCTGCTTCATTCCTTTAGAAGAGAAAGATTTGTTCTAAGTGGAAAAACTGAAGGTACTTTTCCCCTCAGTGGAAACTGACTAGCACACTCACAATAAGAAGCTAAATTCTTGGGTTTGCTGCTGATTTCTTTTGTGAATGAAAACTTGACTAATGATTAAATTGCGGTTAGTCTAGTAGAATATGATTGAGCCTGCGTACTGTAGGAGAACTTTCACTGGAAGTACATAACACTGTCAACCACATCGTGCATTGTTCTCGTATAGGTGACCTGTGTTCGTAATGCAGTTCGTCTGTCAGTGTGCCAGCAGACATCAGTAAAACAGACTTGCTTAGTGCAGCTGCTCCTTCCTGGGGTATTTGTTGTGGAAAGGCTATCTGCTGAAATCCTATGTAAGGATTCTTTAACAGAATTTTAGCTTTCTAAGTCTAATCTCATGTCAGCAGCTTTCATTTGTGTTGTCATCCTTTAAAGATAATTGGTCAGAAACCTTTAAAGGGAGAGATTAAAAATTAAGTAACTGTTTTCTTTTGAAACAGGTAGTTCATGTTATTTTTACAGTGCTTCATTTCTTGACTGGGAATGATCGATATTTGGCACCAAGTTTTCTTACTTTTTCTACACAACAAACTTCTATGAAGTTGTCATGGGTTTTTAAAAACATACATGAGGTAAGCTGGAAAGGGAAAAATAATAGCTTTCTTAAGACGTAATAATGGCTAGTGACTTAGTTTGGTTCTTCAGTTTTGAAAAAAACTCTTCAGTTTTGTTTTGCTAATTCTTTTCCTCAGAAGAACCAGAACAAAAGAACTTTTATCTGTGTCAATGTTTAAAGCCTTTCTACCTAAATATCTACTCATGATTATACAACTTTTTCCTCTTATTTTGGAAATGTGTAGTAGTGTAAAGTTTTCTTCGTGCATCGGTAACATAGTTAAATCACCTTATTTCACTTCATATAACTACACAGTTAGGAATTGTACTTTGTTTTAAAGTTGTTTGCACTTTCGCATGACAATTGCATTTATTGTGAACTAGCACTCTTATCCTTCCAGTCTGCATTGTTCCAGTGTTTACAGTTTCACAAATAATATCATACTGAACAACCAAACTCTGTAATTTATTTTGCATTTGCTTGTAGTGTAAATTGGAAAATACGTGTAAAATAAGTTGTCCTGGAATAATCTAATGCACTAACGAGCACTGAGGTATTTGTTGCTGTATTCTTTGCTCTAATCCTTATAATTTTCCTTGTTTCTTCCTATTGTATTTATAAATTTAGTAATTTTTTATGTTAATTTTCAAATTATTTTTTAAGAAAATGGTTATCATCAATTTTCTACCCTGTGTAAAGAAACCCCAAAATCTCTTGTTTTGTCTGGTATTCTCTGTCACAAAACTAACTATTGAGAAGGTCAAGTATAATTTTTTACTGGCATGTTTTGGTTGGACCTGTTGAAACTGTGAGGTGGGGATTTGGAGGATTATAGAATTGAAGGTTATGCAGCTGCTGAGTTTTCAGTGCAAGATGAATGTTCTCCCACATTTTGTCAGCCACTGATTATTAGAATATGTGACTATCAAACCAAGAAGTTCAAAAATTCTTGGCTCTTAATTATAGAGAATAATGTATTCAGTCATATTTTGAGTCAGTTAGTTCGTATGTGCTGCTTCTGAATTCTGTATATGTACACAGATCAGTTAGTAGAAATTAGATGAAACCTGATTTTCCCATTTTAAAGGGGAAAAAAATTCCAAAGAAAATAACATTTTGAACTCTTTACAGATGGCATAGACCAGAAAACAATGGTTCTGCCTTTACTGTTCTCAAGCAAATATTGTAAAATACACTTATTTCTTCTGTTTCTGTTAACTTTTTATTTAAGGGCAGTACGCAGGACTCTTTCTTTGTTCACCACTGTTATAATTATGACTATAAAGTTTCCCTTTTTAAGGCTCTGATGCCACCGCTGTAGATTAATTGCAGCTCTTTCTTTAGCAGAAATTGTAAGAAACTGCTTATTCTCCGATAGGAGCATGAACTGTAGGATAATGTTACTTATATAGCCGACTTGCCCTTTTTTGAAGAAGTATCGGCAATCGGAGACTTATTTTCTGGGGACATTGTCATTAACCATGAAGAAAATGAGAAAAGGAATCAGGAACTACGTTCCTCTTTATTGTACCCAGTTGTAAATACTGTTTTTTGTACATACATTTGTTCCCAGGCTGAAGAAGCTGCCAAAAAAAATAACTGCTGCTTTGGAACAGTTGACACGTGGTTGCTGTATAGATTGACTAAAGGTGAATGTTACAGTTCCTCTTAAATATTAATAAAGCATACTGGAATCAAAGTAATGATGTTCATGACTGTCATGATATATCCTAGAATTCAAATACTTTTTTTTAAAATTTGTGCTTTTTTTAATAATTTATGAATATTGTAATATATTAAGTGTTTAAAAAAAAGTAACTTCTGAATTAAGTATTCTTTGGGCCTACCTGAAAGGGTAGTCAGAAAGGGAAATAATTATTCAGTATAATCAACCTTTTAAGCATTTAAAATTTCAAAAGGACTACCAAAAGTAATTGGCCTGGATTGGAGAAAAGTACCTGTAAAAGAAAAACAAAGAATTTTTACAAATGGGGAAGAATTACAAGTTTCTGTCCTGAGGGATAATGCACAAGCAATTGGATAGATTATTGTAGACAGTGATTCAGTCAGTGTGGTGCATGTTGTCAAAGGTACTGACTCTCTCCTAGCCAGTTTCATGAGGGTGAAATACGGTAATTAATATATGCACGTTATAGCAGATGAAGTTTGTGTGGTTTCTGTGCTCATTGTGTTATTTATGACTTTGCTTATAGACACTTGGTTTATATTTCATGGGAATCACTAAGTTGTTTAAAGAAAAAGTATGTATCTAAAATCTTGCTTTGTTCTGTTTTTTAGGTTCTGTGTATGCTACAGATTACTCAAATGCCAGTGCTACCGGCGTTTTTGAACCCTTTACGGTATGTGCTTTTCTCAAAAAATGTTGTTGCTGTTGTGCTTCTAAGAGAGTTGCTGACATTTTTACTTTTCCCATATTATTTCAGAAATGTTGGAACCCCACTTTGTGTAACTTACTTTCCATTCCAATGTCTATTTATCCTCCAGTGAAAGACACAAGGTAACTATGAAGGAATATTTAAAAGCATATGATAATACCTATTAAATTAATTGCCTTTACAAAAATACTACGTGATCTGCACAGACAAAGTAATATATAAATGCACAACAAATTTTTTTTTTTGTATGCAGATGTGCTTTTTTAACACTACATCCAAAACTTTATTTTCACTATCAGTGTTTCTTAAAGTGATAGTTTTAATGCTTTCTTTAAAATAAATCGGTAGCATTACCTTTCATATGTGATGCAGACCCAGGCCTTGCATATCTAGATTTCATTTTAACAGAAAGGTCAATTTAGTGTTGTGATGTTGTTCCATAACATTTGTTTTAAGCTTCAACTTCGGATCAGCTGACTCTGAAATTTTTGGGGTACCTATTCCAATAATGGCAGTGGTGAGTGAAAATGTTGTCTTACTTAAATCTTTATAGTTGTACCTGTATTCTTTTTATCTAGCTTTGATATAATACTTGCTTCTTCAGTAAGTATTCTCTATTCTTTCTCTACGACTTAACTACAGTAGAATTGCTTGTTAAATTTTTCTCCAAAAGCTCAGTTTACAACCTTAGGGGGAAAGGAGGAGAGAGGAACGGGAAGGGATTTCTGGAGGTCGAGGTCCATTAAGGGTAGATGACAAAATGATTAAGCACTGAATATAGGACTTAACAGAGCTGTGTTCTGCTTGAAGCTCTGGTAATGTCTCTATATGCAACAACTGATTTTAAGCCAGATAGAAGGTTGTGCAGTGGGGTCCATCCTGGCTTGACTTCAGTAAGACTCTACAGAAATGTGAGAGTATTTGTTAACAGATCCAGTTGCAGTACCTTTTATTTCTTTTTTTTTTTTTTTTGGTAAAAATAAATGGAGAATAACATGTTCTTGCCTCAGTGGTTAGAATTTGGATAAGAAAACCCCATTATTTTTGTAAAGTGATGACTTGCAGAAAAAACTGCTTGAATTGAGATAAATGGAAAAAATGTCATCTAGCTAACGTGAATTTCTCCAGCTATTTTTAAAGAATTGTACACTAAATTTATCTGTAAATTTACTGCTTTACCAAGGCACAAGCATAAGTAAATGCATTTAAGAACAATCATCATTGTTGAAAAATTGAACATGGAATAACTTGGTACAGGGCAGGTAGCAGAGAAAAAGGAAGGTGAGACCTCAAAACTTCAACTTTGTATCTGGGGAAGAGGAATTCAAGCCAACCTACTCTGTTCTACTCCCTGGGATTGCAAATGCCCTGCTTATCCTTGTCAAATACTAAACCATAAAATATTCCTTTTGTTTCCATAACGTATTTTTCAGTGTTGTAAGTAATACTAGAGAACTTCACGTTGTGTCCAAATCTGGTATAATTTGATTTTAGTGATAAGCCTGAGTGTTGGAATGGCCTGCAAATACTTAAGAAATTGTATATGAGTCCTCTCTTAATGCTCAATTCCCTTCTAAGTCATTATTTGTATTCAGAACTCTGAAGCATTTGCAATGGTATTTTAAAATCCAGCAGCATTGCAGGTTGGTAGTTGGTAGCTAACTTATATTGGTTTTGTTGGTACTGAAGGTCGCTGACCAGCAGTCAGCTATGTTTGGAGAATGCTGCTTTCACCCAGGAGATGTTAAACTGACCATGGGAACAGGTGGTTTCTGGAATGTGAATACTGGAGAGCATCTCTTTGCATCACGGAGAGGTAAGATAGTCAAATTTTGGGTTTAGAGTATTTCACGTTACTTGGCAGCTGTTAATGATGAGGTGCAAAAAGGGATAAAACAGGGTTATGCTTTTCCTTCTGTCTTTAGCTGTAGAATAAACAGCTTGAAAGTGTTTTCAGAACAGAAGGCTGGAAATTTTTAATTAGAAATGTAGATGTTCGTTATTCTGAAATATGCTTCTCAAGAAGAGAATTTAAGTGTCATCACTAGTAATTATGTCTGCTACCTGCATCCCTCCTTTTTTTTTTTTTTTTCTTCACCTGTTCTTCTTGATAGCAGTATTATACAGTACAGGAATGGAGAAAAAGGGGATTGGTCCTCTGGCTTCTCACATCAAAATGTTCCAGTGGATCACTGTAAGTTCCTCCTCTTGAGCCCTTATGCTTTGAAGTACCTGCAGTGAGATAATGCAGGATTAGCAATTAGTTTTCTTTTAAAATACTAGAAATAGGCTCCCCAATATGTTTCTAGTGTTTATGTCGTTCTGAACATTTGTGGTCTGTCCAGCTTGTTTATTTGTCATAGATGGCTATTTGTCAAGAGAGCAACAGAAGTAAATTTGCCTGCACAGTCTCTCTGTCTGTCTTATTTTTGTAGAGTTACTAATTTCAGGAAGCCTACAATTTAAAATGGGAGGGGTGGGGCTGAGGAGGGAGGACAAGCAGTATGCTAAGCAGACTTTTTCCCACTGAAGTCTGGAAGGGCCTTGGCAAATACAGGAGATGTGTCAGAACTGAATAGCACGGACACTGAATTCCCTATGAATGCAAATGCTTTTTAGGCTAATTAATGATGTCATGATGATGATACTCTTACTTAAGAAAGCAGATGTATGCAGTCTGTGGAAATGTAATAGCAAAAACATGCTGTAAGATTTTTCCATTTTCTGGGGGTTTTTGTGGGTTTTTTTTTTGTTTTTTTAAGAAAATATATGGCTATTGTGATCTGATAGGAGTTGAAATCTTCCAGGCAGTGCTGTGAAACTTTTACTGCTTTAGGCTGTTACTTATGTTAAAATTATTTTCCTTATGTTCTTTGGCTGTCGTGTGGTACGGTTAGTAGGACAGGTTAGGTACCTAGCTTTCTCAGTGCCCTTTGCATGAAATGTAAAGTGTTCAATCTTTAAAGTTGACTTATGTGTTTAAGACTGCAAGATGAATCCCAAGCATCCTTGTGCAAGCTATTCATTAGCTGCTGTTCTAGTTTCTGATCTACATTTAGTAGATATATGACAGTTTAAAAAAAAAAAAAGTTCCTTCAAGAACAGCACTTCTTACAATTCAATGATGGAAACATGTTGTATAGATTTTAAATCTACCTCTCTGTCTGATAGTTCTTAGGAACTATGGTAATGTCAAATGTCATGTTGATGCATTCCCTAGTGGTAGGTTATTTTACACTACTAGAGTTTCTGGTATGAGCATCTTTAGGAAGGCACCTGATGGGCTTCTTTGTCCCTCATTAGCTGTCCTTCTCTAGGACTTCTGACTCAATGGATTGTTTGGTCTTGCTGCTTTGCAGCTTCACCTTTGGTAGAAAATAAAGGATGTAAGGGAGACCTGCATCAAGGATCTGAGGTACTGCTAATTGTTTTCCCTTGTTTGCACCAGTGCCTCCAGCACTAACCAAGTTTCTGCAATTGCACTAGGACTACCATGCCACGCTTTTGGACACAGGCAAGCAAACTGGTGATGATTCTGTGAGAGACAGCTGTATATCAGCAAAGTCACCTTGAGAAAGTAGAGAGAATCCCTAGATCCTTCTGATGCTTCTCAGGTTCTGTAGTTATTGGGACCCATTTACCTTTGTTGCATTACCTGTGATCTCCGAGTCCTGAGCAGGGTCCCATAAAATGAGTGCTTTCTTCACTCCAACAGTTACGGTACTTGGGTTGGGTGAAGTTTTTATTGCAGTGGCTGCTGAATACTTTGGTTCTTATCAAGTGACCTGAAAAAAACATTTGTCGAGCTGCAGTGCTGAAGAACATCTACTCTTCAGCTAGATAATGAAGTTTTCTGCTTCAGCATTAAAAGCAGTACTCTGCAGGACTTCTGTGCTATGTACTTACTAATACAGGTATCAAACGAGAAGGTCTTTGTGTTCACACTGACAGTTTTAAGTAGTATGTCTCTCTTTTCTTTGTTAAGGTTTCAACATATCCAAGGGGGGCAAAGAGGAGAGCAAATTGTCAGCTTTATCCTCACTATCGGCTATTTATTTCTAATGTAATAGTATACTCAAGCAGAGAGCTCTTTGAAAGATGCTATACTGTAGTTTCAAATAAACTAACAGTGTTTGCCCTATGTATTTCTGCCTTCTGAGAGATAAGGAAAAAAAATGTTAAAGTCATTGAATGGTTTTTTTGAGTCACTGCAAAGCCAAAACTCTAGAAATCGTAACTTCCTGCAAATCTCATCATGTAAACCATGGAAGTGTTAATCTTTTGTAGTTACAGAAAAAGTATGTCACCAAATATTTTTGGTGAGTTTGGATGTTTCTTTTGTTGTTTATATTAGGCAAACATACAGGTAAAATGCTGTGGTTAACTGACAGTAGCCTTTGTTGGGGACAAGGATGGACAAACTGTGAAACTTGGTTTCTTTTTTTTGCTTTCTATATGAGGAAGCATTGCATATTGAAAAAGGAATAAAAAAGCATATCACTTTTATGTTCTGCGTTCTAAGTTTGTGTTGCCTTTTTTTTTGTGAATATGTCTGTTTTAGTATTTGTGCTTCCCATCTGAAATCCCAACCTTTGTGTTTTATGTTTTGGGGAAGTAAATTCTGAATTTTTAGAAACCATTGGGGAAAATTAGATAGATTGAAAACAAATAGGAAAACGTTGATAATTTTTTAAGTATATACAATCTCTTATTTAAAAAAAGAATTAAGTGCAGATAACTATTCTCTTTAGCTTAAAGAGGAGGGTTTTTTGTGATTTGATAGTAAATTTTTTTTAGCTTAACTTGGGTTTAACGAACTATTGTTCGAGTTTCTTGTAATTCCATCACTAAATTTTTAATCAATATGTTTAAACTCTATCAGTAACATTTTTTTTAGCTTGCATTCTGCTAAGGAATTGAATAGAAACTGCTTTTTTTTTTTGTGGGGTTTATTGTAGGGGGTGTTTATATGTGTTTTTTGGGAAACATTTAATTTAACTAGTATTTTGTTTTGTTTCATGGAAAATAATTAAGGTCTGTATCCACTGATTGGTTGGAAGATTGGAGAAGAAGTTGTTTACTTAACTGAAGGCTGTATGTCAGACATCGGCACTGCCATAAGATGGGCTCAGGATATAAGTAAGTAGTTCTTTAATTTTGTAGAGGGTAAAATATTACTACTTAAGAAACTGCTTTATGAGGTTTTAGTTAAGTTATTAAGCTTAGTTTTATTATCCATGATTGAAAAAACTAGCCTACATGTTTTAGTCAGTGGAAAAATGCACAGTCTCATTTGTATGTTCTCTGCTGTGTGCGTTTGCTGCAGGCAGTTCAGTTTGCACAATCATCTCCTCATCAGACTCTGCCTCTCAGACCCTCCTGCCTATGTAGGCTTTTATTTTCCTGAAACATTTTACTCTTCACTTGCTTTCTCTTGAGCATGGCAAACTTCCTGATGCCTTCTTTTGGTTGTTTTTTTTTTTTTAACCTGGTATTCAGACGAATAAAAATGGTGTAAAGAACACCTGTCTAAAGTTAGATGTGTGCTTTTTTAGGGTATTTGGACTTGAATTTTCAATTGAGGAGAAGCACAGAAATTCACTACCCATTAAGTCTAGGTAGCATGATTGTAAATGCAATATTCTGCAAACAGTTGCTGTAATGCTTTTGAGATCTCAAGCTGTACATCTCAGAATTAATGACAGGTTTGACTTATATGAAAATAATGTGAAGAACTTTATTTTTAAAAATAGCGTTTTTGTGCGTGTTGCTTCACATAGAAGTAATGTGCCTTTTGGCTGTGACTATTAGGTAATAAAAAGATTTGCATTCCAGGTTAATAAAAGACTAAGAAAAATACCAGCTCTATAGTAGTTGATGTTCAAAACTACTGATTGTTTATAGGACAACTTTTCTGAGTGTTCGAATAAACTATTCACTTGGATTACTTCAAAATTCAGTACATCTTTACTAGGGTGCAAAAAAGAAATTAGTATCTCAAACTTCAGGTTGTCTGGGAAAGGTTTTCCTGAAGCGTAGCTCACCACAAAATTCCACATTTCTTGAATTTGTCAATTTCTGGTGCATATGTGCATATACATGCTCATGCATGTGCCCATAAGGATTAAGTATGACTTGATTGGTTCTCAGGGGTTCATCTTCACTCAACGTTTGACTGAGTCTAGAGAATAACAGCCACCAGTCTTTTGAGGAAATTAATTCAATACACAGTTAAGTGCTGCAGATACAAGTATCAGTGGTGCACATATAAGCTTACTGCGTCAAATTCCATGCTTGAAATGGATACTTCTCATAGAATCATAGAATGGTTAGAGTTGGAAGGAACCTTAAATATCATATAGTTCCAATCCCCCTGCAATGGGCAGGGACACTTCCCACTAAACCAGGTTGCTCAAAGCCCCATCCAGCCTGGCCTTGGACACTTCCAGGGATGGGGCAGCCACAACTTCTCTGGGCAACCTGTGCCAGTGTCTCACCACCCTGACAGTAAAGAGTTTCTTCCTAATATCTAATCTAAATCTACCCTCTTTTAATTTAAAACCGTCACCCCTCATCCTAAATCATTAACCCTCATCCTATCGCTACACCCCCTGATAAAGAGTCCCTCCCTGTCTTTCTTGTAGGCCCCCTTCAGGGTACTGGAAGGCTGCTATATGGTCTCCCCAGACCCTTCTCTTCTCCAAGCTGAACAAGCCCAACTCTCTCAGCCTGTCCTCATAGGAGAGGTGCTCCAGCCCTTTGATCATCTTCATGGCCATCCTCTGGACCTGCTCCAACAGGTCCACATCCTTCTTACTCTGGGGGCCCCAGGGCTGGACGCAGTACTCCAGCTGGGGTCTCCCAATAGAAATTATCTATACTCAAAATTGATGTTATTGGTATATGCAGAGCAATAGTATAAAGGGTTTTTAACTGGCCAGTAGTGAAATAGACATGACCTACAGTTGCTACCACAGGTAAAAATTGGAGAAGTTTTAGAGGGAGATAAAAAAAAAAAAAATGGGCATGCTCTCTAATAAGCAAGACCTTTATTTTCTGGAAATGAGATCGCACAGAAACAGAATTGAGAAACTTTTATGAGCTTTACAAATAAAGAGAAGGGTAAAACTTTTGCTCTACAGAAGGAATTGGGCCAAAACACAAGGTAAGCTAATGGCCTCAGTAAGGGTGGTGATGGTCAACATGCATGAAGATGAAACATGTAACAGTGGCTAAGGTTTGGAAATGGTTTCTGCAACAAGACAAACTTAGTTTAATGGGCTTCTTTTGGTGGAATCAGATCCCTTCTAAGAATTTTGAGAAAGTAGTATGGGGAAATTCAAGGTGAAGTCAATTTTACTTAATTTTTTCATTTTCTGTCCTGACATAGAGGTACTATATATAGTTCAGCAACAGCAAATACAACAAGAAGGAAAAGATGTAATTTAGGCTTATTAGTCTGCGCACAGTAGAATCCAAAGCTTTCAAACAAATTTATGAAGGTTACAAAGATAAGTTGAAACTCCTGGTAAGTTACCAAGATGGATATTTAAAAGATAAATTGAGCTAGGTTAACCTAATTTATCTTAGGAAAAAATACTTTTTAGACAAAGAAAAGCAAGAGCATTCATTTACAGGAGACCTGTAGTCTTCTGTAAAAACATGTTATGCGGCCACATAAGGACGTTATTAGTAAAAACTGGAGATGGGTGTTAGTAGAAGGATGTTGTACCACATGCAGTTGCAGGTGGGTAGAGAACAAGCTGAAGAGGGATGTCTATAGAGTTACTAAAGGAGACATCTGGCTAGATGAAGAATAAAAGTAGTGTCTGTCAAAGAAGTGATATTAGGACCTACACTATTTATATTTATGTGTCAGTCACTTGTAAAAACATTAAGGGTGCTGATAGTCCTTAATACCCATCATATTCTATCTCTGTAGTCATTTGGTGCTTGGGCTGACAATAACATCTTTGGGGGGAGGGGGGATTTTTTTTTTTTTTTTTTTTTTGCAAATCTAGGCTTTTAGCATACTTAGGGTGCCATTGTTAGCTTTCTTAATCCCCATTTATGTCTATGTGGAAAGCAAATGACCTGTTACAGGATGTGGAGGTTAAAAAGCTATAGCATAAAAGGATACTCTTATATCTGTTAAATTTAGTCTTCGGCTGAATAGGATTTTTTTTTAATGTGACTGATGGACATGAAATACAGGAGGATTGATGGTTTCCCTTGGAACATATGTTTTGAGAATATTACAAAAGGAAATGGTCTAACTCTAGATTTTTGTCTTTTAGTAATATATGAAGAAATTGAAGTAAATAATAAAAGCATATGACTTATGCATCTTTACAGATCTTTTCACCAATGTAGATGAAACAGAAAAAATGGCACGGAGTATTGTTGATTCTCAAGGCGTTTGTTTTGTTCCAGGTTTTCAGGTAAAATTATTATTAATATAACTGAGAATTTATTTTTAATAACACAGTTAAAATTTTAACTTTTACATGTTTAAATGTAGTAGTTTTCATCTTATCACAGTATTTACTCTGTACTACTCGGGTTCTTATTCTCTGTACCTTACCACAACGTATGAAGATCTCTGTCACATGAGAATGCTTAAACACCACCATGCCCCATGAGAAAAACCCTACAAAACAGGAAAGTTACTTCCATTTTGCAGAAGCCCTGGGGGACAGATAAACTGAATGGCTTGCCCACAGTAGCTCAGGCACTGCCTGCAGAAACAGAAACTGATCCCATAGCTTTTCTGCCACATGCAAAGCACGGTTCTAATATAATTAATTTTATTCTGCCTTTTTTCAAGATGTAGGTTGTAGTTCATCAGAATACTTAATCGTACTTAAATATGAGCAAGGTTGCAAGTCCTAGTGTTACAAAAAGCAAAGATAGTAATATTTAGACACTTCTTTGATACGCAGATTTTAATCCGAGTTAGATTTTTCCCCTTTAAAGTAGGGTTTGAGCCTTGTTACTGAGCACAGCCTGTATAGTAAGGAGTTCTTGGCATTTGTTCTCCACTTTAGTCCCCTTCATTTCCCTGTAGCTTGCTTTTACCTTCCCCTCTCTTTGAGGAGCTTCCTGCAATTACTTGATCTCCTCTGGGTCACAAGCTCTGAGTTCTTTCTACTTGCTTTCCATTTATGCTAGAGACTTATGTATCCTCATGCCCGTTGTTTCCACCTCTGATTCATGATAACTCTTGAGTTTCATTACAGATGTGAGTTACTGTCCCTGTGCTGAGGCGGCAACAAGGGTGATATTGATACTGCAGTTCAGTCTAGCATATTAGTCTAGATTGGAATTGATGGGAATTCCAGTTAATGCATTACATTAAATGACAAATTGGGATAGCTGGGGCACTGACATACTGCCTATTCAGCTACAAAGCAGTTGCTTCCAGTATGACTTTGACAGTTGCTAGTAATAGTTTATAATTTGTCACCACAAAATATGACAGAGCTGCAAGTCAGAGCTCTTAGACAAACCTTCATATAGCATGAAAATAAACAGGCTTTGCTAATGTAGCCATTGCTAGCTTAGGGACTGTGCAGAGCCCCAACATTTTTTTCATCTAGTTATGCCACTTTCCTAAGCAATATGAGATAATCTGACTAACAGCACTTTCAGCAGCATAGCTCTTTGTACATTGTGGGTTTGTCAATATGAAAATAACCACGTCTCTACAAAACTTTGTTTTTCTAATCAGTGTTGTTGTCCAGGAGAAAGTCTGTGGTGTAGCCCTGGTCTCCAAATTGTCATTTGGAATATTGGCATTGTAAACTGTATTGGACGGATGGACCAGGCAAAATTAAGGGAAAACTGTTGCTGTGCTGTGGGTGTTGAATAATGTCTGCCATCACCTGGTTCTTTGATGTATAGACATATGATGTTTGAACCTGTCAGGTGTTCAAAAGTTGCTGTGTTACCCGAACAAAGAAAAGCCATTTAGATGAAAACAGTTTTCTGGGTTTTTTTTCCTCAAAAATCATCACCTTCTCTTTTCTCTTAGAAGTCTTAGATAGTAATTTTTAGTTTTGAGTATGTACATTTTAGAGCTACGTGGAATGTTTTTGACAGCTCATCAATCTGTGTTGGTCCAAAAGTGATTTTATTTTGATTTTTGTTGGTCTACCCAGCTTGATTTGATCATTCCCAGGACTAATGTTTTTTCTAAAGAAACTTAACATCTTTAACCTTACCTTTGTGTCAGTGCTGTATGTTAATGGAACAGGGCAAAGAAGAATTTTGTTTCTTCTGCAGGTAGCCCAGCTACCTTCTCTCAAACAGCCCACCTAATAATTATATTTATTTTTAGGGGTATAAAGCTTGATTATGCTGAGATGCTTCCATTTAGCATTTACTGTGAGTAATTGTGCTGTGAATAAGCAAATGTTAGCCATGCCAAATTTCAATATTTGCAGACAGGAGTCTGAGGTATACAAATGTTAGTCTGAATCTTTTTTTAAACCTTTAATTCTATTAATATTCAAGTTCTAGAGATGTTGGTCAAACCTCTTTTTTGGTTGGTTGGTTTTAGTTTTGCTTTGTGGGTTTCTCTCCCCCTTGCTTTCTTGGCACTGCCCCCAGAAGGAACCCCGGCTAGCTTCTTGGTAAACACACAACTCTCCCTAATTCTAATATTCCCAGCCCAAATTTAGAAGCTGTACTTAGAAAACTGCATGGATTTCTCTAACAGTGATATCTAGTTACCAGTAGTAGTAGTATCCACCAATGTGAATTTCTTTGCCTTTTAAAAGCCTTGCTTATTTCAGTGGAACCTGCTTAGCTAGTAGACTCATGGTAACAGAATCTGTATCAATTTAGAAACTGAGTGGATTAAACGGTATGAAAAGAGACGTGAACAGTTGAACACTGCTGGGACTGTAACATGTCTGCTTAGCTTCACTGGCTAGATGCTAATACAAGTTGATTGTATAGTAATGTTTCTTAGACCTCAAAATAATAGTGGTTGGGGAGGGTTCTTATGAATCCCGTATGTTCATTTCCTACACTGAGCAAAATGTTTCTCTACTCATCCATACTGAGCCAATAAGAACAAGTTTCTTTCTTACTGAATTCTATTGCTGTGATGCAGTACACTGAGAGGAGCATCATTGTGAAAGTGTATTTGAAATTGAGTCCATATGCGCATTAATCATTTTTCCTCTTACTCCTTACTGCTAGAAACAGGGATTTCCAGGCTTAATTTGCTGTGGTTAACAGCAAAAATTTAGGACTCTTCATTGGGGTGTGTGCATATATCTGCACTGCTACTTTTTTATTTTTAATGATTGGTTCTTTCAAGATACTCACCCTTATGTACAATATGAGTCTATGCTTTTTACTTTATTATCTTGTGTATAAAAATCTGTAAACTTGGAAGCCATGGATCTTTATTATGCAACTGGCCTGGACAAGTGGTTCCATTCTTAGAATGGGAAGGGTACCTCTATGTGGAAAAAAAATAATATTTTCTTTTACTGTAATGCAGAAGTTGCTTCTATTTAGGAACTTTCGCAAAATGCCTGTTTTCCTTTTGGCTGTATGTACCTATCCATATGTATTATTTTTTTTTAGCATGTTAGCATTTTCTTAATTTACTCTGTAAGTACGTGTGTATATATTTTATAAGCATGAAATTCAAACTTCTGGTAAGTGTTGTCATAATTGATATTTAGCACAATACAATTGGAAAGGATTGTTTTAATTTAAAAACTACTGTCTACAGTGAAAATAAGATTTAACATTGTCACAAACTGGGTATGGACGAGCAAACTAGTATTTTGTGGTAAAGTTCATCAGAGCAGTGGAAGGGTGGAGAGATTCATCAATCCATTAGAATTTCAGTTGGACTCTGTTTATGAGTGTCACTGAAAACAGGCTGTAGTATAAACTAATAAAAAGTATTACTATCCTTTTCAGTGTTACTTTTAAAAGTCTATTCATCTTTCTTTCACCAGTTCAGGAATGCTTAAAAAAAAAAAGCGTGTATATGAAATCTTGCTAAAGAACAGCAATATCAGTGTGCCCTGTCCTAGACGCTTAGTGTACTGTACACTATGTGTATTTTAAAGAGAAGTCATACAGATTAGTGTTATTTAGTATTTCAGATTTGGAAGAAGTCCCTTAAAACTTTTTCCTATTGAAAGAAGCTGTTTGAAGTGTTCACTGAGTTAGCTAAAATAACACTATATACCTCTTACATACTGTTTTCAATTTTCTTCTTTCACTATGCTGCCTGTAATTGTCGTAAGTTATTTTTTTTCTTACTATTTGACTCCTTTCTCAAAAGCAAATACAAATACAATTCACTGGACTCATGGTGAAATCTTTTCTGCAGGTTTCTGTGAATGACCCATATTTATGTGCCTCTTTCATGGGGCTGAAACCTTCCACTACCAGAAATCATCTTGTACGAGCTATATTGGAATCTGTAGCTTTCAGGTACTGCTTACTTAATTATCTTGCTTCTATTTTCTTATGTTGGTTTTTATTTTGGTCGGCAGTGTTAAATGGATACATGGACTTCTGCAATTTGTAAAATATAGTGTTAGTGTTACCATCACTGTTACATTGAAAAGGAGTTTTAGTTGCATTCCTTTTTTTTCTTTAACACTTTACAAATAAACTGGTGTATATTTATTAGGTCAGAGTTTTTGTTATTAAGTAACCATATAGGGATTCTTAAATTACATGTTTTCTGCATGTTCTAAAAATGCTTTCTGTTTAAAGTTTGTCTTTACTCTTCTGACGGTGTTTTGTCAGAAGTTGTAGCCCACTCCAGCTGTGTTTAAAGTATTCCTGAAGCTTGAAGTTTTGTATTAGCTCTTTGGCTAAACTTTGAATTTTTGGTTTTTTATAAAACACAGTAATAGGTATCTTAAACATCTTTAAAGATGTAAATAGACAACAACTTCCAGATCTAACTGTCAAGGTTAAAGATGTTACTGCTAGCCACTGATGATACCGTATCAGTAGCTCGCTGTGGAACAGATTGGTTCTGCCTTGCAAGTCCACCCAGCATGCCTTGAACTGAATTTGGATATGGTTTGAGCCTGGCCCACACTGCACTCTGGCCGGCTAGGGAACACTGGTATGATTCCTTCCATCTAGTCACCGGCTCTGCTTTGGGCATAGTAACCTGCCAAGAAGCAAAAAGGATGTCTGGAGGATGGGAACGTTCTGAATTGCCACAATTGTTTCTAACCCATATTTTTCTGCACTGTAAGAGAAACGTGAGATGCAGTAATTCCTGAACTCTGAAGCATGGGTCTCTTGAACACAGGGATGTTGAGAGTGTCATCCAATTCAAATACCTAACTAGGAAAGGGTAGAGATCCTTTGTCTTTAGATTTTCTCCCATTAAATGAAATGGTTTCAGAACAAGTCAAACTTACAGCCTTCAGAGGTTCTCTTTAAAGAACAGCTGGATAAACTCTGACACTCTGTCAGCCTATTTTCCTCACTCTAAACCACTTGTTACATCAACATTTGCATCTTGTCTGTAGACACTTACCAGTTTCAGATGGGAATAAATGTACCTTCTACAGTGACTTACTATAGAATGCGCCGTGATTTAGCCATACTTGTGTCTTTGTAATGATATATAACAAAGACCAGTTTCAGTCTTTTTTTCTTTTATTTATTTATGCGTTTTGGAAACTTGTTAGGTGTTGCAGCTGTTCTGACACAACTGAGGCATTTTTTGCCTTGTATTTTCTGACTATGTAGATACTGGAAACACATTATGGAGTATATAATGCTTAATTCAACTAAATATTTTTTTAAAGAAACAAACAGCTTTATGATATCATTGTGAAGAAGGTACGCATTCCTCTTCAAACTATTCGGTAAGTTCCATGTAACTTAAATTTTATATATAGGAGTTTGATTTAAGCAGGTGTGAACTTTATTAGGCATTTTATCTTACTGTAAAAATTCTGCTGCTAAGAAATAGATGACTACCGAGTCAAATGTTAATGTAACTTTAAAAGTGGCAGTAGAGACTACCCACAGAATGGTCAGTTATTAATTAAACCACTGACATTGGTGACTGTCAGTAGGTGAGTAATGAATTGCTCTAAATATTTATCTTTTTAAAAGCAAATTCATGTTTCCAGGTAGCACTAGAGTGCATATAGCAATGCCTTCTACAAAGGCCATTCTACCCTTTATTATCATTCTTTAATACTGAAATTTTTTGTGCCGAGTCTGTTGTGGACTGAGTATTTTTTGAAGACATCAGTTAAAACTGGATCTATTTCTAAGGGAAAGAGGAAAAATATTTTTACAATTCAACTGTTAAGACATTTGTTTTGCTTCAGTCTTTGAAGAAGCAAATCAAATTTAGGTGATGTAACTGTTGATCCCTAGAATACGCTTTTCACAATGTCTTGGAAAACTGTAGCTGAATTATGAGCTGCTGGAAAACTACATTGTATGTTTCAGTAGATACTTTGTTTGGACACAGTAGTTGTCTTAGGACCTCAAGCCCTCTCACACTGAGAAAGCTCTCCAAAGTTTCTACTTCTGGCAGCCAGGGGTCACCATGATACCACGGTCAAGAAGAGAGAGGCAAGGGTTCCTGTCCCTCCTGTGGCTTTTTTCCTGATACCCGTGCAAAGGAAGTGGTAGACTGGCAGGCATGTAGACAGTCGAGAAATCAAACTTTTCAGTAGTGGAAGAATAGTGAAAGTACAAAGTGGGGGGAGGTAAAAGTGTGTCTTCTACCACGTACTGGGACAGAGTAGGCACAGATAAAGAAATAGCCAGGCTTGGGATTTTAATGAAGAGGAAAAGAGGAAAGGTATTAAAATTTTTTATTCCTTAGGAAGCTATTTACATAGAAAGTTGCATCCAAAATTTGTGAAGTCAAAGTGAAAAATGGGAAGTGTGGAAGCACTGCCTAGAGAACATTAGAATTCTGATCCCATTTACATTGTAATGTAAACTTTAAAATTGTGTGATCATGTTCTGGTTTATTCATTAATATAAAATTGCTGTTTCATATAGTGAGTGTAATAGTTAACTATGATCATTAGCAATTCAGCTTGTGGATTAGCATTAGAAGATACACTGAATGTTTTTTCAGTAGGGTTGTAAACTGCTCTCCCATCCTTTTGTCTACACATCTTTAGTATCTATCCATTACCTTTGATTTTTTTTTTTTCATTGTTGTTTTTATCCCATGAATATGTTCATTCCCTTTTTAGCTATTGTCCCATATGCCTCCTTTCTTCCTGGCCTCTGGCTCCTACAAGCTCCTACAAAGTTGTTGTTTGCATTAGTCCTCTACATTCTTATTTGCCTCTCTTTGCTTGTCTCAACACCGTCAGGGAAAGCACAGAGAAGAAACCCTCAGTTTTAGTCCTCACATCCTATGTTATAGCAGTCTGCGGTGGCCTTTACAAGAATGATCCTGGTGGTCCCTGGACTCCTGAAATGTCACCTATTTACTTGTTCTGTGAAATTGCACAACCCCAGTCAAACAGCATGTAGGAACTTTGAGCTAAAAGATGTACTATACAGATTGAATTTTCAAAGTATCTAGCAGCAAAATTTAGCTACACATAAAACTGAGTATTTGGAAATTTTCTTTATTTTTTCCCCTTCTAACTTGAATCAAATTGATGTCTTATTTTTAGAGAAGAAGGAAAATGCACGTCACTGGCATTAAGAAAGTGTCTTTGCCAGTTAAAGGTTTTTATGCCATAGGGTAGAGGTGGTAGCCCTGCTTAACTGTATGTACAAACAAGCAAAACCCTGTAACATCACCAATCGGACAGTGTATCCTGATTTGACTTTCAGAATCAGCCAAAACAAACACTTATGCAAAAGTTTTCTGAGGCATCACGTTGTATAGAAGATTTCAGCTGGCATATTTGAATTGAAGGTTTCTAAGCAACTGTTCAGTTTTATTACCCAACACTTTCTGTAGTAATAAATAGTAGGTGTCTTTACTGCACCACATTTGATAGAATCACAGCTCCATACCTGGCTGGTATTGGAGTCCAACAGCATAAAGAACCAATTTATGACAATTCAAAGATTGCTTTTTGTTATAGTTATTTTGTGTTTGCAAGAGTGATTACTTTGCACGACTAGTAATCGCTCTTGGATAATTAAAGATAAACATTGTTAAGTTCTAATTTTTTCCATTAGAAGGGTTTCTGATATGGTGCATTTAGGAAAATAAATAGATGGAAGCCTCATTCACGTCTTCCTCATAAAAAGAAGCAACTGTGAAGGCATTTTAGCTAAGTAGTACAAAGATTTTGTTAGTAATAAAAAAAGTACTTTTCCAGATCTGAGAACACTTGAAAGGGTTTGTTTAATGTACTGGATTTGGCTGTTCTCATGTTGTGGTGATAACAATGTAAAGGGTCTGTTATAACCCCAAACATTTCAACCAGGATGACGTGTACTTTTGGAAGACAGAGCCTTCAAAGATTTTGATAACGTCTGTCTATCATTCCTCCCCCAGTTTATAGGCATTCTTTTTTTTTTTTTTTTTTTTTTCCCTCTCTCTAGGCACCTTGTGCTGGTGTCTAAATTTGGCCATACAATGGAAATGCATTTGTGCATGAGTGACAGGAAGATTTATGCATAGGTGTGAAACCCCAGAAATTGTTTTCTGAAATTTTGGCAATAAGCATTTGAACTAAACACTTTTTTTTTTTTTAACCTTTTCTTCCCCTCTCCCTATAGAGCTGATGGAGGTGTCAGTAATAATAGTTTTGTCATGCAGATGACTTCAGATTTAATTAATAAGAAAATAGAAAAACCTGCAAATGCAGACATGTCTAGTCTTGGTGCAGCTTTTCTAGCAGGCCTTGCTTCAGGTATGTAAACGTTTAAAGGGATTTTGGGTTTCTCTTCGTAATGCATGTCTGTAAATAAGGAAAAAAAAATCAGAAAAAAAATAGTGTATAACTTCAAATAATTGTAAAAACTCCAAACTGTAGCCATTTTTGTGGGAATCCAAGGTAAGTAGTGTTTGTTTCTCTGTATAGTGCTTTGTACCCATGTGCTTGTATTTGATGGACCAAAGAAAAAGATGATAATATCATACATAAATCAAGGACCTTATTTGTATTTCTAACACAGTGGCCCAATTTGCTGAGCCATTGCGTGTTTGTTTAGTTTTACATAAATGAATAGCGACAATAAGTTTGGTGTGAAAAGTATCAGCATGTATGTTTGTAAGATTCATTTACATTTACAAGGATATACTACTGGCAGAGAAAGAGGTGAACCCTGTCTTGCCGCCTCCCATCTTGACCCTGACGCTGCATCCCTTCCCATGTTCAAACTGCCCGGAGCGCGGTGCTCGGTGGGGATGGGTCACGTGGCAAGGAAGCTGCCGCGCTGACATGCAGCGGTGGCATGCCGACTGAAGCTGCGTCCTGTCATCTGTGAACCAAGCCTTTATTCTTTAAGATTTTCACAGAAATAAACACAACGGCAGTACAAAATAAATAATTAACAGGAAAAAAATAATCCAGCTCTACTCACACAAAATTGTTGTGTATAACTAACCAGACTTAAAACTACAAACTGTCAATGGTCTTGCTTAATATCCACCTACAAAATATAGTTCCATTAACTTCATTAAATTGAGTTGATACTCAAATAACACAACTGGAAGATAAAAACTATATGGTCAGGTAAGACTTATTCAGCAATTAAAGCTGTAAGAAAGTTGCCGCTCTTGACAGACAAGAACAATTCCATAATCTAAATTAATCTGAATATGTAACACCAGCTGTTTACTGCCATTTAGGCAATTTTTAAGACAGTAGGAAAGCAGCTAGTGTGAAGGTTTTGTTTCTGTGGCCCTTCTTCTTTGAGAGGGACCTGGAGCTGAAAGCACAGTGTGGATGAAACCAAAGGGAACTTCAGTGTACCAGAGCTGTTCCTTGGAAACTGTCCCAGTTAAGCAGATGTGCTGTTGTCAGGATTCCAAACAAGTGGATGCTATTGGAAAGGAGTTTCACAATGTTAAAACTATGCTTCCCTCTGAGAAAGTTGTTGGTTGAGTAAAGAAAAGCTGTCATGATTTCTCACTGTGTTTCTGCTTTGGATCTCTTGGAAATAAATTAAAACAACTCAAAAATAACATATTTGCAGTTGAGCCTGAGAATGAACTTTCTGTTTATAGGATTTTGGACTGACAAAGAACAACTAAAGAAGCTAAGGCGAATAGAAGCAGTTTTTGAGCCCCAGAAGGACTCAGAGGAGTACAAACCTGCTATGGATATCTGGCTACAAGCAATGAAACGCTCCCTGCACTGTTAGAAATTGGCATTTTAATTATAGAAGAATTAGAATGTTTTAATTCATATTTATAAAATCCTGACCTTAACAGGACAGTACAGACCATAACTGAAATTTGTTACCCTCCTGCTGCTAGTTTACTTGCCACACCATAATGAACCTTCATATCATCCCTATGACAGCTGTAGTCCAGCTGCAGCATTTGTGTCCCTTTAGTGACCTCCTTTGGGTGGCCCAGCTGCTTGAATCCTACCACATACTAGAGATGGGGAGTTTTTCCTATGATGGGTTTTCTACTGAGGAACTCGCCTCCCTTCTGATCTTTAAAATCTTTGGTATGTTGAATCATCAAGGAAGGGTAAAAGGCACGTACACTTCCCTAGGCATTTCTAGGAAATGTAAAATGATTGTTGAGAGGTGGGTTGTGATGAACTTGATTGCATACAAAGATATTTTCTTACTAGTAGCCTGTTACCACCTGTTGATTCAGGTCTGTGATGATATTTTTATGCACTAAATTAAGATGAAATACAAAAGCAAATAGGCTTTCAGTACTCCATTAAAAAAAGAAAAAATCCAGGATTTTTGTAGCTGATGGTTGCTATCTAGCTTGTAGCTCAAATTGTTTAAATTTTATAAAGACCAAAACCTATGTTATCTGGCATGGCTAATACAAATACATTAAAAGTAGTTACAGGTATGCTATCTAACTTGTAAAAATCTGTAACATTAGTATTTTCAAGCCCATTGTTAAATCTTACTAGCTAAAAGGGGGTCAAAAGTCTATTTTTGAAGCTATGAATTACTTTTATATTTTTAAACAAATAAATTATAATTAAAGAAATGTGTAGTTAATTATTATGTATTTGTTTATCACTAATCTTAAATTATTATAATTTTCTCAGGAGTATGTGTAAATCAGTTTCAAAATGTAAAATTATTAAACATTTTCACTTCAGAATAATATCAAATTCAAGCTGTGGGTGATTGTGTTCCACAGACACTGCAGACAAGAAATGTTTATAGATTTAATGTTATTGAAGAGGGCTGAAGAACTATCATTCACTTTTTCCTCGTATTGAAACATGGAAGGTCAACTCATACACCATTACCTCAGTTTCTTTCACAGTCATCTGCCATGAGCTGGAGCGTCTACTCTAGCTGTGCTCTTCTTCAAAGTAGACTTCAGTTGCCTGTCACCCTTAGCGTAACATACCATTTTTCTTCTGTTAATTTCTGTCCTTCAACCTGTGCATTGTCTTGACATGTTATTTTTTTCTCTGGGTAACCTTCAAGTTGCAGAGACTAATCTCTCCTGAGCCTACTTTAATGGGAATCCTGAACGTGAAGTCCACAAACAGATCTGTTTGCTAGTAATATGGCGGACTACATGATCTATATGATTGATAGCTCTATAGATGCTTCATGTTTTCTCTTTTTGAACCATAAAATGTGGCTGTCCAGGTGCCAGGATTCTAATATAAAGTCCATTGATGCTGTTCCTTCCACTCCTCTTCCTGCTGTAAGGTAAGAACATGTAGTTACAGGATATGTGGAACACTTGCTTTGCTTCAGCTTGTCTTTGTTCAGCTTGTGATTTTTCTCTGTCATCTCAACCTCACTGCTAGAGAAAATGCTTATTGGCAAGAAGGTTCTATTAGGCCAAATAAAAAGGCTTTCAGTCTGGCATTTTGAGCAGAATTTTGTGGCCTCACTTGCTTATACACTGTTCTCATGTAAGGAGTTCAGTTTCATCAGTCTGCTTAGGGACAATGTCCCCCTTGATGAAGGCTCCTTGACTTGTGTTCACTTAATAGTTTTGTGGGTTTGCTGGCTTGATTAGGGTTCCCACAGTGTTCCCAGGTGGAGCTCTAATGGGAGCTGAATCTGATTCTGTTCAAATCACTTCACTGAAAGTGGCTCAGCTGGCAATGTGCCTTATACTGCACCTTTGCATGGCAGTGGTTTTTCACCCTGGCCATAGCACAGCTAGAAAGATAGGAGATACCCAAGGTACTCTTGCTCCACGTGGTGTCCTATATGACCTATTCAAGGTAACTGTTTACCACTGTCACTAGTTAATTTGAAGCAGGAAATGTAACTTGTTTCCCTTTCACTAGCCTCAGATCTACAGGAGAGAAACTTCACTTCAAATTGAGGATGCAAAAAGGGCCTTACTGTATTCACCGCCTGAGCCTTTCAAATGGCCTGCAAAGTTGTGTGTTCTGTTGTGGAGAGGTTCAAAGTAGTGAGTAAGTCTGAAACAAGCAAGGGGTGTCTTTAAGTCTACCGAGAAGGGGCAGCCTTTGGAGGTTAGAGCATCTGCCGCAGCCTGTGATGCGTAGTTGCCCAAAGGCTGAACAGACTAATAGACATCTTGAAGAAATTTGGTTACTGATCACTAAGCCTCTTTTGCTTATCGGTTACAAGAAAAATTGATTTTATCTTCCCAGGAAATTTTTAATGTGCTGATATCTTAAAGCGGTACCTGTTCATTGATAATGAATTTGAAATAAGCTTTGAGCAATTACATATGCTTTTACTGGCGCTTCGCTGTCTCAGTTTTTACTACACAGACGGGAGTTAAGACCATTGTAGAACCTCACTCGTGCTAACTTTTATTTTAAATATGACAGCTCTTAATGCTGCCCTCTTTACTTCCACTTTGATTTTTGCCTCTGGGGTGGGTTTCATCAGTTTGAGAAATAGATGCAATTTTACATTTGCTATCATTTGATACATTTATTTGATTACATTGTTACTTGAGTACATTTGCTATTTACATTTGATAGTAAAGGTAACAATACAAAAATTACAAATATTAACTAGTTTGTAGTTTTGTTATTTTAAGAGATACACCATGTTGAGACAATGTTTTACTTAGGATTGGGTAGTAATGCACCTCATTAGGCATGTGAAGATTGGAAATTCGGTTGAGAGATGTGTTCACGATCTCTGCCTTTGCAGATACACGTGGTGCTGGTGGTAGATAATTTCGTCCTAGTTTGGCAGTTTTACCATTCATAACGACATGTAGTCCTATGATATACGTGGGGACTACATGGCATGAAAAACTGCTCTAATGTTGGAGGGATCTCACTACTATTGGATTAATTTATGCATGTCAAGAGAAAGGGCAGATAAAATAGTCTTCAGATTGTTGAAGGTACTGAGCAGACATCGTATGAGTTTTCTTACATAACTAAGAAAAGAATTGTCAGCTATGTTTAAAATCTCGCTGTAATGAACTTTGCCAAGATTTTTCAGTACTGTTTTAAGCAGTGTTTTCTTCTCTCCTGTAACAGCTAATTTTATCTAAAATTAATTCAGACACTCTCATCTGTTTTTGACAAGAGCTTTTATACTTGCTTCACTGTCAGAAGACAGTAAAAAAGGAAAATACTGAGTTGCTGTTTCAGCCTGCTAGCTTCTTTTTGCTATAATCTCTGTAGCAAGATCCTTCGACTAGTCCCACTAATTCCATGATCAGGGCACAGCACAGAGGCGCACCAGTTGAACAGCAGCCTTGTGGAAAAAGGTAAGAATCATTTCTTGCCAGTCAGCGGGGTGTGGAATAGAGGGGGTTTGTGCTTTTACTGGTCCAAGCAGAAAAGTACAGACAACGTTGTGATCCCCTCTTCAAATGAACAGGTATGTCAGTACTGCAGATTGAGTTGGGGAATACGGTAGTGCTCTGACCCAGAAGTTATGCAGCTTTTTAGTGAAAAGTTTTACAGGGAGCGGGGGCAAGCTCAGCAGGAGAAGAGAGGTGGGGGGCCTGTTTTGGGTTAGTGTTTGTATAGGCTATCGCAGCAAGGGTTGTGGGCTGGCAAGAAAGCAATGAAACTAGCAAACGTTGAAAAGTAATGTGTTGTGAAGGTGGAAGATCTGAAAGGGATCTGACGGTCCAGAGGGAGCAAGATGTTATTCTAAAGCTGGGAGACCACTGACCGTTTCTGGAAGGAGACATGAGAACTTCCCGCAGTGCAGGTTTTACTGTAAGAAGCCACTAAACCCATGCCTTAGCACGTCTAAGAAAACAATTCCAAGATGTTTTTCAGTGCAGCCCTCATTCCGGGATACAGTTTGGGATTTGTGCAAGTTCTGAAAGACTGTATTGGTTTAGGATGGTACAAAAGTAGCATACTTGCCCTCAGGCAAACTGATCACACTTTCAGCAGCTTCAAACTCAATAGTGTGTGTGTATATATATATACATATACTCATCTCATTCTGCAGTTTGCTGTTGAAAGCAAATGCAAACTACAACAGTGACCTTTTCTGTTTTTTGTCCTTAATGGTTAAAATGCCTATCGTGCATGTTCATAATCAGTTATAGTATCTGACTTCAGTTCATCAGTGTTTCTTGCAGAAAAGTAAATAAACCAATGAACTAAAAAGAGATATTTGAAGCATAACTGTCTTTATTGAGAGGCTGGGTTGAGTTCAAGTATTTATTTAGCTCGGGTAACTTACTGAATAGTGCAATAAACCGGCCAACCTGGTTTGCCTGTTTTGCTTCCTTCTCTAAGGCAGCACATGCCTTCTGCGCCTGCCAGGGCATTCTTTATGTTAGCCTTTTTTATGCCTTTATGTTAGCTACTTTGACTGTACCTGTTAGAGGGGTCTCTGAGAGACTACACAGTAGTTTGCCTTTTTTTTTTTTTTTTTTAATGCTTTCATGAATGTGTCTTGCATAACACTGCAAATATTGATAAAGGTCTTGTTGCATGTGATAGAAGTATTTTATAGAGGATGAAAAGAAACTAAAACCACAAAGTCAGCAAATTCCTGCGCACGTGGTAGAGTTTCAGTTGTGAGCTATCCCACTGAAGGAAACGTACAGTTGCTCTTACTAATTTTTTCCTTAGCCCTTCCTTTAAGAACTCTATTTTACAGGCTGAACACCTGTTTTTTGATGTTTCTTCCCTTTTTAGTAAAGGAGATAGGACCAAATATGTCTTTTCAGAGCATTTAGTGTTGTCTGTGAAGCAAGAAAACACAAGTTTAACATGTTTGATCTACTCTGTGCGTGGTCTAGAGGTTTCTAAAACATAAATAGTGTTTCTGCATCCACGTAAACCTTGTTTCACTCAGCTTGCTCAGTGGCATTAAGGTGATTTTGTGTTACAGAAAACTGAAAAATGGGTTACTGCATGCCTTGGGTGTGTGCCTGGCTGGACAAGAGAAGGACTCGCTTTGACAAACGTTGCGTCGTTGCTTTGAATGGAACTAGAGATTATTTTATTTAACTTTTTTACTCTCAGGAGTGTTTTCTGTTCGTATTCTCTCTATAAAAATGAAAGCAAGTACTCCTTAAAGCTGTAACAGCGGGCGCCGCAGCTCGGACACCGTTCCTGGGGGCTGCGGG
>NW_009646736.1:5622927-5623220 GCF_000708025.1 Charadrius vociferus | reverse complement strand
GAACAGAGAATACAAACAATAGGAGGAAAATACGGAATACGCGAACTTCCTCGAAACGTGGAAAAAAACGCATCTGAGAGCATGTTCCCTTGTTGGGTAAAGGGATGATGATGCTGAGCTATACGTATCGGAGATTACGATGTTTTTCTGCATAGAAGGGACTTTGGGTTTTGTTTTCTCTGTCAATTTTTGAATTGACAGAGAAAGTGAACATTTTAAATTAATATGATTTAGCATACTGTGTAAAAATAAAAAAAAATATTGGTCAGTTTTCATAATTTGCAAAGCGGTTC
>NW_009646736.1:5602362-5622894 GCF_000708025.1 Charadrius vociferus | reverse complement strand
ACTTCTGACAGCTGATAGATTTTTTTTTAACCACTGTCACTGATGCAGCTTATCTATGCTGACAGAAAACAGCAAAATGTTGGAGGGTGTGTGATGTAACTAATTGCAACTTGATACAATCTTTGATTAAAAAATAATTCTATGCTAGTATAAATTCATGCTATTAAGAGAGAAATTAATATTTTTTTTGACATTTCTTTGTTCTTCCCAAATTAACTTTAGTTCATTTCATTATATTATATCCTGCTTTACACAAAAAATGTATGATTTGTATACATGGGACAAAGACTCATGACAGATGACCGTTGTTATAGAACAAATGCAGAACTGTATTGCACAGCCCATACTTGTGCTAATGTTAGGTGTACTCAGAGATGTTTTGTACATAGTGAAATACTAAATTTCAGGAACTTCTGTTCAAATTGGCACATAGGGTGCTAACTACAGCACTTTGAAGAAACATGAAAGAGTAAGGAGAAGTCTGCGTTATAGAAAAGAAGACTTGTCAGGAGAGGTGGTCATAAGAGGAAAGAAAAGACAAATTCTTGTCCTTTGAAAACTTTCTTGTGAAGTGAGTCTAGTGCCTCTAGAAGAGGAAAGAGCGATAGGTCTAATGATTTAGTTCTATACTAAGGAAAAAAATGAAAATTATTAAATATTAGTAAGATTGTCTCATGGGTGAATTTAAGAGTGATCTTAATTCACTATCAAATTATTGGGCTTTCTTTTAATCATTCCTGTTTGTACAGAAACCACTGTTGTAACACAACAAAATGAAACCATTTGACTTGTACTATTCTGATGTAATTAACTTTACAGAAAACATTTACCACTGACAGGAATGCTCTTTATTGATGCAGAGGGTTCTGACTGACAACCTCACTTTACAAACTGATAAGGAACAGTTTTCAATACAGCATTTTGGCAGCTATCTGGTGTAAAGGGGATAGGCCAAGCAATTCAGCTGGGCAAAAGGCACAGTGCTGTTTTGCAAGGAACATCAATACTACAGGAGAATTCTTTATATTCATCTGCTCTTGTATATGTTGGACACTACTGTAGGGGTCTCTTGTGCATCTGGATCTAGTTTCTGGACAGTTGTGAGCATCCTCACAGTGAAGATCTTTCAGTGGGTTTGGCTAAAGGTGTTGTTACAGGTTTAGTGAAAAAAATACGAACCAAAATTCCAACTTTCCATCCCCTTCAAGAATTTCTAATGTTATTCGGTTTAAGTGTAAAGACCTTTTCACTGTACCTACAGGAAAGTTTAGTGGATATCTAAAAGTGATAGAAGAATAGCAACCTGATACGTTAGAGGAGGAAAGCTGCAGTCCATACTGCCTAGATAGTAATATCTGAACTTCTGCGTCCTAATGTGGATCAGAATGAGTTCTTTAGTTATAGCTAGCCTAATTCAGTTCTTGGAATTGCATTTCTTCTGATGCACTACCTTAAAATATTATTCTTAGGGTTGTCTTTAGTAAGTGACCATTTCTTAAATGGTTTGCATTTTCTGCATACTTTTTTGGTGTAATGATTAAGAATTTCTCATCTACCTTTCCGATTACATTCACAGGACACCACTACTAATGAATCAATGGTGAATCTTAAAATAGAGAAAATAAACTGTCTAGTCAGGTGCAGGGAAATAAACTTGTGGAGTTCTTGTGTGCAAAGCAAGAAGCCACTGGAATCAGACAAAGTTTATCATAAAATTTTAGGTATTCACTGAAAAAGAGTCCAAACGTCTCGGTGTGGTAGTAGTACACATACTATGTCAAAGCTGATAGTATAAATACCTGTTGCAGGATCTGAAAAACTAGGTATATGCTAGGAAATACTGTAAAAAGGTGCAGGTACAGTGAGGACTGACAGATCTATAACAACTTCCTGGTTGGTTTTTGTAACATCCAGTTTTAAAATGAAATTAGTTCTTTTTTTCCCCCTGTTATTGATTTGGAGACTACAGCTCTTTTGCAAGAAGGTGGGGCAGTAGTAAGTGACCTTACACTTACAGTTTCATTAAAGGAACTTCTTTGCTACTTTTTCTGATTTGCTGTGTGCAGTGATAGTTTCCTATAAAGGTCTTTACAGACTGTTCAAGTTTACTTTTGTACTTTCCAATATTAATAGCGTAAAAATCAGTCTAAGCAAATCAAACTGCATGCCTATGATAGGTCACTTTGCAAGACTACTATATATTACATTATCTACTAATAATGTGTATACTAATATATCCTAATATATGCATTAGTAGAAGCACAACTTTCTAGACTATCATATCATATGTCTAATGAAATACAGAATAGTAATTAAATGAAAAGGGATGATATTTGGAAATAACTTCTCCTAGACCTAGCTATTCACTTAGTGCTGTTGAAGAAACTCTTTGCCTTTCAGAACAGAGCTTGCAAAATCTGGAGCCTACTGAACCAACTTTTGAGAATATTTGTCTTTACTGAAACCTGTAGAAATTTTCAGATTTTTGCGGCACTAACTTGGTGATAAAATAATGCTTTAGCTAGCTCACATTTAGTACTGGCTGTCACAATAGAGACTGAAACTAAGCTGGAAAAAGGTTAGCGTTTGTTTTTGTTAGTAGGCTTGGTTGTGAACTGCAGCAATTCAGGTGTTGGCACAATTTCATTCTTTCTGACTTAGTGATAACATTTAAAAGAGAGGTAGAAGACAACTTGATATTGTTAACTTCCCAAATCACTTAAGCATGAGTTGCCAAGGGGGCTCCCTTAGAGGTGTCTTTGAAGGCACTATCCCAAATGGTAATGGCACTGTGGTCTTCCTGGTTTACAGTCCTTGGGATATTTGATAGACATGAACAGCCAAGTTTTTCACAGAGCTTCTAAACATGCTGCTGGTTACCATGGCTTCTACAAAGAATCCATTTTATAAAGGTATTTTTGACTGGGTTTACATTATTTCAATCAGTGAGAACACGCCCTGACCATCAGGTTTTACACAAACAGTTGTAAGAGGAAGCAGTGATGGTAGTTGTGATTATGCTTCTCCTATTCCTAGATAGCTTATTCTTTCTTAGCAGTGAATTAAGTGCCCATGTCCCGAACGTGAAATTTATGTTTACTTCTATAGACCTAAGTCCATTGGTGAATGTAATTCTGGTCTTGCAGCTTAATTCCTTTTTTTTTTTTTTTTTCCGTGGAGGTTAGGGCATGCTCCTCGGTTTGGCAAGTCGGGTTTCTCCTGTTTCATCTGGTTCCTGTTGCTGCCAGGTTTGTCTCAGTTTGGGTGGGAACAGCAAATGATTCAGTTCTGTCTTACAATCTCCGTAGTTCTTCCGTTCAACAGAGTCCCTTACTAACCTCGGTTGGGTGCGTGAAAAGGTTGCTTTGAAAGGAACTCATAATCCTTTTCCCCATGGTAGGTATTAGCAGATGTGTTCTGCGTGAATTAGTGACCATTTTCATTCACTGTTTTGTTACTGAGAATTTCAGCCCAAGATGTAAGTGGGAAAAAAACCAAGAAAAATAAGGTCATATGTTCAGAATGAAATTGGCAGGTTGCTACAGGTACATGCTGTCTTTAAGTCTATGAACTTGTAGCGAAGTTGTATAGATGAATTCTTCAACTTGGTAGCAGCTATTGTAATGATATTTGTGGGAATTAAAGTCTTAAAGCAAATGTATCAGTATTTGCTCATTAAGGCTTCTGAATGACAATGTATTAACATATTAAAAGTCACTTGTAAATCGTAACGGTCATCCAAGTATTAAACCTTTCCCATATTAGCAATAGTTGTAATTACCAGAATAACTGTAATTGACCTGTAATAGAAATTATGGTGGTAACATGACCAATAATTATGAATGAGATTAGGAACTGCAAGTGAAAGTGAGCTTATGTCCCCAGAGTGAAATCAAAAACCTTTGTGCGCATAGGCACTCCATTTATTGTAAGGAAGGAGTTAGGTAACTTTTCCCTTCGTTATAAACTTGACCTTAAGACTTGAGAAACTTGTAATTGTTGTAAGGTTCAGTTTATTTAAAATTCAACTTACAGTTGCAAATACATATAAACAATTTCTTAAAATCAATAACTTCATACATACAACTGATAAAATTTCAAGCTGTGTATTGATTCTGTGTAACAACAGGCTTCTGCTGTCTATCAAAAGCAAATCACTCATCCTGCTTCTTGCTGTGTAAGAAGCTGGAAAAGCTATGATCTGAAGACAAAGCATCCCACTTCTTCCTAATGTATTTTTGAAGCATGCATGCACTCCAGTGAACTCTTCAAAAGCATGGAGTAGTCTTCATACAAACAAACCATATCCAACTTTTTGCCACATTTCAACCCATAAGTAAACCTTCAGGAGATCACATAAGCTTTTTTTTTTTTTTAGAAACAGAGTCATGATGTGGTTCTGCAAACCAGACTGAACTGATCAAAAAGCTAGCTAAATCTGAAGGGTTAGTCCTGTCCTGCGCACAGGCCTAGATGGTCATCTGAGCTGTCAGTGGGTTGCAGCATGTGGAAAACTTTCTTCTTCCCACCTTTCAGCCCCATTGTTGCTATTCTGACAGTATTAGAACTAAATTGGCTCACTGAGGTGGCCAGGTGGAAATGGGAGTTGTTGAGAGAATGTAGCGTGGGGAAGAAATGCAAAGTGAAAGACGGAGGGAAAAGTGGAAGATCCCTTTTAGCAGTGGTAGGATCTTACATCAGTGCAACTTGTTTCACGGAACTGCACCCTTTAAGTAATTTTGTGTGCTGTGGTCGGTATTGGAGAGCTTGTGCATCACGAGAAAAATCCCCTTTTGCCTTTGTACTGAATTATAACTAAAGAAGTATGAAATGTTTTTGTAACCTTTACCCTTCAGTGAATACTGGCATGATCTTCAATCCATGCAAGAACAGAGTTAATAATGGCTTTAAACTAGAATAAAGCTTCTAGCAAATTATAAGGAAAACGTAGGACATGGTTATTACTAAGTCTCTCTCCATCATCAAGTTCTCTATCCCTATATAACTTGGTTATCTTTAATCAAATCCAAATGTAAAATCATCTACAGTTCATTGGACGTTAAGGTCCTTCCAGCTGCGGGGTGTAGACAAAAGTGTATCTCAACAGGATAGTTAAAGTGTTCCATGTATTTGTCAATGTACTGGTAACCATGGAAATTTTAAAATCTTAACATTAAAACTCATTACAAGACCAGATTAATATCTAGAGCATTCTCTGATGTATCATACAGTATGAGTAGCAAGAAGCTTGTTTGAAGTTTCATAGTCAAAAAGATGCTCTTTTCAGCTGAGTGTAATTGAAAGAAGAGCTGGTGTATTATTGGCAATGCACAAAGTCTGTCTTACAAGATATTTTACAGTCAGTCATATAGATCACTGATTTTTTTCTCAAATGTCAATCTGTTGCTAAAATGAAATTTCTTAAGGCAAAAATATGTTTGTGAAAATAGAGTGTGCCCTTTACTCTGAGAGGAAGCTGCACCTGTCTCTTCCCACTGAAGGAGCAGACTCCCAAATGTTGTGCCCTGCATAGTAGTCAGCTGGGGAAAAAACCCTGGGCTAGAAACCTAGTTAGAGAACAAAAGATGAGCTTAGAGAATAGATTGTCTACTTAAAAGAACTGCAGCTAAGTTTCTGTTAATTCCAAATGTATCTGTGCGTATCTGTGCTGATAAAGTAAGTTGCCTCTAAAATTCAAAAGGAAATTTTAGATTATCTTACTTTAAGTGCTACATGAGTGTTATCCACTGTTCTGATGTCAAGCCCTACGTACTTTATCTTGAATGACAGTAAGCTGGTTTGGGGAATTAAAAGAGCCTTCAAAGGTTCAAGTACTTGGGAATTATTCCATGTTTAATGTAATGTCCTCCTTGTTTGAGCAGTAAGGGACATGCTTCATCTCATTAATGTTGAAATAAGCCATGAGTGCTGCTCCTGTTCTTAGACCTGTTCTTAGTCCTGTTCTTAGTTTACCACTAGTACTTGCATGACATTGGGCATGCCTAAGAAACTGAGTCCCTTGAGGGAAGAAATATCTAGTTCCAGGTTGATGGGATTTGGGTCTCAGCAGTGCCAGGACTGGACAAGCAGCAGAACTTGAGGCTCAGCAGCACAGTTAAGGGCATGGAGACTTTGGGCACTTTCATCTAGGGGAGACTTTGATTACAGCTTTGGATTTTGTGTTGTGTGTTGTTGTCACTTGTTCATCTGCTCAGAACTGTTTTCATCTCTGGGATTCAAGATATTCAGTAGCCTCCATCAGCAGTGCTTTTGCTAGTCATGTTATAATGTGTACAACAGTGAGAGTAAATATAGCGCGTAGTGGGAGTAATGGGGATGTTGCGTTTGGGATCAAGTCCGACAGTGTTGGAAAGGATCTGATTCATTTGTTGCCTCAATGTATGCTGCATGAGGTTTATAAAGGGATGTTTCTTGTGACATGCTTTTAACAAACCATACTAAATGTTAGTTGTTCGTTATATAGCTTAAGTGCTACAGTTTATCGTAATTGAAGTTGCATGTAGGCCTTGTCTGTTTTTCCAGTTTCTTTGTACTGTGTAAGCTTGAATCACAATTACTGTTGTTGCCGGGAGATATTGGTTAATTTGTTCTGATGATATATTGGCGTTTTGCTCAATCACAGTAACTTAGGAGAACCTGATGAATTGTAGGTACTTACTTGGTTTTGTTCCTTCCAATTTCTTTTGTGTCAGCTGGTTCCCACAAACTACAGTATCTTCACTTTCAAATTAGGTTCAGGTAGTTATATCTTCCATTTGAAGCAGTCATGCTCATTTTGGTAGTAGTGAAAACGTCTGTACTTTGGGTTCATAGGTTGTAGTGTTTTAAGTAATATAAAAACAATTAAACGATGAAGCTTTTAAACTCACTACTCTTCTTGAGAAATGTTATTTAATTTGTTAAAAGGTCCTCATATCATTTAGCAGTCAAAGTCATTTCGATTTCCTTTGTTCAGTCTCTCTAATCACCTTGTCGGTTATCTAGTAAGGCTTTTTTGAAGGCATACAGTTGCTCGCAGTAAAAGCTGGAAAAATAAGTTGTAGTACCTACCTGCAAGACCTTCATCACACACATCATGGTGGGAGTTGCTTTCAAATGTTTCCTAAGAGCTACTTTCTAATATTATATTCAAAATACAAATTAGTGTGATAACTGAAGATGTTGACTTATTTGCCACTCTCTGTATGCAACTTGTTGAATACACTCCTCGGTTGGCTTTTTGAAGTTCTTTGTTAAGTAACAAGCTGGATGTTATATGGACATGGGTGTCTTTTGCAGTGTATAGGCCAAGTTTATTTCTTGTATATAATAAAGGATAAAACTGGGACTAAGTCATCTGAAGAGGATTCAGGGAAAAAAGTTGACAAATCAATGGAATCTTCTTATAGAGATGCAAAATCTGTAATTTAAATTTCAGAAATTTGATAACAGTTTCTTGGGGTACCAAGAAATTAATCTGACTAGTACGTACAGATATTTTCACTAAAATTGGTCCTTTTTTATCTCAGTTACTTCAAAAGGGAGTTGGATATTGAAATGTTTTTTAAGAACAAGATGGAGAAGCACTTCCTGGGAGCTGGTGGATTTCTGATAAGTACTTTGTAATTTTGCAATTTTACTGGTCTGAAAACTGACACGCAATGAAGCAACATATGTGTAACAGGTGGTCTAATCCATGTAGATGCTGTGCATAAATTAGTGGTTTAAAACTGAGCTTGTACTGATTAATAAGGAATCTTTTTGTTACTGCTGTCTTCTGAAATCAGCCTTGTAGTACTGTAGGTTGAAAGTTAGTACGATGGAGAGGGATGTGAAGAATATAAGCTAATTTCTAGTGGAAAGGCTGGCTTTATACAGGTTTCTTTTTCTTGAAACTGATGACATTTTCTTTCCTCTTAGCTGGCCCAGTTACTTGGAATAATTTTCACTTTGCAATACTCTTGATCAAGTAAATGAAAAAAACCCTCCTTGGTGATGATAAAAATCATTTTAGTATACTAAAATAACTCTACAGTTTTTCTGTGTTCCTTGAAGACTTTTCATCATAATAAATTAGGTAACTGTCCAATAGTTGTCTTAATTTGTAGGTGTTTAATACTGATGTAATACTTATATAAAAAACACTTCCTGTCGTGAAGTGGAAGTGGCATCTGGGACTGGGGAGAATTTTTCTGTGGTGCTCGTCTACATGAGGGTGTGATATGTGAAGTACTGATAAGAATTTGAGAAAGCCAAAGAAAACCAGGATAAGTTCGGTAAAGCTTAATTTACAGGGGCAGAAAATAGACTGTTACGGTAAGGGGCTTTATTCTTTTCTACTATTAGGATTTAGCCAGTCTGTGTATCTTAAAGGGATAATTTAAAAATAAGACTTTGGACCATAGAGAATAAACCTATGAAGGAATATAGTACTTTTCTGCAGATAACTGTTTTCTGGTTTGCATTGTTTCTTGTACTGGGATCCAGCTTCAGTATCACTGAAATTTCAGAATAGATCCGGCTTTTAACTTGTAAGGAGAATAGGTACAGATAAACACTCTTGTACTGTTTTGTTGTAACTAGAGCTTGATTATCTGGGCTTTTGTAAATTTAATGCCCAAACTGGCTTTTTAATGTCATTGGCATAAGTGATTAGGAAACATGTGTTCTAGAAGAAACTACAGCTCAAAGTTTACAAAGTCAGACAGTTTGGCTGGCTCACTGTACTGTACAATATTTGACCAAAAGGCGAAATTATGGGAGTGGATTATAAACCAAGGCTTAGATTACGAAGGGACAACCTTAATTCAAATAAAGCAATCTTTGTGTCTCATGTGCTTTGGGCTCTAAACCTGTCTTTATGCAGCTTCGTTTCAGTAGAAACCAGCTAAAGAACAAAAAGGTTGAGTTTTATGTTTCTCTGTCTGTGTGGTGCAAGCTGTCAAACAGCAATTGGGAACGAAGAGAATCTCCATTTTGAGGCCATCTGTGTAGGTTCTTTTGTCTGAACTTGACAAGAGGTCATGGCAGATGGTGGGGTCACAAAGTCTGGCTTCTTGAGCTTGACAAAATGTGTTCATAAAGCTGGAAGAATACCAACTGTTCGTACTGGCTGAAGACCATTGTGGCAAAGGACTGTAATAGTTTATGGACAATAACTTCTGGATCACTAAGTTTGACAGCAAATAACTTGCCGAAGATGAAACTAGTTTGCTTATCTGTATACGGGTTAAAGCTGCTTAGCAAATGTGTTCTTAACTATGTTAAATTTGAGTAAATTACTTGTAAAACCTCTTAAAGCAAGAGATGGAGGTCAAACTGCATCATGAATTTTGGCCAGAGCTCCAGATGATGTATTTGGAGAGTTTGTGTAGAGGGAAGAGGAAGGTGGAAAAAGAAAAGGCACATAGATCATAGTTTTCAGACGCAATGCAAGGATTCAGTATTTGCTCTTTGCTATGACCACTGTGGCTTCGTGGTTTTTCTGTGGCTCTTCTTTGAGTTTTAGGATTGCTACAGAGATCCAGTAGCCTTTTTCCCCAGGGTGTGAATAGATTTTTCTCCGTAGTGTCCTCTCTGAAGGCAGAGAAAAATGCTTCATATTTTCTTGGATGTTTTGCTGTGAAACTAAAACTTTCAAGTTTTCATGGGAGAATGTCTTAGTAGACAGAATTGTGTGGTGTTCACGTGCTGGAGTAGCTGCTTAATTATGGCTATAATAAATTGAGGCACTAAGGAAGATAAATACAACTCATTCAACAGGAAACGGAGTTCTAAGTTGAATAAAATGTTTTCCCACTAACTCTAATAACAGTTTAATCAATATGATGCCAGAATAAGCCAAGAAATCTATAGAAACACCCTGGAATTTAAAATTCTTCTGGATTATCCAAAACCAATAATGCAGTGATGGTAGAGTTCTCCATTAGTTATGCACACTACTGAAACAATTTTTGGCGCTTTTCTAGAAGGGAGTTGAAGGCACTGGCTGTTCTCAAACTTTGTATAGGTTAAAATACAGAGGAAATAGCTTGAATTGCACCCATCTTGTGTAGCTGGTGAGCTCTGCTGCAAATGGTCGTGACTCATATTTGGTAACTGGTTTAGGCATCTTCCAAAAGATTTTGCTGAATTGATTCCGCACTTGAAAGTGTGAACCATTCTCCCTCTCTTATACATCCAAGTGCAATTCAGATGTCTTTTGTAGTCCATTTTTTAACAGCAAGTAGTACTTATAAAGTGCTTTCAAAGTACTTAAAAGCTTTGTCAAGTTAATTCTGTCTTTAGAATTACTTGGGGTGCCAGCATTGGTTTGTAACTTGTTTTCGTCTGTTTTCTATAAGACTTCTGGAAGCTTTGATTTAAAAAAGTCACTAAGTATTTTTCAGTATACCGAAATGTTTGTCTTTTCCTGGGATTCTAATATTATAATTCTAATTACATAGGGTTAATAAAAGAGCCAGAAAATATTAAAAAGATGAGTTTGAACTGGAATGTTTTTTCTTGGATGTTTCCTGGAAGTACTTAATGTTTGCTGTGTGTATACATTTCATAGTATTTCCTACTTTTTATCAAGATCTTTGGATGTCTGCAGTGATGGAATTAGAAGCTTTCTCTGTTGTTGGAGGCTAAAGATATGATGGAGCGAATTAATTCACTTCCAGTTTTTAAAGTCAAGCTGCATTAGATGCAAATGATTGCATGGTTTTAATTACAAGACTTTAGTAATGGCATGACATGCTTTGCTAGCATGTTAATATAGTTAGGCCTCTATGTAAGTTGGGCCTTTATATATAAATTGCATCTCTGCCTATTCCAAGCAATGTACGTTTCTAGTATCCTTTCAGGACCTACTATTGTGGTGATTGATTGATTTTTATCAAAAGGTAAAAAAAAAATAAAATCTTTCCTCTGGAGATGCAAGGTTTCAGCTAGAGAGGTAACTGAAAATATATTTTAACTAAGAGATTTTATTAACTTTCTTACAGGATGTTCATTTTAAAGATTCTGTGAAGATGAAAAGGGGTATCTTATGGTTTTACGGAATATAAAGCAATATTGTCTGACATGACGGCAAAAAATGTAAGTATAATTCTACAACATGTATTTTTATATTGGCATGTTGCCAGTCACTTCTGGCTTTCAGAATTTGAAGGTCTTTGTGTTTTATGTCTTGTATTTGTCCATACAAGAAATCAAACACAAAGGCCTTCAAATTCAAAAATCTTCATGGATTTTTGTATACCACAAATGTGTACCCCATCATCTTCTGCAGTATATTGATACATTTAAACTGGTTGGAAGCTGTTTAAGGATGTGGAGTTTACTCAGCTATAGGTCAGGTGGATAACTGGGGCAACGCTTTATACTGTTTCCTTATTGATCCTTACGGGTCCCTTCCAACTTGAGATATGTTATGATTCCTCTAACATTGTTTCAGACTTATCAGAGTGCTTCTCATTTTGTTGAAGCATCTCACCTTAGCACCAGAGTAAAATTATTCTACTGAATCCGAGTCTCAAAACTCAAGAAAGAACAGAAAGATGGCATAATTCTTTACTAATGTCGGTACACTCTTAGTTTCTAGAAGACTGAGGGCCTTTCTGTTTCTTTGTCTGCCCCATTAACAAGCCTGTAGTGTGGTGTCTAGAGGCTCTATATTTGACTCCCCTATCCTGAGTTCTGAGGAAACTTATGAAATGTCTAACATCCTGACCTTGATTTTCTGCCAAATTAGCTGTGCTTCCCGAGGTAGGCGATTTGTATAGAGAACAGTTCTGATTAACCTTGGTGGTCAGTGAGTTGAGTATGACTGGGCCCTGGGCTGAAAGTTGACTGCCTTTGATAGGGCATCCCTCAGTCTAATTAAATCTGAACAGGTTAAGGAACTAACATGACTAAAGAAGTACCCCACAATAAAAGTGCAGGTAGCCCTAGGATGAATCTCTCTTCAGTAACTGCAAAAGCTTTTGTGCATATTTGGTTAGATTGATGCCAAGGGCATAGTTTGATTAAATTAATTAATTCTCAAGTCTTGGAAATTTCTTTTCTGTTGGCTTTATTAATAATTTCATTTGATGTGTAGTTTCAGGTAAGGCTTTCAGATGTCTTACGTCTGACCGTTTGATTCAAGCTTACTAAGCCAGAAAATAAATTGATGTGTATATGCAAAGCCCTTTGAGTTACTTATTTCATAGGCCATATTCAACCGTAGTATAAATAGGTAATTCTACTGATGTGTGTGGAACAGCTGCACAAATCCAAATCGTATGTGGTTTTGACCTTTTGTTCAATGCAGTCAAAGGATAAATACCAATGCCAATAAAATCCATGGAGTGTTGTGTGATAGACTTATGGAGTGACGTAGGTTGTAAGGGATCTCAGGAGCCATCTACTCTGGTGCTTTGCATAAAGCTCTTTGACACTTGAATTCAGAACCCAGTTTCTTGGTGCTTTGTTCAGGACCACTCAGGGCTTTGGGTTTTGAAAACCTCCAAAGACAGACATGACATTCAGTCTGGGTAACCTACTCTTGTGCTGAGTATAGAAATGTGTTTTTGTTGTTCACTTTAACACAAGACTATAGTTATTTTATAGAATAAATATTTTATTAGTTTGAAATTTTGCAGATTAAACTATGCCAACCTAGTTATTTAGCTAATGTTTATGGGTTTATTTTTAAAAAGAAAACAGCCAGCTAGTGGATTCCCTACCCATTTACAACTCCTACATGATGTAATCTGGACTAATTCTAGGGCAGAGAGAAGAAAATCTTTTCAGGTTAATGGGAAAGTTAACTTCTGTAAGGAAAGGGAAGGATTACAGGCAGAGACTTGCTACCTGAACAGTATGTCAAGCAGTGGGGAAGGCTGATAATCTACAAGAACAGCTTGTGACAGTTTGCCCCTTCCAAGACTCTGGTTGTGATCCTTTTTTTCTTTCCCCTCGCCTCATTTAGAAACTTCTTACTCACCTACTAGGAGAGGGAAGAAAAATTGATGAAAATATTTAATAGAACGCTAAGGTCTGCCAAGTGCTTGCTTCATCTTACCTCGTGGCTGGATTCTTCTTGCTGCAGATGGACAGAAGCAGGAGTCCAGCTCCTGCCATACCCAGTAATCCAGACACTCTGGGGCAGTATTCTAAAGCAGAAATATCACACGACCTGTACAAGAAGTAATAAATGATACTTATGTCAGTGTTGGATTGTTTGCTGGTTTCAGCTTAGGAGTGGTTAAACAACAAGATTCCCAAAAGCAGTAGGTGGTACAGTCTCCAGATAGCAATATGGCCTGGGACCTCTCTGACATGGAAACGGAATACCCATAAAGTTCTCGTTTGGCTGCAGTATTGTAGTATTGCATCACACTTTGCTTCTTGTGAGGACTTAGTTGTGATAATTCTCCTGTAAGAGAAATTCCTTTAGATCTGCCACAATTCTCATTTAAGTTCTCATGAAATTCAAGTTTGTTTTCAGGCTTTTCTAAATTTAGATACAAAGATTATAAATTGAGAGAAGTGCTCCTGTTCATTGGATGCTCTTTATAAATATGTTACTAGGAGCATCATCATGAAGATACATATTTCTATGTAAACTAAAATTCTGCTGTAATTTCATATAATTTGGATCACAGAAGTACAGGATACAAAAAAAAAAAGGACTCAAGTACTTTGTTACATTTCCTTAAATATTGTACCAGTTAAATAATCTAAATCTTTCAGAGAATTAAATGTAAACGTTTGAATTTTCATAACGGCTGGAGAGTCATCTTGAGCTGACAGTACATATGTATATCATCTTCAGTGTTTAACTGAAGCACCGGTACGAATCAATAGGGAAATGTACGGTTGTAAATCTAGAGCCGAAGGTTCAATTGTGAACAAATTGCAGTGCTGTCTTTGAAAATGTTCATGGGAATCGTAATTCTTATCCTTTCTCTTGCAACGAGTTAAGGCCCTTATGTCTAACACTTGATATTTATCCCTGTGGCTCCCCTGTTTGTTCTCTGAATCAAAATTTTCTCCTATTTGTGTTCTTCTATTTCTTGCAGAGGCAGGGGTCCTAGGGAGAAGCTGATACTGTTATTTATTGTGCAAAGGCAGCAGTAGTATGATCCAAGAGTGCTGGCACTTCATCTTGGCTTTGCAGTCGTAATGCCCTTTCAATGCTATATGCTATGCAATTTACTGACCTTTCCAACCTCTATTTTAAAGATCTCCTCAAGAGTAGATTTTCAGTGTAAGGAACCCTAACGTGAGCTTGCCTTGCTGCCCAAGCACCCGGGGGCAAGAATACTAGAATGCTGCTCCTTCCTGTATGGACCTGCTACCAAAACGGGATAGGAGACCTTTTGCGTTTGGTTTCGTCTTCCTCCTCTTTCCCCTGCTCAAATCCAGGCGTTCCTGTTCGGTCCTCACCAGCCCTGTTGCATTGCCTCTGCACCGCTGCCACCTGCGGGGGGAAAAGGGAAAACGGAGAGGAAAAAATGAGACAGGCTTGCTCTTTTTCAAAAGCAGCTTCTGGTGATACTGTACTCTGCAACAACCAAAGTACTCGATTGCCCGTTGGAAAAAGCATATGACCATCTAGTTGGGTGTGACAGGGAAGAGCAAGTCTGACACAGGCAACCTTTGAGATAAATTGATGAACTATATTGAGCATCTCTATGGGCCTGTTTACAGAAGCACGTAACTTAGCTCATTTAGGTAATATTGTATGATCAGGGTAGTGCAGCAACAGTTAATTGTTAACAGTGTGTTGCTCCTGATGGTGAAAAAAATCTTAATAGAAGTAGCTTCAAAAGAGTCTGCCACAATGCTGTGTGCAGATTTTCCCCTTCAAAAAGTACTTGCTGAATATAAGTTCTCTAGCAGAACCAAGCGATTTAATGCTTGTAATAGGTATTTTTGTTCTTGTGTAGTCTATTTTAGTGTTATGTTACTACCATTTAATTTGCCTGCAGTCAAATGATTCTCTAATTTGATGTGATTAAAACCCTACAAGCGGACCTAGCATATGTTCCATTATTACTTCATACATCTGTAAAATAAAGCAAATAGTTGATCCTTGATTGAATGATTGTTTTTTGTTAACCTGAACCCTTTGTCCAAATTATTTACAGAAGTACTCAAATTTTGTAATATTTTAAAAAGAGATCTTGTAGTATTTAGTTTAATTGCCTACTGCTCCAACGGAGCTCAATCCCACAATGCTTATCCCAGCTTCTGTCTTCAAAGCAAACCAAAATGCTTTGTTGAACAGGAGTTACTAAGGTGGTGCAACATAATGCTCTGAAACTGCAGAATTTCTTATCATTGCTTGCTCTTGCTGGGCCTATCCCTTGTTAGCTGGGATCTGAGGGACTTTCCACCTCTGCTCTCCCTCATCCAGGAACAGTGATTTTGCGTATTTCTATACAAGCTCCACTTTTCTATGATTTCTGTACATGCCAAAATTTGAGATGCACCATTCTGTTTATAATTTAAGTTCTCCATGTCTTTGGTAATTTACCCTCAGGGGAAATCAGTTTATCTCTGAAAACTAGGGAATGTATTTAAAATGCATCAAGAGTCACATCCCCTCAGACCTGTAGACCGTGTCGCTTAGTGCTGACAATGCTGGACATCAGGCAGATTTCTGCTGTGTTATTGGTGGCAGCTGCTCTGTTTGACTTGGAGGGGACAGTGACTTACACCATAATAGCCAGAATGTGCTGCTTGGGTCATGTATAGTGCAGTACCAAAATATTTATGGGGTTTTTTTAGGTAAGAACTTAGTTAAAATTAGAGTTTGCCTTCATATATATACATGGTAAATGTATTGGATGCTTTGCTTTGAATTTCATGCTCTTGTTAGACTGTACTATCCATAGGATTATGATGTTTCAAAAATGCAGAGCAGATTACTTTCATAATACTGTTAGTTGTATACTAGAAAACATAGAAAGGTTTATCGTATTTTAAGACTTCCAAAATGTTTTGTTCAGGTTGGTGTGACTTCCACAAATGGAGACTTGAAAGGATTTATAGATCAGAACCAGAGTCCAACAAAAGGTAAGAGAATTCTATGTGTATACATAGAAAAGAAGCATACATTAAGACTTATTTCTCTCTTATGTTTACTAAATTAGTTTTATTGCTGATTTCACTGCATATGGTCGGTTCAGTTTTGGGAGACTCAGAATTTAAATGTTCAAAATTTATTTCATACATCCACATTGATAGACGTTTTGTAACTGACGTGCAAGTGTTGCTGATCTTCAGGTTTTCAGAGGGGAAAAGAGAGTGTAGTAAAAATAATTAGAGGATAAAATAAGCTCTTTTTTCCTTTCTTTGATGGTGAATAATGTGCTGAACTTCCTGATTTCCACTCCACCCTTAAAGTTCATAGACTGTCGTCGTCCAAATGGGAGAGAAGGTTAAGCGTGACTTCATGGTCAGTGATATCTTGTGGTACTTTTATAAGCGTTCTAGACAATTTACAATAATAATTATATTTTGTCCTATCCTGTTTCATCTTAGTATTTCTAGATTAATCACTTTTGACTCTAAACCAGTGTGTTGTCAGTCAGAACAGCTACATGATTCCAATAAAATAAAATTGCAACCCCTTATCAGTATTAGAAAACTTGAGGATTTACAATTCAGTAAACACTTCAATCAACCTTTCTGAGGAAATACTGGGTTGCTGTTATCCACTGCAACAAATAAATGCATCTGCTAGATGGAGGAAGGATTTTTGGCTCATCAAGACAGTTTAGACACATCAGACTCTGAAAAAATGAGAGAGTCTAAACAGACAATGTCTAGAGCTACAGTATCTTCCTAGTTTTCTGAACTATGCAGAACATTACAGATTCATTTTAGGTCTTTGAGAATTAATTTATTGTGCTCAGGTGAGATAATTGCCCTTTGTGTTTCATTATTTTGGGATTGTGTCATAATACTAGGGGAAAAGATTAAAATAAGCACAACATTTTCAAATAGTTTCTGTGAGACAAGCAATTGATTTATTCAGAGAATAACTGACTTGAAAAACATTATAAAGAAGTATAGGACATTACTGTCTTTGTTAGTTTTTGCTTCTGGGATGATAGATGTATTATTTACCTCCATTTTTCTGTATTTTCTAAAATGTTATGCTCTAATGATTTTTTTCTTTTTAACCTTGAGGTATAATTAAAAATCTCAGACATCTCTGTTGAGATATAACTTCCTGTTCACACTGGGTTGGAGAATCAAATCTTCCATAAAGGCTGGGAAAACTTGCATGCCAGTATCTGAGCTGTCTCTTACTTTTAGTCTGAAGTATCCTTTATTTTTTCTGGCATGTTCTCTGTTGAACTCTGGACGTTGAGGGGTGAAGAAACACCAAACAGGCATTCAGGTCCACTGTCGCTTAACACGACTTTGTGAACTTCCCCATGAATACAGTTTTTATTGGTTTATCCATTATTTAAGTTAACTCATTTGCTGTAGTAAAAATAAAGGCAATTTATTGCTACCTATCTGTTCGTAATGTGCCTTCACAGTATTCTTAGACTGAAGCATGATGGATTTATACGTTCAAGAGTGAAAGAGAGAGGCCATTTGCTCAAATAAGGATCTTCTTGAAAGCATCAGATTCCAAGTGCTAGAAATTCATGTTTAGAAAATTTGCATTTATTTGTTTATCTTTCAAAAAAGACAGTTATTTGTGGTGTGTGCTTACTTGTTGTTTGCCTCTAGCACAAACATACATGAGTTCCAATATCGCATTAAAGGAACACTATTCAGATTCCAGTGCTGAGCCACGGGCACATAGAAAATTCCTTGCGAATTGTATTTGTCTTCCTTTTTTTGGATGAACTCGTATCTTTTATTATACTAGGAGAGCTATTATGTAATCTTCGTTTCACTGGGTTTAATTTTGAAAAATGCTGGACTGTTCTAGGTAAACCCACTGCTCTGCCACTTTGCCTAGTAACAGCGGACTGCAGCCTGGATCTTTGAGGATGCTGTTTCAAACTTGAGGACAATGTCTTGAAACACTTAACCAAATCAGCTATTGCTCTTTCAGTACTCATATAGCTTCAGTCTAATTCTGTAGAAGTAGCACCACTAGATAGAGTTATGTAGGGGAAGTTTTCTGGCTTTTCACACTAAAAATGCATAATCAAAATAGCTCACTTGACCTTTGTGGTCTAAAATTACTTTCTCTGCTTTTTTTCTGGTCAGAGCCTTAACTTTCAAAATCTCTTTGTCCCTGAGTTTTTCCCCAGAACCATTTGAAGCAGTTACTCTGTTGCTGCTGTTCCTGTGTGTGTTTGATCAGGCTCCATTTATCTTTCCCACCATGACCTGTAGTGTCCATGCACGACCTCACAATGTTTTCCAGGTTTATGTTGCTACAGGAGAAGTTACTGCTCACAGACTGCTTAGGTATTGCAAGCTACTCTGTAAGTCTTAAAGTACTGCTCTGTCATTTCTGCTGATTTTTAAATCTGAATTACTGTTCCTAAATAGGTTGACAGGTTGGTGGTTTATTTGGGGGTTCAGTTTTCTTATTGCTTGCTTGTTTCTTGTGCTTGTTAATGCATACTGTGGTCTTCTTGCTGTAGCTTTTTTGATTCAAGCTTCTTAGAATACTTTCAGTATTTTTTTTCTTCCTTGTATAGATGACATCTGGGAAAAAGAAGCATTTCTAGTACCTGGTGTATGTAAATGCAGTACAGATTTACTAAGGAATTTGATTTTTTAAATGTGATGATTGCAGAATCAAAGCCCATACATCCAAATTTGTAGTCCTCATAGAAAGATTTACTGCCTAATTGTGAAGGGAACTAGATTTTTCTTTCTAGGTGTGCTTAGAAGAAATGTTACAGTGCTCAGCAGAGCATTAACTCAGAATGTTGTTCACTTTGTTTAGTGAACAATTCCCGTTCAACAGACAATTTACTTTCCTATGTTTTTTGCCTGTAACTCACAGGCAACAGGCTCTTTTGGCTAAAGGATCTCCATTTGGAGTTTATTTCCTGTGCTTGAAATGAAAAGTCATTGGATCTGAGAGGGAATGCCACATGTGGGTAGCTCTTGACTAATGGCCCGGGTACTCGTCTAATGCCAGGGACCACTTGTGGCAAGGACGGTCATTGGGTAAAGTATTTTAAGTAGTCCACACAGCACAGTCTAGATATCTCCTTTCTGAAAGTCATTTTCACTCATGTTTAACTCGATCTTTGACGTAGTAGGTTCTTACTGTTACAGTCAAAATTGTTCAGCTATGGCAAGCTGGGCTGACTATGCTCCATGTCCTTATCTGAAAGTGCCTGGCAGACTTAGTGACTAAAATTATTCCTGTAGGAGACCTGCATTATAATTCTCCCAGACAGAAAAAATTGGCCCTGGTTCTCATTCTTTAGTGAGTGAATACTCTTGGGTTACTGAATGCAAAAGGGATGCTTCCTCTCAGGTTTTGGAGAACAGAGGTGATTGTTGCTGTTCTTAGTCTTGGGGTTAGACCTGTGCATATGTGTTCGGTATTCTTGTAGTGTTTTATCATGGATTGTGCCCATTGGGAGAAACTCCTGGTATGCTCCATGCTACTCCATGCTAATAATACCAACAAACTTTGGGGTGTAGGCAGAACTTCGGTGCCTAATAAAGTTAATTGACAGCAACTACGGTAGTCCATTATTTAGGCAAAATCTTGATTTTAAGTGGCAAGATGTCTTTTTGGAGTTGGCCCATTCTGTTAAAATAATTAAGTGTAATAGTTCAAGTTAGTTCTCAAACAGGTACAATTAGGTTTGTGAATGAGTTGTATAGTGAGAGTTCAGTTACGGGCTTGGGGTGATTGTTTCAAGCTGTGTGTGAATTAAGTCAGACATACAGTAGAGTTCATGTTGAAAAGTTGCATGTGTAACCAGGAGAATTTAAAATTTAATCTCTTTGGGAAACAGTTAAACACTTCCAGTTTTGTAATCCTGTTCATATGTATTATAGCAGAGGGCACGCCAGTATTGCCACTTGTCTATGGTCGCTTGTCCCATAAAGCCACCTGGGCTGCCCCCCGTGTGTCCCCGTGGATGCCCGTGGCTCCGCCCCAGTTTGAGTAGTCCCAAGGCTACCGGATCTGCTGAGCATTGGAGTTGCCCGGGTATGAAGCCCTGTAATAAAACCAAAGTCTGCAGTCAGGTATGACTTGCAAAACCGTATCAGTAGCCAAAGCAGCCGCCGTTTCCGAGCTGTGTGTTCGGTGAGGTGCGGTGCTGCCAGGTGAGATCACTAACCCAGCACACCTGAGGAGGGTTAGCTGTTCCCGTCTGCAGGGGTGAGGGGACAGCGCGTCCTGAAGTTTCCTCTGAAGGAAACAAGATATGCAGGCAACTCCAGATCGGAAAGAACTGCAGACGTCAAAGGCCTGTGCTTGAGCTGTGCAGCTGTGCCTCGGCCGCACCGCGTGTGGGACTGCCCGAATTACAGTTCTCGCTTTAAATTTAGGAATATCCGCGCGAATGACAGCGTGTAGAGCTGCACGCGCGGGAAGGAGAG
>NW_009646736.1:5556780-5601902 GCF_000708025.1 Charadrius vociferus | reverse complement strand
TGGGGAGGGGTGGTGACAGCATCTCCCCTCCACTGAGCCCTGGTGAGGCCATTTCTGCAGTGCCGGGTCCGGTTATGGGGCTGCCAGTGCAAGAGAGACACAGATGTGGTGGAGAGGGTCCAGCCGAGGGCTGTTAGCATCCTGAAGGGACTGCAGGATCTCCCATGAGGAAAGGCTGGGAGAGCTGGGACCATAGTCTGGAGAAGAGAAGGCTCGGGGGGGAACCTACCCATGTATATAAATATCTGGAGAAGAGAAGGCTTAGGGGGGAACTTATCCATGTATATAAATACCCGAAGGGAGGGTGTGTAGAAGATGGAGCCAGCGTCTTTTCAGTGGCGCCCAGTGACAGGACCAGAGGCAATGGGCACAGACTGAGACACAGGAGGTTCCCTCTGAACATCAGGGAACTCTCTTGACTGTGAGGGTGACCGACCACTGGCACAGGTTGCCCAGAGCGGTTGTGGAGTCACCATCCCTGGAGATACTCGGAAGCCGTCTGGACATGGTCCTGGGCAGCCGCCTCTGGCTGACCCTGCTTGAGCAGGTGGGTTGGACAAGATGACCCCTGGAGGTCCCTCCCAACCATTCTGTGATTCTGTCTGCAGATTCTTGTAACTTTGGTTGTTAAGTAAGTATTTTACCAAGAAGAGTTAGTTTATATATGAGCTAATGTTTTTCATAAACCTGAGAAATTGGGGGTTGATCAGAATTATTACAGTTACAAGAAAAACAACAGCAAAAACGGTAGAAATTATCAGGAAGGCTTGGTTTTGGCGAAAAAAAAATTCATACCAAACTTTGAGCCAGAAAACTCCCAATGAGAATTTATTTCCAAAAAACCCCAATGTATCTCCCGTAACAAGGTTGTTTTATTTAAAACTCACAGATTCTGGTAGGAATGAAGAAGATAATACATCTGATGTAAATGGAAAAATCAGTTTAGTAAGGATTAACTTGCATTTGATAGGTTGCATTTTTAATTATACTGTTTCCAAGATCTTGTTTTGGCATGCTTTTAGCTTGTTTTAAAAGTATTTGACATACACAACCTGCAAGTAAGGGATATTCCCCAAAGTAAATAATATCAATTAAATACAGGGAGAAGTCACCTGGAGCCCAAGCTTAATTTTCAAGAGATAATGTCCTGAAAATATTCTGTTTGCCTCCTAAACAAAATCTGTTGGCTGATCCAGTGTGTCTGTGTCGGAGTGAAGACACTGGGTACTGATCCACTTTAGTCTATGAACAGTGAATTGACAGTTACTACTTAACAGGGTGTGGAAGAAACAGCAACAGTTTTTAACTGGTTGACCATGAGTGACATATTTGATTCGTATCTTAAAATCTATAATATAGATTGTACTGTCCTTAGTTAATACTTTTTTGTTACTATATTCTTAAATTCTATGGATTTACATGGTGTTCTCTGTTTATTGCTGTGGAGGCAAAAGGGAGTCCAGCACTAGATCACCAGTCTTGCAACAGGTTCCATGAGGGAGGATCCCTTAATCAAATAAAATTGCAATCCAGGTTGCTTTGGTTGGGCATCTTAACTTTTAATACAACTTCGTGATGAACTTTGTTTTGATACGTCTTTTTTTTTTTTTAATGCAGTACCTATTTTTACTAAGTCTTGATAGGGCTGGTGTTTTAGAAACTTCTCAATGCGCAGGACTGCCGTATGCCTATGCTACTGTAATGGAAGGGGTAAGGCAGGCGTCTCTTTTTTTCTTTCTTTCTTTCTTTTTTTTAATTAGCATATTTATAATTTTCTGCCTTTCCTTGTGATATAATCTTTTGCTTGCTTTGATAGACATGTTCTCTGACAACAGTGCCAGTTAAGTTGGCCCTTGTCACCTCATAGCTGCTTTTAAATATTGCCCTTTGCTTAGTGCCAGCATAGCTGTGTAGGTGTATGAGCAGGTCACTGGACCCGGGGACAGACTCAAGTGAAAAATACCCACTGTTCCCCCTTGCCAAAGGAAAAGAAGGCAAGTTCACTGTGCAGCCATACCTGTGGCTGTGTTGTCTTGTGGGCAGGAATAAGAATTGGTGATGAAGTCTGCGTGAATGAATTTTAGTGGCAGCATGCTGAATATCTGACCAGGGCCTTAGGGGGTTCCAGCTCAAGGCCTGAAGAACGCTGGGAGTTCATTGTGTGCTTGAAAAGATCTACTAAAATGACCAAGACAACAGAATTGGTTATCAGTAGGCCTACACTTGGTACTTTGAGATTCATGCAACTGTTGTCTCAAATTGAACTATAAAAGACTGAAAATGTACCGGTCAGTGTAGGCCTGAAGTACACTGAAATATTGTCTGCCCCTCAGCAGAGGGCTACGAAGATGATCAAGGGAACTGGAGCACCTCTGTTATGAGGGAAGGCTGAGAGACCTGAGTCTGTTAAGCCTGGAGAAGAGAAGACTGAGAGGGGATCTCATCAATGCTTATCAATATCTAAAGGGCGGCTGGCAAGAGGATGGGCCCAGACTCTTTTCAGTGGTGCCCAGCGACAGGTAAAGGGGCAATGGGCACAAACTAGAACACAGGAAATTCCTTCTCAACATGAGGAAGAACTTCCTTACTTTGAGGGTGACGGAGCACTGGAACAGCCTGCCCAGGGAGGCTGTGGAGTCTCTGTCTGTGGAGATACTCAAAACCCACCTGGATGTGTTCCTGGTGAAGCTGCTTTGGCAGGGGGGTTGGACTAGATGATCTCTCAAGGTCCCTTCCAACCCCTACCATTCTGTGATTTTGTTTTTTCTTTTCTAGAGATCTCTTTGATTTCATGTATTTCTAGGTATGTATGTGCTTCTACAGACTATGCAATTTTTAAAGTTAGGTTTATAGCCTAGTAATAAACAAATGAAGAAATGCACCAAGAAAATATATGCATACTGATGGCATGTTAATAATTCAGTTTTTCTATATGCTTTTATAATACTGTGTCCTGATCTTGGAGATCAATTTATGTTTTAGTGTAACAGAGGAGCCTGAGGAAACGTCACATGTTATTGCAAAATATCCTAATGGACTTCCCAATATTTTACAACTCAGCTGTTTTTGTTACTGTCTATTACCATCAAGCCGTAGGCTGTATTATTTAAAATGGCTGTTCATTGACATGCTTTAAAAAATATGGAGTTTTGTTTCAGAGCGCAGAATAAGAAATCCAAATTGCCAACACTTCTCTGGTGTTTTGTCTAAAAATTCAAAGACTTTTTTTGTTGACGTACTTATTGTGTGTGACCCCAGCTGGTTGGTCTGTGCTTCCCATCAGCTATGGTTTCCTTCAAACTGGCTGTGACAGATTCTATAGATTCTCAGATTGACATTGTTTCTGATTATCTTTGCAACTAAGCTGCAGACCTAACAGATTTAGTTATACAGGAAAAAAAATCACTGAAACCTCTTTAGCTTCATATCTGTATAGGAGTCCATGTTGTTTGTGTGAAGTTAAGCTATTCAGGATAACACATAACGATTTAAAGTTAGTCTTGTGGGATGGTTAGTTAGTGTGTGCATGTGAGCATACCTGTACATAAACATGAATAACTTTGTTCTGTGACTGCTTGAAGGTGAAGATCACTTAAATTGAGTTTTTCTTTTTATGTGCTAGTAAAAATATTTCACAAATGCCAGGAAGAACAATAGTTACGTAGTGATCATGTTTTTCTAAGTATGAAAGAATAGCAACACTGGGTTTTCTCCCTGAGAAACAGCAATAATGGTGACTGAGGGATGGAAAACAATTGATATAGAAGCAAAATGTTTTTGTTCTAAGAGAAACATACGTATGTTCACTGACAGATTTTTATTTTGAATTTGCATCAGTGATGAGCACGTTGTTTGTGGTGGTTATCTACACATTGCAGTTAAAGCCTCTCTATGAGAGTTTTAAGTGTGTTTCTTTCCCATGTGCTTCGTTGTCTGTAGGTAAAATGGGAATAATGATGCTGACCTCCTTTGTGCTTCCAAAGTACTGCTGAGAAACATTATATAAGAATTGAGTATTATTATACAAATCATTCTAGTTTGATCCATCTCTGCTGACCTTTTCCATCCATGCAGTAAGATTACCGTGACTAGGAGGCTGATGGGTCTCATTGTGTTCAGCTTACCACTGTATGCACTGCTGTTTTGCAGTGGAGCATGAATCAGTGTAATCTTTTTTCCCAAATGATGGGCGTTATTAAGACTTGGCATTTATTTGGAATTTGGTCATGTTTAAAGCCTTTACAATTGTTATGTGATAAAGTATATGTAATTAGTTTTGTGATATTTCTGCTTTAAATTGAATATAGAAATCTGTGGAATATTTTTTAGAAGTCTGTTGAATATTTTTTAGATGATCTACAAACAGCATGACGCCTCCTTCCTCTTTCTACTTTTTCTATGCTGTTTTATAAATAAGACTTGAAGAGATGGGTCCTGTTGGTGCTTGCTCTTTTGTAATACTATCTTGCCTTCAAAACTTCAGAAATTACCAGCTCTTCAGCAGAGGTGCACTAACTTCAAAAATATGGTGTAAAGTGCAGCTGGTCATTGTAGCAAAGAAGTGCCTGCTCTCAGAGCAGGTTGTACTTGTGCTGGCAGTTTCCAGTTATGTTTTTATTTCTCTGGGACTGGTCCTGCGCAGCTCCAGGTCTCTCAGTGGCAGCTGTGTCCCACAGACCCGGGCTGCCACTGTGCAAGGGCTGTGGGCAGGATGGGATGCTCTTGGAAGATGGATTTCCCTTTGTTTAGAGGAGAGTGGTGACGCTAGTGATGTTGGCTGCAAAATCTGTCTCTTCAGGTTGGGGTGCTCATGTCATCTATTTGGAAACGCATTAACTTTTTGCAGCAACTAACTGAACCAATTGCCATGTTTGCTGTGAAGAGAGATGGGAAGGTAGTGTTTCCACCGTTAAATATTTGGAGCAGTTGAGGTCACATGAGTATCTGGACTATGATACTATGTTTGAAAAAAAGAAAACAGGAGGAAGGGAATATTTTTTTCATAAGTGATGAAACGTTTTGTTTACCATTTTTTCAAATGCTGACAAACACACAGAATGAACTCTTATTGTGAAAAATTTGGTTGCTCTTTCCTTCTGTCCATGGTGGATGAGAGAGACCTCACTCATAAAAAGAAGCATTTTTACGCATAAAGAAATTTTAAAAGAAGGACAAGGAAGCATTTCTTTGAAAACTTGATCAACGCTTAAGATCATTTTGATGATGCTGCTGCCAAATGGGAGATTTGTGTAGGGATTAGAAGATGAAAACCTTTCTTACTGACAGTAACTCTAGCAAAAAAAGCTTTTAAACATATGTCATATGTAAGTAACTGTCTTTTTAAAATCAAGATCCAGTAATTTGAATGACCCTTGTATTTACTAGAGTTGTCCTAGTGGTCACCGTATACATTTATCTAGGTAGACTTCTAAATGAAGGCATGGTGCAGTAGTAGCTCTTAATTAGTGTTTTTTCCAGGGCTGCTACAGTAAATCTAGTGGTTGTGTGTGGCTTCGGCCATGGGTATTGTATTTTTAAGCTACAGTTTTAAGAGAGTCTGTGTGTGTGTGTGTGAGGGGTGGTACATATGTTAAAAACTTACCAGTGCAAACAGATTACACTTTACGTGCCACACGTTGAGTAAGAAACAAACGGTGTGCGCAGCGATTGATGTGGGACAGTGGGTAGACGCGTACATTTGACTGTACACCAGCAGTGCTAATTGTATGGTACAGCAAGTCTGACAGGTCTCAGTCTTACGTTGTGAAACGGGACGTTACCCTGCCTCTTGCAGGCCAGGAAGTGTCGCTGGAGACAACACTGTGATGTAGCCCAGTAAGAGAACTGTAAGCCAAATGCTGACATCTCAGAATTTTACTGCACTTTGCTGTGGGACCTTACATTGTCAGCACCAGAGAAAGTAATTTACTTCTTTTCCCTGGTCAGAAGAGGGACAAGGAGAAATAGTGTGAGAGTTGATCTTGGAGAAAAAGGAGTCAAAGTTTCAGCTGCAGCAGAAAGGAGGAAATTTTCTACATCAGTACTGGGAAGTGACAGGCATGTCACTGATGACAACAGCCTGCAAGGACAGGGGACACTAGGCTTTGTTGAGAACATGCTAGCACAGCGAGCAAGTCCTGGGCAAAATCCTGTAGCAGAAGTAAAATTGACAAGTAACTGGCCAGTTTGGAGAACTATTTTGAGCTCAAAATGTGAACTCAAGGTATATAAATCAGGAATTACTGTTGTCTTGTGCACTCTGGCACTACCTCACAAAAGATGTTTCATAACAGAGCAAGGATCTGCTGTCGGGGTGGGTTTGCAAGTGTGTGGGTTTTACAAGGTTCTTTTCCTAGGTGAGTTAGGTGACTGAATAAATTGCTCACTTTATTGAATAAAGAAACAGCAAGCGTCTTCTGAAGATGTTCTCATAGATCTGCCTTTTGAAAATTAACATTAAGTAGTACTGTTACTCCAGATGCCAAAGGAATTTACACAGAATATTAGAACATCCTTGTCTCAAATTGTAAATATTTCTCGTATCTCTGTTCATTTTTTATAAAGGTGAGACTTTGTATATGTCTACATCGTTTCTACTTCTGTTGTAGCTACAGAAGATTCTTTTTAAAGTATTTTTTTCTCTCAGTTGAGTTGCTTCTGCTTCACATTACAAAGAAGTTACACTGTTGAATTTATGATTTTCCAGTTACCTCATGGCAGAACATAGGTGTATTAAAATTTAAAAAAAAAAAAAATCATGGTTCAGGTACAAGTGAGAAGAGAAAAGCGGGCAGTGGAGAACAGGTGATCTGTGAAAAGACCAGGGAACAGAGATGTCACACACCTGTGTGTCAGCTTGGGACCGTCTCGGCTAAGCTGGATGTTGGTCAGCTCCTGCGGAAGGAGGGCAGGGCAGTGGTGAGAGCTGGTGTCTGCGCTGGTCTGAAGGAACTTGTCACCTCAGATGCCTTCAGTTTCTGTCTGCTAGTGCCAGAGAGCATAAGTGGCTCTTCAGGAGCCAATCCTTGTCCTTACGGCTCCTGACCCCAGCTAGACCCAGGCTGACTCTGGATTATGAGGCAGTGGCAGCTCTTCCTTATATGTGATTCTGCCTCCAGACCCACCGCCATCATTCCCCAGTTTGAATAAGGCTGTGCATAAGAGCGGGGGGACGTATTTGACCGATCGATTCCCAGCTCTCCTGAGCTACAGCTGCCGCAATGTCCATAGATAAATGTGTTCACTGCTTTGAGTGGCTTGTATACAACAGTTTGAACACTAATGGGCTAATACTAGTGCTGTGTGACAGTTTTGATTAAGACCTTAACTCTGAATAATCAAGATTACAAGATAAGATTTGGAATACGAGGAGGAGAAGCAGTGTTTGTGAAGCTCTCAGCATAGACCTGCGCTTCTCTGTGTGAAGGCAGGATGAGTTAGACCCGTAAGCAGTCTGGGATTACAAAGATGATAAACATCTTGGGGTGAGAACACGCTGGGTTAGAGATGGCATGGTTGGCTTTATCTTGACATCCAGCTGCCTGCTCCGTTACTTTAAGTAAGTTGCAAAGGCAGCATTTACTCCGTCTGTACAGTGAGTGGCTGTTCAAGGCTTACTGCACTGATGTTTATAGAATGCTTCAGTAGAGTCAGATGAGAAATGGTTAAGGCTATGAAGGTAGATGGATACATATTTTGTATGTGTGCTTATGATTATAATAAATAGGATCTGTATGCTGATTTCTCTCTAGAAGTATACTCATTAATTTTAATACTGAGGTATGGCAGGCTGTGTGCTCTTTGTCTTCGGCAAGAAGAAATTGTTTCTGGAAATAAAATACTAACATGTAATTTTAAAGGTAAAATAGTGAAGGTGTAGTTTTGTGAGGTGCCCTTGTGACATTTGCTAAAAGGTCTGGAGGCTGTTGTGTGAGGGTGTGTTTGCAGAGTACAATACAAAAAAAACCTAACCTGATTCCAAAACATTAAAATGATGTGAGAATTTGCTAAAGTGTTATTCATAGGTTACTAAGGAAGTAATTTAAAACTCTCTTTCTACTGGTCTTTTTAGGTAATATTTCAATAATCACATTACCAGTTTCCAGCACCAACTCCCCAACTAAGATTTTGCCAAAAACCTTAGGACCAATCAATGTGAATGTTGGACCCCAAATGGTAAGTTTTGCAATGCCGGTAACGCTAACTTGTGTAACTAGCTGTCTGACTTCCTGTTGATGGAATGTGGAAACATGAAAAACAAAGATGTGAACAGTGCTGGGAACTTGCCGCTTCCCACCTCAGCTGCAAAGGCTGCTGACGTGCCCCACCTGGACGGAGAGGTGGTGACGTGTGGGTACAGCAACCGTGGCATGCCAGAATTGCCACTCCCAACAGCCACCTTGTGTGTGACCTTAGGGGACACCTATCTTCCTGGCTTGGAATGGAAATTGAAATAACTTCACCAGTTGATACTAACTATTACTAAAAAGTGTATTAAGAGAAGAAAAATCTCATTAAGAATGTTATTGATACTCTTTGAATATTTTGAGTCATGTTCTCACCAGCAAATCTCCAGCATTGCCAGAGACTAAATGTCTTGCATGTATTGCTAGAGATTTAACTTGTCTTTAACTACTCTTCTTAAAACTGAATTTTCCTGTCATGATAACTGTGTATGAGAACATATTGCTGTTTCATGGATTTTGGATCTGGTTTTGAGAAAAATTTTCAGTTTTCTAGTGATCAGAGAACTAAATAGGCAGTACAGTGAACGGTTTCTAGGAACCCAGCACTTAGCCTGAGTACAACCACCATTTCATGTGTTTTATAAATAATTGCAGTGGGTCTTTTTCACATCAGCAGTGATGATGGTTCTTCAATGGCTTTTATCACAGTTGGACAGATGATAGAATCATAGAATGGTTTAGGTTGGAAGGGACCTTAAAGATCATGTAGTTCTAGATGGGCACAAGCATTGCAGCTGCCCCCCCATCCCAAGCTGCATCTCCTCCATGCAGAGCGCTCTGTCTGCAGCACACCGGCAGGCTGTCTGCCAGAGAATGCTGTTCCTCGGTGCATCCGTGCTGATGCAGGTATTGCTGGAGCACGTGTCCTGTAGCATTTCAGTGGAACAGTTCCACTACAAAAGACATATTTTGTTAGTGCAATAAATACCAGCCAAGAACAGGGGAGAGCAGTCAGTTAATGCAGTTCCTACTCTTACGAGTGACTTCTCAAGGCCCTGCTTTTGGTTTAAATGAACTCTCATTACAGTGTAGGTTCTATAGCAGGTAGAAATAGCAAAAGCTACCACATGGTGTGAGACACTTTATTTTATTTATTTTGTATTCCTTTTTTTTTTTGTTATTTTATTCCGCTGCTTTGCAAGGATAGAACTATATTCAAAAAACATTTTATTATTAAACAGCCATTAAAACAAGCCTCCTAAGACATCCAGTGTACAGCCGTGTTGTGTGTCAGACCATTTAAAAGAGAATGTGCACAAGTTCTCAGTAGTGGGAATGTTAGCACTCCTTTGGCATGTCACCTGTGTTAGCAGCATCCTGCTGCCGCCAGGGATTTTTGGCTTTATTTAACCGCTGTAGGTTACAGCCCCGGTGCCTGCTCCAGGTCCTTCACAGCGACACACAGCCCCGGGATCAGTGGAGTGACCATCGGTCTGAATCTCTTGGGGTACAGCTGTGCAAACAGTGACACCAGCACCGTTTGTTGGCTGGATTCTTGTGTACGGGTGTTAGTTACAGTTCCTTTAGATGCAGTCTATAGGTGTAAATTTAACAGCCTAAATGTTACTGATAAAATGTTAGTGCTTAATTACAGGGATTTAACACATCATACAGATGCTCTGTGTGCTAAATTAGGGTGAGGTTTTCTTCCTCTTTTTTTTTCTGTGCAGTGAATTTATGTGATTACTTCAGGCGCACTGGAAAAATGTTTGGTGATAAGAAAAGATGGAATTGGTCCTCTGAAAATACTCAGTGTAGAATTTTTTGTGAAAGCAAACATTCAATAGTAAATTTAAAAGTGACACTGAAATAACACCGATTTGTATACCCGTGGCATCTGTGTCCCTGCATGTGGGAGCTCCCGGCTTTGACGACAAGCCGCAGACCGGTGGCGATCTGTGCTGGAGGGCCCCGGGTGTGCTGGCGGTGTCCGCCGCCACCAGGTGGCACCGCGGGACAGAAAGAGACGGGACAGGTCGGACTTGGGAGCGCCTGAACGTGGTTGTGCCCGCTCGGTTTATTGTAGTGGGCGTCACAAGAAAATGACGAGGGGATTGAACATAAAATACTCTTTTATGACACATCTGATGTGTGATGTACAAGACATCAGCAGAGCAGTGTGAAACCTCAGAGGGAGGGGGGAATGTGCTGAAACACATCTCAGTACACAAAATATTTAAAATCTTTTCCCCCTGGCATGTGTCTGCCATATGCTGGCAGAACCATATGCTTACTACAAATAAACTTTATGTATAGTGTTTCAAGAAATTGATACAAAAAGTTACTGGATTGGCCTGATGTTTAATTGAAATATTGCATTATTGATTCTCACTTACCTACTGGTGTTACACCAGTGCTGAATTTCAGCAAACTTTTAAAAATTAATCATTCTATCAAAAATGTTTTTGACTTTAAGCCAACGTAGCAGTAAGCTGATAAAAGTTGATACCTTTCCTGTGCCTGCATGCTGTGCCTAAAGCAGCCAGCCAGGGATCTTTTGTTCTCCAGTACCAACAAGTAAATATCTAACTTGTACCTGGTTTGGTTTTCCTAAATTTCTGTTTTCACTTATTTCTGTCAAGCTATCCACTTGCAAAAACAAATAAGATAAATTTATGTCTTTAAGACAAAAAATACATACATGCAATCACAGTGTGGTTTAAGGAGGGATGTGAAGTAATGCTGAGTGAGCTAATGGGAAATTCTTCAGATGCCATTTTTTTCTACTTGTTTAAACAATATTGATGAATACCAAACAAAGTACCTGCTCTATACTTACATTGGTGTTGGGTAAATTAAGTAGTAAAGGAAACTACAAAGTTTAATACAGTAGGTACTCAACATGTCACTAACAAATGGAGTAAAGTAAAATAAAAAGGCAAAATAAGGTATATGATTAAAAAATGTTGTCCAAGAAGCTTTGATATGAACCTTACCATACTGGAATCAAACTAATTTAATGTGTTTTATTTTATAGATTAACTAATTAACACTGTTTTATTTGTAAATACTGTTGCAATTCTTCTGGTGACCTACTTTAAAGAATGAACTTAGATGTGATTTAGAAGTTGAGACCAAGTGTCTTAGTGTTAACAACCATTGTAGATACAATTTTACCAGGTTTGAATAAATGTAAATTCTATCTATTCTGTACAGGCTTTACATTTAATTCCATAGGTACAATGTTGTAGTATTAGCTTGCTGGAATGCCTTGAGATCTTGTGAATGCTAGAAACTGCAGGGAATACGTTGCCTGCACCTCAGATTGTCTTTGGTACCAAAGACAGACAATTGCTTTATTGGTTACACTGATCAAGAAATTGCCTAGACATACTCTGGAAGAAACAATTGGATGTATGTAGGCACAGATACTATCTGCCGTACCTAGTAATGATTTCTATTTGTCTCAGTCTTGTCCATATGAATAATACAGTAATATGGTACAATTAGTAGAAAAGTTAACAGCATTGTAATTACTTTCATGTATGAAGATAATCGGTGATATCTCTCCCCTGTATATTTTGACTGCAGCTTGCGTCTGGTACAGAATTATTATTACTTTCTTTGTAGCAAGCTTAGTATGAACTTTGGGGTGTGGTAACCTCCGTTTTCTTAAGAGAGCTGTGTGTTTTTATTTCTAAATTTCATAGATCATAAGCACACCACAAAGACTGACCAATTCAGGGAGTGTTCTGATTGGGAGTCCATATAACCCAGCTTCAACAATGGTCACACAGACACACATAACTGAAGCTTCTGGCTGGGTCCCAGGGTAAGATTTTTGTTTTATTTAAGGATGTTGAAAGATTTGTTCTGACTTTTTCCTTTATTTATACTGTTGTATCTATATGTTGGCTTACGGCTTCTAGTCCTTGCACAACTAAAAGGAGGCTCTTTAGCCTGTTAAGCACTTTTGTCTGGAGCATGTGAACACAGACGTTCAAGCACCAGTCACTTCACAGTCTGTTTTAATTTTGTTTTATGGCAGTGTCTGTTTCTTTTTGAAAATGGAGAGTCACAAATTCATGAGTCCTGCTAAAAGAAGCCTTTATTTTTTTCATTAAGTGCATGGTATATCCAAGTAGCTTTGCTGTTGAGCATATCAGCGGTTGCCAACAGGGGGAGAGACACAAAAACACTTAAAGAGGCATTTAAGAATAAAGCTCTAATGGAAAATTTTGAATGTAAACAAAGTTGTATTTTTATTAATATTTTACAGTAGCAACAAGTTTTCATGGGGTTCTGAGGTACTCCAGAGTAACAAGACTATCTTTATCTCTTCTAAGGAAATCTGGTCTTTACAATATTTCTTTTTTTTTTTTTTTTTTTAATACCAGTAGTTCTGAGCTTACCTGTCTCAAGACAGATGTAGTTATTTGCCTCTGAAAATTAAAAATAATTTATTTCTGCATTTGGACTAACTTTTGTAAACAGGTGATGAATGTCAGTAGTACCTTTCCAGCTTTAGGGGTGGGAAAACGGAGCTTCTAGGACCTGGCAGAAATGAGAGTGTAATGTTTGCACCTTGACTTTCTTCATTCTGTGCTGTAAGCAAGGACTGTCATAGGCTTGTACTTCCCAGTTGCGGTATTCCCACCATAGTCAACAAACTGCATGCCCGGCTGAGCAGTTTTTAAGCTTGATTTTTTTGCTGAGTATGTTTATCTCCTCAAATACCTTTTGAATCCACTTAGTTCTGATTTTATTTGAAAGAGGAGTTGTCAAAGATGGGTTTGTTTCTGTGAGTTTCGTGAAATGTGGAGGCCGGGCAGTTCTTGCAGTGCCCAGAGCAGGGGAAAGCTATAGTGTCTGTTCACAGCCTGCTAAACCAGAGAATCAACACCTATTAGCTTTCTTAAGCTTCATCAAAACCCAGGTGATGGAGATTCACCACCAAGGAGAAGCACCCTTCTGTTTACATACTGTGAAAATCTAGACATAGTATTTCCAATAAGCCTAACTATTGTTTTGCTGATAAAACGGAGCAAGATGTTCTCCAGACTGGCCGATCAATCTTGATCCCTGCAGTAGTCCATACGATGGGTCATATTTTCATCGGAAGAACAGAGGTGAGGAAGGTTGTCTGTGATATTGCTGAACCTAAGCGGCAAACCCTTGCTGAAGACAGTTCCAGACTGCAAGTCCAGACTCCTTGCTTTACCCGTTTTTTACTCCTGTTCACAGATTCCAAATTGTTTCCAAAATCAAATGAGCCACGAGCATATTCATTCTCAGGGCTGCATACAGTCTCTGTCAGCCTGGCTTACAGACCAGGGCACAGCTCTCCGTTTGCTGCTGTCCCACCCCCCGCCCCAGCCGTGCTTCGTGCCCACCCGCGGGCCCGCACACAGCGTGGGCCGTTAAGCACCATGGACAGGGATTGCTGCAGACCGAAACCCGCTGTGGCTGCCATGGAACACAACTGCTGATGGGTTCTGGATCGCACAACCAAATACACGCAGGCTTTCATGGCACAGATCTCCAAATCCATCGGTTTTGTTCAGCTCCCTTCAAAACATTGTCAGGTTTTTAGCTGCGTAAGTATCTGCTGTGAGCACTGGTTTTGAAACTGCTGGGTAACAAAGTTAAGTAATTTACTGATAATTCTCAAGCACTGTGCATTGTATCAGCTGCAAGAATAAAAGACAAGTTTGGAATACAACTTCTGAAGTCTGCCTGCTGTAGCTGATAAACAGAAGGATACGGCAACCAGCAACCATTGGTGACTGCTACTCCTATGCAAAATTAATGTCAACTGCTTCTTCAGAGTATCTCTCTTCAGCTCTGTGTGCATCAGCTCTAATATGAACATGTTTAGTGTTTTACCTTCTTTTTTGTTTAAAGATACCAAAGCATTCAATGTCCTGAAAATACAGAATATATCTTACGCACTGTTTAAAGGCATTTTCCTGCCACATGGAGGAATTTTCCCAGGAGCCCAGCTTCTTCCTTTTGATGGGATTTGATTATCTCACATCAGCACTTCCTATAGTTCCAGATGAAGTGAATTCCCTAAAATTGTACAGGCAAAGCAAGGTAAAATTGGGAATAGAACTTGTCTGGCAGTAAGCTCAGACAACGTCCAAAGTCCTAACCACTTTCTCTCAAATTTTGTCAAGCTGCGTGTGTGCTGTTTTCCCCTTTCAGTAAGCATGTAACAGCAAACATTAGTTCCCAAGTGCACCCCAAGTGCATTGATTTTGTTGGTCTAAATATATAATATTATTTTCATCTAAGTCTGAATTGTCTTTTCTTAGGGACAGAAAGCGGACTCGAGAATTTATAGAATCAGATTTTTCAGAAAGGTAAGTATTATTGAACATATGTGTTTTCTGTATATGGTCATACCTGGTTTACTTCTTCAGATCTGCCCTTCAGAGAGATGAGTGTCCAGTTCCCACTTTCAGCAGTTTTCACCCCTCCATGTAAAAGCTATGTTGTATGTTATAATTCATTACTTTTTGCTTTATCACTTCCTGATAAATACATTTGCTGTTACAGATGATAGTGGGAGTTGTGAAAAACAATGCATCTTCAGAAACAGGATTGTTCTACTTTTCAATATGACAAATACTTGTATACAGATCACCTTTTCCTTTGCTTCCAAAACTTCTTTGAATGCATTCTACGTGGTTTTATTTGTTTACCTATCAGGGGTTACTCAAATTGAATAACTGCATAGGGATTAGGAGTGTTTGGGTGGTTTTTTAAATCTTCTGGTGTTCCTTTCCACTCTTCCATTTCTTCTGTCCTTCTTTCCAATGTTCTGTTTTCTTAAATATATTCAAAATTTTGAAAAGCATTTTTGTACTTTAATGTTTTCCTTAGCTTTTTACTGTTGACAGAACCAGGCCTTTTTCTGTAAAATAATAGATCTCCCTGAAACATATTATCAAACCAATTTGTAAAACTTATTTAAAAAAAAAACCAAAACCAACAAACCAAAACAACACAGCTGAGCTTTTGAAAGGCTTCTGTTGAAGTATGCATCCAAATCTAGCTTGTATGGTAAAACCAATTGCTTCTGTCTTTTCCATTACCATTATCTAAACTCTTGCATTTCTGGATGAAGAAAGTGAATGGAAAATAATCCTGAGAGTTGCCAGTTAGTAATTTGGCACCATAAAAACCAATGAATATGTACTTACTCTCCACAAAAGAGATTCTTGTATCTCAGTCTTAACTATGCTGGCACAGATATTAAACTTGATTGTTAGGAGAATTAAGGTATCTTCTGCTGTATTTTAAATAGGGATGTCTGAGCCTTTCTATTTTAAGCATAAACATGAGAGTTCCTTGTAAATCTGGTTTCCAGGCACCTAAACACCCTGTGAGGTTTTCCCTGTTTTTTTGATTGCTCTTTTGTGAAACTAACTGGAGATGAATTACAAATCCAGTTTTTTAACACATGCCCAGGTAGCATGTGTTCAAATACTGTCAATGGAGAAATCGCCGAGAAAAGGGAAAGGGTTCCAGTGTACTTTTTTTTTGGCAACTTGTAAGAAACAAAAAACTGATTCAAAAAAGCAAAACAGTTGGGTATTTTTTCATTTAGGTAGTACGTAAGGACATGACTCCTGATGCCTGTTGCAAAAGGTAGACCTTTTGCTGTGTAAAAAGTAGCTTATTAACATTCAGTGTATTAAAATAATTACTTTTCTCCTTCTAGTAAGAGAAGCAAAAAAGGAGATAAAAATGGGAAGGGTCTGAGGCATTTTTCAATGAAAGTATGTGAAAAAGTTCAACGTAAAGGAACAACTTCATACAATGAAGTCGCTGATGAGCTGGTATCAGAATTCACAAATTCTAACAGCCACCTAGCTACAGATTCGGTAAGCAAATATGTGTTGAAATTTGTTGTACCATTACAAAATTGTCTGGTTTATCATGGAATTCTGTCCCTTGTGTTTCTGCACTGTCCTGCCACACTCCATACTTTCCTTCACTTACTTAACTACTTTCCAAATATAAAGACTTACCCTCTGAAATTTAAAAACATAGAATTAAAATGAAGACTTGAACTTCTGTCTAAATTATAAAAATACAGAAGTCTGCCAAAAGATACCTCTAAAAAAAGGCTATTCTTGTACCTGCCACGTGTGGTCTTGTCAGGCTTTTCAACTGTAACAGACCTGCCATGATGGGAATTTGCTGCACAGAGGCTTCAAGCAGGTCTGAAGCTTCCATTTGCAACCAAACGTGCTCACGTGGCATCCAGGTGCCCACAGATGAAGGCAGCCTGTTTTAATACCACTCTGACTTGAACTGCCGTTTTGGCTTTTTATCTTCTATGTGTCTATGAAGGATGCGTTCAGTCTTTTTTGCTTTTTGAATTCTTTTGTTGTAATTAATGCTCCATTGTTTTCTTAGCAGGCTTATGATCAGAAAAATATTAGACGGAGAGTTTACGATGCTCTTAATGTCTTGATGGCAATGAACATAATTTCAAAGGAGAAGAAGGAAATCAGATGGATTGGCCTTCCTACAAACTCAGCTCAGGAATGTCAGAATCTAGAGGTAAAGTGAGGTAGATGGGGAATTCTGTGTCTTTCACAGGTTGTGATAATGGAGCTGTTCTACTTTAGAAGAGGGTTTTTTTCTCAATTTGAACCTGATTTGTTTTTATTCTTGCACACTATGAAAATGCAACTTTTGATATTTGAATAAACTGAAAGGATATGTTTGTTTATGCTTAGTTCAGTTTTATTTATTATACCTTACATGAAGTTTAAAAAAGACCCACCTGTTTACCATACAAAAAGGGACATTGACTAAATCGGGGATTACTTTTAAGAATAAAGTCTGTAGTAGCCTGAATTAACCAGACAAAAGTCAGAATTTATGGTGCAGTTTTGCTTAGAAAATGGTGTACATTTGAAAGGAGACCGATTTTCTACTGATGTCTGTACTTGGAAATGCCATTCAAAGGAAGTTAATTGAAAACTAATTCCTGCTAGGATGTTAAATACTAGTTATGAACTGGCAGGGAAAAAAATGAAGTTTTACTTATTGGTTATTGCCATTATTTTTCCAGCAGGTTAAGAGTTACCGTGTTTTTGCAGGGATGCCAGAATTTATATGCACAAATGTTGCTTGTCCTTCAGGCCAAACGCTCTATAAATAAAGAGCGCCAGTTACTGTATTTACTGCAGCGTGCTGTAATGACTGCCTGTAAATACATCTTAATATGTATGATATTTGAGATAGTTGGGACATCGATTGTCTTAAAAGGTGGGTGGGATGCCGCTCCAGTAGATAACATTTTTTTTGTGCAGGTTCATTTACATCAATTGTCTTTCTAGATGTGGTAATAAAAAAATCTTTTACTATGTCCATTACAGCACTTAATTGTCCACTTACTTGTCCATTACAGCAACTTGGAAAATACATCCACCCAAGGAGTATGCGTATGCTCAATCTTTATACTCCAGGATTCTTTTAAAAGAAAAACAAACCCCAAACTGATAAATCTACATTTTACATGCATTCATATGAATGCATTATCTTCAGTAGAGGAATTTCATTGTGTCATCTACAGTGATCATATGCTGTTCACTGTTTCAGCCTCTAATTACATATGCACAAAATGGAAGCCAAGCAGATTTGCTTAACATGTCGCTTCTTATGACATAGAGAAAAGAATAGAAAATAAATCTGCATTTTCATAGTGTGAAAAACAGAATTAATTTTGCTTTTACAGCTGTATAAAGTGCCAACACTTCCTACAGTGTAATTCCATAATAAGATTACTAGTACAAAAATGAGAAATCAGTACAAAAAAGCTTGTTCTGTAGAAACCATGTCTAAATCATATCTGTATAAGATATAATATAGAAACCATGTCTAAATTATACCTGTTTTAATAGTTACATATTTGTCTCAGCAAGAAAGTCATCTACTGTGCTCTGAAGGAAGCATTTTAAAGTGGGGGGGGGGCACCAACACAAAGCAACATTGTAAATAAAAAAGGGGGGGTTAGGCCAGCTAAGTTTTAAAAGACTGCATCATTTGGTTTCAGTGGTTGAATGAAAAGGTAATTATGGAGTTTAATATTTTTGGAAGCAGTGATGCAGTGCTGGCGCCGACAGGGTGATAAGGAAAAGCATCTTTTAAACATGATGACAATTGTCCAATTCTTTAGTGTTGCCCCAGAACACTATCTAAAATACTGTTGGGTTGTACCCGTGGTGTCAGTAGGCATCCAGTGCTGCTGCTGCCCCAAACCCTGCGTGCTTAGGTTGAAGAGAGCTTTGCCCCATAAACTGGCATTAACAAACCTGTTGCAAGAAATGGATTCTGTGCTCGTGTAGAAAATGTTACCTCTACACCCTTTTTGTTGCTGAAATCTTGTTAGTTTAATCAAGTCTTAAATGAGTAGTGCAAACAAAAAGTGGAGGTCACTGGAAAGATGCAGGTGATGATCCTGAGTCCGGTCGCCACACATTTACGTCTAGTAGCTTGTGGCTGGAACAGTACGTGCACAATTCCAAAAGAGTGGAGGGCAGGAGGGGAAAAAAAACAACCCAAAGCACCCCCTCAAGCAAGTGCTTCATTTCTTGCTAATGGGCACTCAGTGCACAATACAAAAGAGGAGGAATGGGTGGGGAAACAATACAGTCTCTTGTCATAAATGATTCTTTACTGAAGTTAAAATTGTTGACAGAGAAAGAAATTACAGTTTGTCAGACCTGGTTTATGGAGAAACTCATGTGACTATGCCATTAGTCTGTCTGAAAAAGAAGAAAATACATGGCAAATGGGTAGGGCCAAAAGGACTTGTGCAATTAACTTACCGTGCCATGGAATGCACCACCCTTCACAAAGAAAGTATGGATTTTTGTAATAGCGCTAGCACGCTGACGTAGCTCTAAAGCCTGTTCAGTTTGGCGCAACGGAACAGACAAGGTAACTCAGTCATTATCTTGATGCATTTACATTTGTATTTTAAGATAGAAAAACAGAAGCGGATTGAAAGGATAAAACAGAAGCGAGCCCAACTACAAGAACTGCTGCTGCAGGTATAATTAATTATTTTTTCTATAACTTAAATTATCAAGTGCAAATCCAACATGTTAGAGCTTCTGAAGTTCCTTCTAGATTTATTTAGCAGCTCTGATATATTAGGGAGAAAAGCTTCACGCTTGTGACCTTTCTGGAGTCTAGTGGGGGGATCTCTTTCCCTCACTTTCTCCTTCATTTCTACCTATTGTGAAACAGGGTGCAGCACCTGCGTGCCACAAGCTTTTACAAGTGTTCTGCTGAAGCTCTGTCAATATTAGTGGGCATGGGAACAGCTCAGAGTCCCCTTTGTTGACTCCAAGTTCCCCCAGAGTTACCTTCTCTGAGTAGTTCCTACTGGAACATTTCTCTTTGATTCTAAGCTATGAAATTTACAACTGGACCTGTGTAAGTATGTACAGAGTTGTTTTGGGGGATATAGACAGACATTTCTGGATGCTAAGGATGGAAGGCTGGCAAAGCCAGCTCTTTTATATTCTGACGTGCACCTTGGAGGTGACCTGAGCTTTGGCTTTGATTGCAGAAATATATTTCAAATGCATCTTTGCTTATAAAGTAACATTTTACAGTTATGAGCATTCTTAAGTGTTTTGGTCTGTGCAGCCTTACAGTAATTTAAATGCAACCAAACCTTTTTATGAGGTTACAGGCTATTTTTTCTTTTCTGGTATAACTATATTGATACAATTTTCATGTAATGAGATACGCACTGAAATTTTTAAATATCTGATGCTTCTCCTTTTTTCATCACCAACACTTGTTTCTCTACTTAGGGCACAATTCTGATTCTATCTGTCTGACCTAATAAATTAGCACCTTCTACAAGAGTAACATGAAATTATCCTGGTGAAAATAAGGCAACTCAGGTCCTCTTAACTGTTAGTCTGAAAAATGAAAGAGTTGCACTCCCTTACTATTTCCAGCTGTCATTATTTCCTTGATTATGTTCATTGTCAAATGGTTTACCAGTCCTTTGGGATTCTGTCTAGCCATCTTCCCCGTAAGTGCAATAAGCAGTGCGTCAAAGTGGGTAAGAACACTGACTTCCAATCCCTCAGGTAACATTTCCTAAAAACACACATGTTCATACATATGCAGTCAGGTAAAAGTATTCATTAGAGAACGAGTGGTGCATGAATGGCACCTGTTTAAAAACTTGCAGAGGAGAATTTCAAAACTAACTCTTCCGCAAGGGAAAAAGAGGGTGATGGATGAGAAGGGGAAGAGACTATGGATCACGGGAAGTGGGGAGTGCTGTCATTTCTGTTAACTTTTGTTTCAGTGTAACTAGCTCCAAGTCTGAGGTAATTATGCATATAAAATAATAGAGAAGACCTCCGGCTCCAGTGCCTTTGCAAAAGAAATGAGGAATCGTTCTCCATCAAGCTTGATTGCTGCTTTCTTGTTTCTTCTCCAGGGATTGTGAGGGGGATTGTAGCCATTAGGATGTGTGAGAAGAATTTGTGTTTAACTTCTGTTCCTAGTGAGCTTCACTAGTGCAAAGACAAAGTCAGTCAGGCCACAATTTTTTTAACAGACAATTACTGGAGGTACCAAGAGTTGGTAAATAAGAGCTATGAAGTTCCACTTCCTGGAAACAGTGATGTCTTCTCTTTTTTTTTCAGTGATAGTTTTTTTTCTTTCTTTCTTTCTACAGCAAATAGCATTCAAAAACTTGGTACAAAGAAATCAGCAAAATGAACAACGAAATCAAGGCCCTCCAGCTTTGAACTCAACAATACAGCTGCCTTTCTTAATAGTCAACACAAGCAAAAGAACAGTTATAGACTGCAGCATATCAAGTGATAAGTGAGTGTTTATGGAACTGATTTTTAGAATTTTTGTTTCTTTGTGGACTGGAAATTTTTCTTCTAACAAATGAGATAATTTTTTCTAGGTTGCTAAAAGAAATTACGTATTTAAATTTGCTACTGTCACTTCGGGGGGGGATGTTTTGTTTTGTTTTTTTTTTAAATATTTAATGCAACTACAGTAGTAATAGGAATAAGTAAGTTTATCAACATTGCTTTACAACCACTAGCTAAAACAGGCTGACTTTCACTTGAGTAAAAGGCACTTCAGAATGACGTTTCAAAGAGCATTCACTGCACAGGAGACAACTGAATAAAATTACGTACTAGGACAGCACTAGCTTTTAAGGAAGCCATGTGGTAGTGCTTCTGAATTCTTATTCCTAACATGCCATAAATGTATTTAGTCAGAAACACAAGGTGATCCATGGAACACAAAAGTAACATCCTAGAGGTGATAATAACTTTGAAAGTGTCTTTTAATAGCAAAAAGGTTGCACCTAGCTCTTTGAAGGGAAAAAAGGAAGGAAATTATACAGAAATTTGAAATACTGTCTCTGTAAGCAAACTGCTATAGTTGCACTTGTATTCACTGAACATCTTCCACTTACGTATTTCTGGGTGCTTATGCTCTTCATCCTGTGAAAATATGGCTGAAAGTATGAGGTACTGTTATGTTAACTGTTAACCAGATCACAACTAGTTTATTAGCTGAAAATAGCTGGCTTTGCTTTAATACTGTAGACTACAGCTTTCAAATCTCTGTGGTATACAAATCCCATATTGAACTTTAAGTCAATTAACATACATACAACAAAAACAGGCAGTCTCTAGTAACCTAAGCACAAACATGCAAAAAACCAATACTATTAAAAGTTGAATTTTTGTAGAAAATTGGACTGAAGTTCAATACATTCTGTGACAAAACTTTTGGAATACTCCCATCAGCACCTGCAGTTCAGCAAGTTGGGAATTGTAGCATCAATATTGATTTAGCTTAACTATACTGTTATTTTGTAGGCATACTATACAGTTCTTACAGCACTTTTAAACAGTGCTCAAGTTGTTACAAAGTTAACGATTTCATACTGAGACTTCAGAACTGCTGCTTTGAAGTTGTCAGAGATTAAACTGGCATTTGGAATCTAGAGAAGTGTACCACCCTTCTACAATCTCAAACTGTAAGAAAACAGTACTACTAAAAATAAGCACACCAAAATTATTTAAGTTGTTGATGTTTCAGTTTATATAACCCAGCTTCAACATTACTGTCATCTGGAGATCATTAAGCACAGATGCCAAATGAAACAAGCTTTCCACTGTGGTTATTATTTGTGCAACAGATTAGTGGCAGAAGCAGTATGTAGATAAACAGTGCCAGAAACTGCTAGTGTTTAAACCACTGTTACATTGATCTGCTAAGTAAGGCAGTTGGCAAAAGCGGTCACTCAGTTTGGAGAGGATTTGCACTGCTGAACCCCATTACTGGTCAACTTGAGTGCTTGCCCTCTGCTTGGTTTCAACCTCAGTTGTATTGGGCTTCCATTTTCCTTTATTCTCCTAAATAACATTTATATGAAGCATTGGTTGGTCGGTATTTATGGTGCAACAGCAGATGACATCAGAAGGTCCAATCAACAAATAAGCTCACAGCATTAGCTACTCAAAATTGTATTTCCAAAGGATCTCCCAAAATAATTGCTTGGAAAAATGGTACATCTAAGGAGGATTTAGCATTATTCGGAACATAGGTTTGTGCCTTCTGTGTTTTTTCCTTTGCAAGAACAGGCTTTATCTAGCCAAAACAGAATGAAATTTCTCACATTTAAAACAAAGAGGTTATTGGGCACATTTTGTTTAGAGTTTGAGAATGCAGATGGGTGCCAAGCAAACTACTGGGAACCATAATACCTAGTTTCAAACAAGCATTCAGACACAATAGATGTATCAGAAACTTGGAAAATTAGAACATCACTATTCTAATAGGAAATGCAGATGATTTTGTGGCTGGAGAGAAAATGCTATACTTTAGGGAAAACCTGCAGGAAGTAGGCTCATGTACCCTTAGAGAAAGAATTGCCTGCAAGAGCAGAAAATCCAGATTAAATTCATTGTTGATCAAATTTGCACTTACTGTGGGCAAGAGACAGGAACCATACCCAGTCTTTGCATACCCAGTATTGGCCTCTGGACCTAGCTTTTAGCACTGAAGTGGGCAAGAGACAGGAACCATACCCAGACTTTGCATACCCAGTATTGGCCTCTGAATTAGCACTGAGTAAGATGGCAGCCCAGTAGATCACTCTATGAGAACAAAAGTTGATTTCTCAATAATGGCCAAAATAATGCTGGGAATTATTAGGAAAAACAGTAAGAAATACAATGTAAACCAAGGTATGTATAGTGCTTTTATATCTGGAATACTATATGCTGTCTTGTTCTTGGAAAGAGGGTAACACAACCGAGAGAGACACGGGAGGGCATCGAGAATGCTTGAAGCTATGAAAAGGCTTGCACAGAAGGAACAGATGGATTCTTTCGCCTAAAGAATAGAGGACAGAGGATTCACATGTGTCTGTAAAATCAGGGATGACATGGGTAATGTGCATAGAGAACATCTGTACACAATTGCTTTGTTAAAATTAGGAGACATTAAGAGAAGGTACCAGATGACAGGTTTTAGACAAAAAGAAGTGGTTTTGTAACAGTCTGTGCAAATCATAGCAGCATTTGATGTTGTTTATGCCAAAAATTTACTTAAGTTCAAAAAGGGGTCGTGTCAAGTCCCTGAAAGGAAACCCTCAAATAGCTATTAAGGGCAAAGGAAGAAGTGAAGGGGCTTCCTATGTCAGAGGCTGCAGGTTACTAGAAACTCTACGGGGGAATATTACTGTAAGTTTCTTTGTTTGGAAACCTGTGGAGGGGGAGGAGTTACACTCCTTTCTAGCATTCAGTATTCCACCACAACACATGGGAGGAGAAATGCATAGCTATCAATAAATACAGACTTTAATCCTGTACTATAAAAGCTGAATTCAATTATTACTTAGTTAATTACACAGCTTGCTGGTAGTAACTTGTTATAACACTGATTTCCCATCCCCTGCTTGTGTAAACATTCACTATATCTTTAATTGGTACAATTACATTCAATGTAATTGTACCAATTAAAGATATAGTGACGCATCTTACTTTCCCTTTTAATGTGGTTACGCTTAAATAAATATAGCTGCATAAACAATAGGTTTCATAAGTAGTACCGTATGCGTCATGAAAGAAACATGCCTGTAACTGACAATTACACCTAGTACAAAGCATGTAGATTGCCAGATGAAAATTTTATGTGTAGGCACAAAAGATGTAACTTTTGCAAACTTACTGGATCAGGTATAAGAAAATGAGTATTAAAAAAAAAAGCTATCAAGAAGATCTACATGTGACACAAGCTCAGAGAGCTAATGGAAGACCCACCAGTGAGTTATCTTTTAAAAATCATATCTCATGAATGGGTTGCTTTTTTACGGATAAAGCTTTTGCCAGCAGGAAATGAGGTACTGGGAACTAGCCTTATATTGTAATCCCTGGACCAGTGCTGTCCAGGCTTTTAATAGCCTGTGATCATAGCGTAAGGCCAGTCTAGATGCTTCTGCTTTTCTTAAAGCTCTATTAGGTATATATCACTATTTCCACTTTTAGATTCATCAAAAAACATTTTGAGAGTCCTGGAGCGGGAATGGTAGGTTGTGAACACACAGGACTCTGAACAGACTGCTTTGCTCGCTGCATCCAAATAAGCAAAATTATACCAAGGTAAATAGGTCAGCTCACAGGAGGAGCATTGCACATTAGAACAGAAAGTGAACTGTAAAAGCAGCAAACCCAAAATAGTTATTTTGGTGAGAGGGCTGCAGGTGACCTTTAAAAGTATTGGATTTAGTACAAGTGAAGGTTTGTGTTTAGTAAGGACTCCCTCTTCCCCTTTGAATCTGTTCAATGAGGTAGAAAATTTTAGACTTTCTTCCTGCAATGGTGAAGTTACTTTAATTGAGAAAGTGCCATTTTAAACCCTGTGGACATGCCAGTCGCAGAAGCAAAAGAGAAAAAGCATTTGCCGCACTTTTTTTTTTTTCTTTCCTTAAGGAAGTTTTACAGACAATGGAGAATCTAGACACTTACCTTGGCACATACCAAAAAAAAAAGGAAAAAAAATAGGCAAAAAAAGCATAGCTGTGCTCTTTTAAAAACCATGTCACTTTGATTTTTTATATGCAGATTTGAATACCTCTTTAATTTCGATAACACTTTTGAGATTCATGACGACAGTGAGGTGCTGAAGAGAATGGGAATGTCCTTTGGGCTTGAGGCAGGCAAATGCTCAGCTGAGGACCTAAGAACTGCAAAATCACTGGTGCCAAAAGCTTTAGAAGGCTACATCACAGGTAAGTTAGATGAGACTTTTGAATATTGTTGCTGACCAAATTCCTAATATTAGTTAATTGAAGCAAATTTAATGGTATTAACCTACATAGGTGTGTAACATTTGAAGTTATATGGGAGCTAAGAGGGTTGGTACATAAATGAGCTGTTTTACTGTTAATTTTGGAAGGTTTATAGTTGTTTGTCCTGTAAACGTAATTCACACTGATGTATAACAACAAACTTCTGAGTGAGCTGCATTATGAAGAAATTATTTCTTAAATAACTAAATTGACACCAAGAACAGATTTTCATGGGTTAGTATTCATTTTGAATAACTGTGGATGTATGGAGGAGCAAATTGCAAGAAGGCAGCTCTTCCCAAGTTGAGGAGGAAAAGGAAAGAAAAAGAGTATCTGGAACTGGTTGAGTGTAATCCCTCTGTGACCCAGCTGCATTCGCACTTTACTTTACCTGAGGTAGGTGAGCTCTGCGTAGAATTCTCCGTATCTCTGTCCGTGTAGACATGCTCAGTGTACTCTTAGTACCTGGATGGTAGCCTTTCCTCTGCCCAGTCATTTCCACGCTTACTCACCATGTAAAACAGCGATAATTAGATAAAACACGTGGCCAGCAGGTACCATCTGAGAACAGAGCTTCTCTAACTAAACCAAGAGGCTCTAAAGAGTTCAAGGACAGGTGTCCCATGCAGAGGCTTTTGCCTCCCCTGGTCATACTGTTTGAACAAGCCACACTTAAATAGACTCAAACCTAGATCTCCTTCACTGTTTCATCATTGGAGTAGAGCTGCTAAAACTTATTATCAACTTTAGTCATTGTCAGACTGCATTCTTCTTGCTCTACCCAAAGCTTAAACTTAGCCCAACATTTTCCTCAAGTTTTGGGGGGGACTTCATCTGTAAAGGAGGTGTTACTCAACAAATTACAGTATAAAGACCTCCATTTTTGAGGAAAGGGGGAACAAAGCTGTTTCCCTGACTCCTCTACTAACTAGGCTCTGGTCTTGTTTATATTGCAGTAGTGTAAAACTGTGTCTTTCACACAGGGAGGGTGGAAACGTCAAACATTTGACTTACTGTTTTTAAAATTAAAGGTTGATTCCCTTCTGTTGGCAACATTTAATCATGTCAGGATCTTTTAAATGCAGGCTTTATATTAAAAATGCTGTTTTGTTTTGCTAAGAAAAATACAGTTAAGTAGTCAGGAAGCTGAACATGTGGTTTTGTATTCTTGATTTTACTGTGTGAGAGAATTAAGAATAAAACAGTTTCTTAAAATTTGTGACATCAAAACACTGTTGGATATAAATTAGAATTCAGTTACATTCACTAAAATTAGGACATTTTAAATGGGTTAACATTTCAAACTACATCAGATGTGCTTATATTTATCAACACTTGTTTGTGTTTACCTGGTCCCCTTGTCCCGTGGGTTTTAAAACTTTTTCGGTATAATTTTGAAATTATACACCAAGTCTTCACAAGGTAGACATCTTGATTTGTTCCTTGTAGGTTCATTCAACTAAAAATTATTTACCACATGACTTACCACCAATGTAAAAAAGGGGAAAGGAGCAGAACCCACATCTTTTAATAGTGTTGCAGTCTTCAGTTTACTTAATTACTCCCTTGTATCGAGGAGCAAACTAAAACTTCTGTTCTGTTTTACACCCGCATTAATTGAGCTTCAGAGAATAGGGTTTCTTTACATTTACGAAAAATCCTGTGTCGTTATACTATTTACTGAGTAAAACCAGCTTTTAAAGATTAAGCAATAAGACTACATGTCTAAACTAGTGATTAGTAGTTCATTTTAGTTTCTTTTGAAAAAAATTCGGTCACACCAATGTACTGCTGGTGGGGTTTTTTATTGAAAGCATTAAAGGCAAAACAACCGTGATGTTCCTGTGCAAGTGAGAAACAAGTAGCACTCTGTTTCAAAGAAATTAAACAGAAAAACCGGATTCTAAGATTGCATATTCTTAAAGAATGTTGTGATTAGAGTTATTTCCCTAGTAGCAGACCAGCAGCCAGAAGCCTGACTAGAATTTTAATAAGAAGAAATGTATTGATTTAATTTTTTACTCAAAATGCAGTGTGGCAAGTAACGTATTCTTCAGACATGGGCTACATTCAGCTGTTTCAGCCTCTGAAATACTAATCCAGAAGTGTTGTTACTAGAGTATGTACATTTCTTTTAAAGGTGTCTTCTGTCTGTTGCTTGCTACTTAATTACACAACACAAATCTACAGTTATTCATACAGAGTATGAATTGCATAGTAGAGATTTCTAATGGCAGTAACTGACAAATAAGGGAAACAGATTTAAATGTTTTGCACACAGCCAGCATTTGCCTGATTACGTATTTTTGGTTAAGCATAACTTCCCATTTTAACTTGGCAATCTTGAGACATTTTTTCTTATGCTGCAAGTGTAGTGAAATGGAAGGCTCATCACTGGTTTTTAGAATTCACGGTTACTTCCCTAGCTCTCATAATGGCACTTTTAAGTACATTGGCTTCAATTATTACTATACAAGAAAAGCAAATCACGGTCTGTTATTTATTCATTAAGTAAATTTATTACAATTGGGATTAAAGTCCTCCCACACTAGCTGACTCCATGAACTCAACTGCTGTAGAAACCAGTCCCGTTCTAATATACCTAAGTAGGTAAGTCCTTTCCTGTACAATGTCAGTTTGACCTTAGCCTGGTCATCTTTTTTTCAGATAACTGCTGACTTCCAAACACTAACCATAGTTTGTATTGTAATGCTTGCTAATAGGACTGGAGAAACAGTTGGAAGAATCCAAGTGTAAACCTGTTAAATGAAAGAAATTTAAAATTGACAAAAAAACTTGGACCATGTCAGCTTAAAAAAAAAAAAAAGTAACTTCTAGTTGCATTAAACATGCCAAATAATTTGCATGGAACTGCTGAACTGATGTTGTGTGCATCAAAACCTTATTAGTGTATTTTCTTTGCAGGGAGCATCATGTGTTTTAGCCATTCTTCATATCTTTTTTGATAAAAGTAGTGTCTTCTAGGTTTTCTACAGGTTTCATGATGTTTTAGCAAAAATTAGTTGGGGTTTTTTAATACGTATTTTAAGTACTACATGGGTATGGTCCTCAGGTGTCTGACTGCTATTGAAATCAGCAGAAGCTAAGGCATATTAATACCATACAGACAAATATTATGTGTACCTTAAATAATGTTTTAACACATTTTTCTGTTGCTCGATTGTCATAATTGATGCAGACTTCTAAAACTGATGTGATTTGACCTTACTTTTTCTTGTTTCCTCAAAGGGAGCAAGAGTATAGAGGACACAGCAGCTTAAACATAACTTAAAGTTACCATTTAAGTGTTGCTTTAGCTAAGTGATGGACATAGAACCATCTGTGCTACAACCACAATACTTGCCAGCTTCTTGCTATGGAAGGAGCAATGTTATTTCTAACACGTCACTTGCAGCAGCTGAAGATAGCATCCCAGGGTCACAAGCCTAATTACACATTACTGCCCATTTCTTCATTTTGACACAGTTACTTTCCTATGCTTTCTTCTTGAGCGAGTTCAGGGTACTAAGCTGCAGCATTTTTATCTGGCAGAGGAGTTTCTGACCATTTAGCATGTAGAACTGTCTAGCTAAGGACTCAAACACGAACAGTTCAAGTGTAAAGGAGGGAGTGAGATTGCTGGATGAACAGAAATAAGCTATTGATTGAGACAAGCTTAAACTCTTGTAGAACCATATCCCAGGCAGCTTGTGCCTTTTACACCATGCCTATACTACAAGCAATTGATGCAAAACCAAGTCCTGCCTTTGTCAGTTGCATCCTCACTCCTAGAAGGGAGAGTACAGATAAAAGAAAACAGGAAATAAAAATTCTGAGGCACTAATAGTTGTGGTAACACCATCCCACTATGTATCCCACTAAGGCAGTGGGCAGAGAAAGTGGTGCAGTTTAGGACCTTTAGATTACAACACTACTTTATTCTTCCTTGCATGAAGAAGTGCCCTACAATCTACTTGCATAACAAGTCTTGAATGGAAAACAGGCTGAGTTGGAACTGAAGAGATACGAGTACCCATTGAATGAATGAGCTTGTTCAGCTATCAACAATCACCCTATGCAGCACTTTTACTTTTGCATTAACTACTAAAGGCAACTAACTACCCTATATTGCGCGTATTCCTTTAGAGCCTTCTCACATACAGTACAAGTTTCTATCAAGTATATATCCTGCAAGCTATGCCTAGTTTATAAGGATGCTACTCTTAGACTGGACGGTACCACCTTGGGAAGTTTTTCCGAGCTGCTTTCTCTGGTTCGTAAGTGTAACTATTAGTAATTTATCTACTCTGCTAGAAGTAGTAAGTCTTCTCATTGTAGGCAGACTTCCATTTTGACAGTCCTTTCCAGACAGGGAATGGTTTCTTAAACTCCGCATGTTTCACAAACTTCCTCTGTTCCCTGACTCCTCAGAGCCGACTGGAAAGTGGAATTTAGAAATACAAGGCAGTGAAGGTAGAAGGCAGGGATATGCATCTACGAACCTTCCTTCTGCCTTATGTGTAAAATCCATACTTGCCTTCACCTTGCTCTTCAAAAAGCCAGCTAGCTATTATCCCAAAACATTAGTAAAACACAGGATTACTAGCAGTGACTTGTTATTCTTCTGGAATATTAAGCATGTACACACAGGTACACCCCTTAAAAGACCTGGAAACAACACTGTGATACATCTGTAATTCACTTTGTTAATCTAAATACAATGCAGTCATTCCAAAGGGTTCAGCCTCTTCCTGCAAAGACAGAAGGAGGCTGTCGGAACACGTTCCCTGTAAAAACAAACCTGCATTTAGGGCAGTCTTAATGAAAGCCATCCAGCTATGTCCATATTCAACTATTCTCATCCATTCCATCTTCACAGATCACCCTAAAGCTGCCACTTATTAATGTTTTCTGTCATTCCAAAGACTCTGCTGGCAGGAACACCAACCTTGCCAGCCTTGCTTTAGAACGCATCATTTAAATACCTTGCTGCTAACAAGTCTCCACAGCACAAAACAAGGTAGCCTGTGAATCCCAATGGATGGTGAGCCAATTTACATGGCTGTGACAACCTGCCTAAACCAGTCCCTGTGCTAGGCAGTACACTGTCAAATCTCAGCAAGAACACAGAAGGACAAAGGAGAAAGCATATGTAACAAACTCATTTACTTATTCCTCTTATCTGCTATTATAGAACAATTTTAGATAAAATATGAATCGTATAATCCCATTTTACTGCCATGGTGCTGTACAGAACAGAGGTTTGGTTAGGCATAGAAAACAACATTAAGAACTGTAACTCCTGGTTTAATGTATCCAGCTGGAACCACATGCAAGCACCACGAAAAAGAACTAGACAGTCCTGATATAACTTTATTTTGATTTTAACTTTGTTTGGAATTTGGGCTGGTCAATAGAAACACCCGATCTAAGAAACAAAAACAACCCCTCCAAAAAAAAAAATCCTGTAAGTGTAATAGATCAATGGACATGTTTTGCTGATTCTCTTGGCAGAAATGTATGCAACTGGAAACAACTGGCAGGCACTACTTGTTAGGGAATTTGAAAACAAGTACTGTGAGGGTTGTAACCAACCCATTCGCATCCCTCAGAGGGCTTTTAACAAATGACCTCAGGGAATTCTGCATTATTGCAAGACCATTTTAATCCTAAGATTTCCTATCCCTAGGGAGGAGACTGACTTACACATCACACATGCCGTGTACAACAGGCTCTGTCTTTCATACTCCTGGCACAACACCTTTGACATGGTCTGTTCATGTCCACAGCCAACTGCCGTCTCTAGTCAGTGTCATAATGGATTAGGAGGCTGCGTTACAGTCAGCTGTGAGACCACCAACATGAAACTGCCTTTGGCCATCGGAATACACACGACAAACACGTACTGCCTTGATGGCTTCATTGCAGTATCTCCAATCCTGACAAGTACAGTTCCATTTATACCTTCACCAACCGCAACAGCAAAGGCATTTTGATCCTATAAAATGCCCCAACAGCTCTTATCTGTAGTAGTTCCACGGACTCCAAAACTCTATTTCAGGTACCTGTGACTGCATACAGCCACTAGCCAGGGTCATCTGCAGCGTGAATTCTCCTCAGAGACAGGGAAAAGCTTCACAGAAATAACCACAGTTCTGAGTGTGAGGGAGTGCAAGGCTTGAGCTCATCCACAAACATGGGGGGATACAGATAGATAGATATAATTTCATCTGGATTAAACAGGACACATCTACAATATAAAATCAACCTGAGCTACTGGTACCTTCTCTTCTAAACTAAGGAATCCTAACTGCAAAGAGAATGCAAAGTTTAAGATTGCAAAAGGAAGAAAATATTTAAGTAACTATCATCAATACAATTATGCTTTCTTTTAGATATGTCTGCAGGATTTTCATGGATAAACCAAGGGTTACTTTCAAGTTCAGCACAAGCAGTTTCACATTTAGAGGCAGCAGGAGGCACTTCTGGTGCTAAATCCAGGTAAGTAAAATCATTTTTTATTCAAGGATAGTGATATAAGCTTGCGGTACTTTCAGTAAGCTCATTATTTTATACCGTTTACATGCAGGAAATGAGAGGTTTTCTATTACGGTTGATTTTTGATTGTGAAAAAGTCTCTTATTCTGCCTTCTTTGATAATTATATTTAAAGGTCAAATCAACATGCTTTGAATTTTGAACTTACTAGCTATTTTGTATCTATGTTTCAAAAGAACAGAATCATTTCCAAGCCCTTATTATAGGGACAGAGTTTTCCTGATTAACCTTAAATTCCTGCCTGGGCATGGACTACAAATAGGTAATTACATGTGGAAAAAAGCCTAATAATACTTCTGAATAATACAAAGGAATGTTTGGTGTCCAAATGCACTACAGCTTAAACTCTTACGAAAGAAGTTTAGTCCACACAGTCTAATCATAAATCTAAATTAAAAAACAACCAACCAAGCAGAAAACAACCACCACCAACAAAAACCCAATCCAAAAACCACCTCAACAACCTTACTTTGCTTGGAGCTTACCTGTACCTTAAAAAATGGAAGGAGGGATTATTCTGGAACAGGTTCTTCCTCATGGCATTTAATAGCTTAATTTCATATTGCAGACATTTCTGTGTATTGACAAAACTGTGATGGATTTATTCTTTAAGCTTTCTTTGGCTTGAGCAATTCTATTAGTTGGTTATAGGAAAAAAGCCCCCCAATAATTTTTTTTATGCAACTTTACAATATTTTAGAAAATTTCATAACTATTAGCCATGTTAAATGTAAAGCTTCTGGGTTTTTCCTTGTTAGTAGTCTCACTGAAATTGGGAATAAGCTCCTTAACACCACTGTAGTATTAAGAAGCAGGCATTCTCTATTGCAGCGCTGGATGCACAGGGGATCACTCTTCCCAGTATGCATACCACAGCTTCTAGCTAGACCCTATTTATTACAATGTAGGCGTTACATATTCATGATAATTATACATATGAAAATTATTTCATTAACCCCTCCCAGCTGCACATGCACTTTCTTCCTTAGCCATGGTCCTGAGAGTCCTTGGTGGTTTCTTTTCTCTTCTTGAAGAGGCCGCCTTGTTATTCTTTGGGCGAGCTTTGTGCTCCGTCCCACAGATTCCCTTCATATTGTGGTGGTTTGGCCTCAGCCAGCAACAAAGAACCACAGCCATAGGGAAAATCGGAAGAAAAAGGCAAAACTTGTGGTTGAGGTAAAGGCCGTTTAACAGAACAGCAAAGGAAATAGAAAAAAAATAACAATAACACCAATAAAGGAATATACAAACGCGATTATGGTACCCACTGGACTCGGACTGCCCCAGCCCGCTCTGAGCAGCGATCTCCTGCCCTCTTCCCCAGCCAGCTCCCCCTATAGCCCGGGCATGGCTCACATGGGATGGAATACCTGTGTCCTGTTTCCTTGGGGAAATTAACCCCATCCCTACCGGAACTAGGACCCATATCAGTCTCGTAATTGTGCACTTAACCTCCTAGACTGACTTTTACTAGCCTCCTGACCCAGCCTTGAGTTACAGTCCGTGCTGTCCGAGTTCTTTGCAGTTACCTCTTTTTACATGATTTCCATTCTGTCTGCAATTTAACCATTTTGGCACCCGCCTGAAAACCCAGCTTTGTATCATTAGCATTTCTTTAACTAAAGGAAAAGCTGAGGCCAAAAAGAAAGTTTAAAAATGCACGAGAAATCCTCTAAACTTTTACATTTCTGTTGTTTTGATAGTGAGAATCCAGGGTTGTGTTTGGATGCTGAAGTGGCCTTAGCAACTGGGCAGTTTCTTGCCCCTAGCAGTCAGCAGTCCAGCAGCGCAACATCACGCTACTCTGAATCACGAGGAGAAACTCCATGCTCATTCAATGATGAAGATGAAGAGGATGAAGATGAGGATTCTTCCTCCCCGGAATAAGGACAGTAGAAAACAGAACATACGAAATGCTGCTCATAAATATTCTTAATGGGAGCTCCGGTTTGGATTTTACTTGTTTCTTGCCTTGGTTTGTACTGTGTTCAGTGAAGCAAAATGGAAGCTTCCAAACAAATTCATCCACAGCTGAAATTCAAAACTTTTTGTAACTGAACACAGACTGACAGGCAGACACAGCACGAAGTGGGTTTTATCAACTATGACCAAGGAAAAGAACAAATTCCCTGGAGATTTGGCAAAGTTAACATCAAGTTCACATTTTCCATTTTGGGACATTCTATCTCAAGTCTCTGTCTCCCCCTTATCTTTACCAGATGGAGAAGAAAACAGTCAGTCAACAAATGCCAACTCTTGCATTGTCTTTTGGCTGTGCTGCCTTTAGAGAAAGGGGGAGAGAGAGCACACGCAAATGCCCTAAAATAGCTATTTAAAACTATCTTATAAGAAAATTGTTCTAGGGAAAAGGGGCTGTTAGAATGTTTGCTTTTTTCTGTTCTACTTTTGTATAGAAGATTCTTAAAGTAATATAAATTGCAAGTGATTAAATGAATCTTGAAATAGTTTAAATCCATTTTAGATACTCTAAAAGTAACAATAGTATGTCTCTTTTGAAAGGTTCATATGTTCATTTATACTGCAGACCTAACTTATTATAAGTAAGTGATTATTCTTAGCCATTATTAAAGAGTCAGGATGAAAACAGCAGTATTCTCTGCACCAGCTTTTTTCAAGGGAAAAAAGTTTTAAAATTGTATTTCTAGACTATAGTGTATCCAGTAGATCTTCTCCTTTAGTGATCTAACTTTATAATCCCTTTGATTTTATAGCATGTGTTGGTTTGGTTTTTTTTTTTTTAAAAAAAGGGTCTCTATGTTAAGGAACTCGGGCAGCATGTTTTCAAGGCAGCATTTTCAAATTCAGGGTGGGCAGGTCACATAACTTTAAAAGTCATAGGTTGAGGTTCTTATGAAAAAAAATAAATTTCAACAAAACATCATTTCATGTTTTGCATTCTAGTCAGCTTGGATTATGAGCAACTAACTCTCTTAAAATGAACTTCTGTTGCACTCACCTTGATGCGCCTTTGAAAAATAGTAGCATTGAACCACTTCTTAAAATAATTTGTGGCTAAAGTTACACAATATGAACTGTTAAATTAGAATTGCAACAGGAGGCTCCATGTTCTATAGTTAACATCACATCCAGTCATAAAGACCTTTTTAAAACAAACCCAAACCCAAAACTTGCGTAACAGAGCAAAATACACTGTAGATGTACTCTTCCCATGGTGTTCTAACATCCAGTATTTTAAGTAGTCTCAAAGTTAACTATTTTAATTAGGTAAATCCAGTTTAAAATGGTGTTACTTCTTTTTAGTTTTTATACTGTATGTAAATAGTCGACCTGTTTCTAAATACCAGTGTATTAGCTGTCGGAGCTCAAGGAGGTTGGCTCTGTTATTTAGGTAGGAGATTAGGCACCTTGTAATACTGTTACTTGCTTGAGCAGTGGCAGCAAACTACCCCCTGGCTGCTGTGACCATTACTCTAGCTCTAGTGGGGTATGTCCACATCATCTTTTACAGGCAAACCTGCACTCAAGCCAATGAGATCCAAAACCACCAAGCCTGAGCTAACGAGATAAACTGAGGCTCCGACTAAAAAGCTACCTGGCTGCTGTACAGGAGTTAGCTCACAATTAGCTATGTACAGGACAGGTAAAGCTGCAAGGAGTGTACAAGCACACCTGCATGTTTGCATTAAAAATTTAGAAACTTTTCAGAGATAGTGGGAACTCCTACATTTGAGGTACAGTTAAGGCAGCACCATTATTTAAGTATAGCTCTTGACTAAGCAATAGAGCTATCTAGCTTACACAAATGAGTTGCAAATGCACAAATTAAAAGAGTTCTTAAATGCCTACCGTGTTATTCACCCTCTGGGCAAGACTGTTAAGACTGTCCTGTGCTCGTGGCTCACAGGCAGCAGCAGACTGAGGGATTTACACCACCTCACTTCAACCAAATCTGTAACACTACCTCTCTATGAAGAAAAGCTTTACAAATACAAAATATTATGCTTGCTGAGAGAGTCGCTGCACTTCACTGAAGTGGCTCACTTTTGAAATATGAGAGGAGAACGTAACAGATATTCCAGGCATATTACTGTGGAATTGTCAGCTTCATGAGTGACGTTTCACTTAAACAGATAATTGCTTTTATTCATAAAAACCCATTGTTTTTTCAAAAAGGGTCACGTCAACTTTCATTGCAGAGGGCAGATAAAAGATACCTGATATATGCATGATCCAAAGAACTCTTAAAGAGGGGAACATTTCCCAAAGTTATTATCCCCTGCCCCTGCCCCCAATACATTAGGGGCACATTTACCTTTACACTTTCTTCACATTTCCCACTCAAGATCCGTGTAAAAAGAAAAAACAGCAAAACACTAAACAATTGCTAAAAAGGAGCACTTTGAATTATAAGAACCTGGCAAAGAAAAAAAAACGCTTCCTGCTCAGAAATGGAATGTATTTTATTAGCAGTCCATGTGCTTTCTGCTTTACAGGAGGAAGATCTTAAGTGATATCTTCCTTCCATTGATGTTCATGTCCTTCAAAGCAGCAGAAGCAGCAGACTGTACAACTACTTGCCTTCTGGCAAACTTCAGGCTATCAACTTTAAAAAAAAAATTAAAATAATAATAATCTAGGTGTACATAACATTTATTTAGACAGTTGAACCAAGACTTCAAAAGTTATTTTTCCCGAACCAGCTGAATACAAAGGACAAAACAAGTTAGAACATTTAGAAGAGACTTCAAAAGGAAATTCTTTTCTTGGCATTCTTGGTGCCAAGTTCCAGTTGAGGATGAAGTTCAACTAAAGTACTACAGTCTTGCGGTTACACTAAAGTCTGGGAACTAGGAGAATTTGGGGCCATATCCAGCCATACTCACTGGTGTATGATCTCAGGCAAGCCTTTCAATCATTCTTGTTGATCTTAGCTGACATATTTGAAAAAAACACAAACAAAAAACCCCAAAACAAAACAGGTAAATGCAGGACCTCACAAAATGCAACTGTTGCATCTGAATTGAGCTCTGAGCAATTACAAGTAACAAGGGGATTGAGAATTTAAGCAACCACACAGCTGCCACTAAGCTAACAGCATTAGTTGTGCTCATTTGCTTCAGTGTGCAGACCTTCCCTCCCTCTGAAAGCCAGCAGCAAATACTTTCCAGACTAAAATGGTCATTAGCAATACTGGTTTTCCCATTTTCTATTCAGTTACCATCATCCTCTCCTGTCTCTTGCAATACCCTTGACATTCATTGGGACAAAAGAAGTAGCAACTGATAGCTCTTATAAGACAAATGTTAACATTTACATTTTCATGTGTGATATGTTTCTGTGTCTTGGAACTCTTATTTTTGGTTATACATTCAGAAGGCACTTGGCTGCAAGCAATATAATGCTGTGTGTAAATGCTTTTATATATATTGCAGTAAACAGCCTGCTCTTGGGACTTCCTTTATGGTGCTCAAAAAATCTAAATTTGACTTACTCAAAAAATCTAAATTTGACTTAAGAATGTTGGCACCACAAACTAGATGAACAGATATGAGTGGGAGACAGCATTTTTCTATAATGTTTGTGCATTCTGGTTTTTAAAATTGCATTAAGGTGTGCCAGTCTTCTCATTTCAACACTGGAATTAATGGCAACAATACACCTAATCTAAGAAAGTGTGTTTACTTCAGTAAAGACTAAAGCAAATGATACCAGTTTAACTGAAGATATGATTTTAGCTAACTTCATTAAACCTAGTACCAGCCACACTGTAGGTATTTTCATCTTGGTTAAGGCTTTTGTTTGGTTTTGGGTGGGGTTTTTTTTGGTGGGGTTTTTTTTGAGTTTTTGTTTTTTGGTTGGTTTTTTTTTTTTTCACATTGCTTGCAAATACTCCTAATCCTTTTGAGCCACTGGAAGTTGCTTAGTACACAGAATAGCCACAGTCAAGCCTGCCTGTCAGCCTGAAGTAACATTATGTAAAAAGGCCTAATAACCAAATTCTAATCCTTTTTTTTTTTTTTTTTTTAAAGAAAACCAAACCCCTCAAGTTCATACATAAAATGATGCCTGAATTTTGAATTCCACAGTTAAGGTTTTAAATGTCAAGTGCTCTTTCTTCTGACAATACCCACCGTTTTAATTCAAGAGCATGGCTGAAACTTAATCGCATTTGAACACTGGGCAATACTCATTTTAATATTAACTGGCTCTTTTCAGATGAAAATAATCCAGGCAGTTTATTGAGAAGACTTTCCTTTTAGTGAGTTAGAGACATCTGGGTTTTGGAGTCATTTAAAAACAAAGCTAGTAACCACAGGGTATAGTATATAGTAAACAAACTAAAGTTATCTTCTAACTGACCCACCTAATTTATATCTTTTCATTACAAGAGTCTCTCAGGACCACAAGTATTTTAAATAACCAGATATAATCAAGCTGGGAAAAGACTACATGAGCTTTTTAAATTTTTTATTTTAAAAATTCTAGTAATAGTCATCCTTTGAGATTATATCCTTCTGCTTACTACAAGCTTAATTAATTTTAAAGCAAGAAATGCTTCAGTTGAGTTACTGCAAGGCCTGGTATGTTCTACAGTTGAAGGTGTCTCAACCTTCAGCAGTTGGAAATGGTGCCTAGTGCAGACTTACTGATGAATAAGGAAGAGGCCATTGCTCTGCTTCTTGAGTTTTTGTTTTTTAAAATATGCCACTTCTTGAATACTGACCTATGTCTAGAAGTAATATGCCAATAAATCATTTGCAATTTCTGATTATCACACACTTGCCCTTGCAAGCATGTTAACAGCTCTAAATACTTCCATTTTCTGCTGGCAGGTGCTCACATAACCAAATCCTGATACCATGAAACTTCCTGAAACTCTTATTCCTTAGGCTTACCCAAGTTCCCAAATCATATTCTCTCTTTCCTATGTGGCTGTTAGAATTTAGTCTGGTGAGTGTTTTTAAAAGGCTGTGAGCAACTGTCCTCCCCTGGAACCAAGTACATTGCCAAAAAAAATTCCACACAACCAGCGTTACTCCCAGTTGTTAATTCCCTCTGCTAAGTATTACCATCCTTTCAAGTCACCATAGAAGCTGTTCATACAAGTACTTCCTAGCTCATTCAACCTAATTACTTGAGTTGGCACCCATAGATACCTAACCCAGCTGGCACTGTCTGGTGAGGGAACACTCATACAAGCAGTCCAACAATAACAATTGAAGTAGCTGTTTACTGCAGCTGTTCAGAGAGTGCATATTCATTCTACATCTTTAATACTCCCACCTTGTCTGGCATACCCCAGAGATCAGCTAAAACCAAAATGTTTTCTTCCTGCTTACATCTTTTTGACAGTACCCAAGAATCCAACACTTGGGCTACTCGCCTAAGCTGCAGGACACCAAAAATCCTTGCGTAAAACCAGGCAGAAGAAACATCTGAGATCTAACCATCCAAATCCCAGGAGAAAGCTTCTCTCTTAGAGCAAATAGAGCAAATTAGTAACTTTTTTTTTCCTTTCTCCCATAAGAAAAGCAGGCTGACCTGGATCAGATCAGTATCTGTAGGAGCACTGTGATAATTCCAAGCAGATAAAAGAACCTCCCAGTAGCACAGAGACTTGCATCTCTTCTTAGTATTGGCTAGAATAAGTAGCAACCACTTAATCTTCTGACTTCTCTAAATGCCATTCTTAATGCTCTCCAGGTGTAGGCGGTTAGATACATTAACACCATGAGATAGCAGGATACAGCTATGTAAAATTTAAAACCACTTGTAGATGTAAATCAAGCTCATCTATGCAGTATATAGGAAACTTTTTCCAAAACACAGTAAGTCTTTAACAGTAACTTTTTTCTAGCCTATTCTCATTATCCAGACTGAGTGACTCAGAGACATTAATCCCTAGCACTATCCTGTTCTTGTGCCTTCCACGACACGGCAATGGCACACCTGTAAAACCAAGGCAGTCAAAGAAGAAAAAAACACCACATACCCATAGCCCTTCCCATTGAAATTTTTAGGTCACATACCATTCTGAACGGCCACAAAAGTTAAAACATTGACCAGAAAAGGTTAAGTTCACAAAATCAGTCTCAATTTTTTTTTGGTGCATTTGTTAAATATCTAATGTAACTTTAACAATTAGTAGATTTGGTTGCGCTAATTCAGGGATTAAGTGGATCTCCCAGAATTTCCTTAGGAAAACACCAGCTGAATCACAACCCATCATACAAGAAGCTTCTGGCACATTCCCTTGTCTCTAAAGCCAGGCCGTACATAGGAAAAATACTGCAGAGAAATATATGCAAGTGTTATGACACTGTATCTCACAAGCACCTACTATGAAAAACTTAATCCTTCTTTGAACAAACCTTTAAAGAACTAGGATACGAGTTCATCCTCATTCCTCAGGGCCTGACTGCAAGTAATGCCCAGGGACCAAGGCACCAACCTTTGTATTTGCATACCCTGCATCACGTCAGGAGTAACTACCCAGCAAGTACAGGCACAGTTTTTACAACAGTACATGTCGGTTGGCAGTTCTTAGATGATCTGGCAGTAGATCAGTCCCTTTGCAATGAGTTAATGCTGACACACACAGCAACCAATGTGACGGAGCCGCCGCAACATGCAGCGGGGGATAAAAAAGGCAGGTCCCTCCATCCCCCATCACAGTAGCACTTTTTAACATCTACATGGAAGGAAGTTTTAGACACAGTTCTTTGTTATGTTTAAAATGCAGAAACCACTTGAAAGTCCATTAACTTTTAAATGAAGTAAGATTTTTTTATTTTTTTTTTTTAAGAACAAGGCCAGTCATGGACAAAGCTATTTTATAGCTTTATTATTCAATGCTGAATTCAAAGGAGGGTTTGTAAACGTGGTGGGTGGGAAAAGATGCACTGACAAATCCAATTTATGAGGATGCTAACTTTATGGGATTTGAAATTTTACATAATTTTTTAATCCACTCGTCTTACTCTCCCCCTACCCCAATATATGTATTGGCATAAAGTGTCACACAAACGCTTGGGCAGAAATTTTTCTCCCTTTTCTTGTGCTAAACTGCTGTGTCTTCGGGGAAGTCCAAGTTGCCCATTCATCTTTTAAACAATTTGCTGCATATTTTTGATTTCTCCATAGATTTCTTTCTTTCCAAATACCTTTAAATTATAAAGTGTTATTTTTGCAGAAAGACTGCTATTAAGCTATGCTGATTTTTTGTCCTGATCAAATAGTGTTGATTTCTACTACCACACTGTACATGACTAGGAGTAGTGTAAAAAAGAATGTGGTAGTATTATATGTGCTTTAAACACTGGCAAAAATATAAAGAAAAATGCATATACAAAGTTTTACTTTCCTAATAGGAACACTGGCATTAGCAAATAATAGTATATTTGAACCAATAGGAAATATTACTTTGTAGTAGCAAACACTTTGTAAATAAAAACTTGTTATTTTTTTAATGAAAATTTTATAGAAGAAGCTATTTCTGTATACTCAGTTGATCCCATGTTTACTGAAAATGCTGCAAGTGGGAATTGTATATTGCAAAATGAGGGTGGGGAGCAGATGAGTCTGACTGAACTGAAAACTATGTACACTTTAGAGAAAAACATCCAGTTGGCTGTAAACAGGAACGTAAAGCTTAACTGTAGAAGAACTGAATAAAAGAATTTCAAGGCAATGGGATTGGGCTTGTTTTTGGGAAAAACATTGTGGAAAAAAAGTTGTTCAAGGTTAATGTTGACAGTACAGGTATGTAATTTAAAAAAAAAAAAAGGGGGAGGGGGACTACTTTGTTATTTCATGTCCAGGAAATATGGCATCCTTTGGTGTTTTGAAAATAAATATAAAAATCTAGCAATTGTGGCTTCATTGGTTAGTTTACCACTCAGAAGTTTAATATGCCAGGGAAAGACACCGGACTGCTAAAATTGTTACTTTTTGACGAAGTAACTCACGAAATGTTTACTGTCCCTGTCTCCTGAAGACACACACCCAATCTACACCTAAAAAAAGGCCTCAGAAACAGCTAACCAATTTTCACGTCAAATTGAATGCATGTTTTACACAGGCTGTTTCATTCTACTTTCCTAGAAGCATTAGGTCTTTTTATTTAACAGTCACGTTTTGAGGAAGGAATTCACAGTGTCCCCTCCAGCACGCTGTATTCCAGTACTCTGTGTGCTTCCCTTGTGTCTCATGCTAAATCCCTTCAAACATCTATAGAGTCTGAACTTACATCCATACAACCCCCTTCGCCATATTTTGTTTGCAAAAATCCAAATGACAAGAATTTAGGGAGCATTAAATACAGGCCCTCTTCATCCTCTGTATTGTTTTTCCAACTCCACCAAACACAAAAACACCCAAGTAATTTCACAGTGCTTGTTTTGCTCCACGTGCGCAGAAGACCCATGACTCAGTATTTTTAATTTCAAACCAGCTGAAAGTGAAGATTAAAAGACAATAGGAAACAACTTGCAAAACTGTGAATTCATTCTTGTGTAATAAACAGAAATTCTAGAACAGACCCCTTTCATATAAAATGCATTGGCATATTTGGGATGACATTTTTATGAATAAATTTGGCAGACTCCAGTTAGCCCCAAATAACTACCTAAAACTCTTGTTATGTGTTTTTTATGGACAGGAAACACAACTGAAGAAATTAGAGGGTACAGTCTATCTCAGTAACAAATATATTGCTAATTTGAAAGAAAAAAAAAAATCTAAAAATCTGTACCTCCTTTTGTGCCAGTGCTACGTAAGTTGCTGCCAGAAGGATTCTGGAACATTGAGCTAATGGTGAAGGTGGTTGGAATAAATACTCTCCTCTAAAGAATCTAAAAGGACAGTGTTTTGTTGTAAGCTACTTTATTCCTTGTGCTGCATTTTCACCTGGGGATCCACCCCCCCAAAACCCAACAGAGAGACCGAGAAAATGTTAAAGCATAAAAGCCCTTTTGTTCTCTGTCTTCTAAGGAAGAAGTACTCGTCATGGTTCTCTAAGAATGGAGAAATCTGCAAATAGCTCTGTGAAATGACAAATGCTTTTAGTTAGAATTTCTTTGTCTGTCCAATAAGATAGCATCATACAAACTGTTTTATATTTTTCTTTACATAAATCTGTATGTTTTCAAAAAAATTGGAATCAAGTAATGGCAACTGCTGCAGCATTAAGGTGCTCTGTGCTAACAGTAACATTAAGACAACAAGAAATCTTTTCCTTGGTTACAAAAAAAAAAAGGCTTAAAAATTGTATTTTGCTGAATTACACACGTTCTGTTAGAAAGCAAAAAGATCTCAAAATATTCAGGGAAACCAGAGAAAGAAAACCACCAAATTTGTGTAGGTTTATTATTCATTAAACTTTGTCTCAACCCCAAGTGTAGGATAGGAGATAAATTTGAACAATACTTCATTGTGGAAGTCCACTGTCACGAGTCATATCCCTGACTGCGTGTGATTTGTGTAGGTTGCTCCTGAACACAGTTCAGCTTTACTGCAGTGCGCCTGTCCTTCATCTGAACAACATATCTTTGCTCTTGGAGTCCTACTTGATATCAAATTCCTATTTTGTTGCTCCAACTGCAGATTGTTTAAAAGGCTCAAAAACCTAACGTCGCTAGTATTGTCTCCTTGCAGAAACCACTGTTCAAGGTAACAAAACAGAAGAAACCGTTCTTATATATTTCACAGGATAAACGGTACTCACAAGTCTGTCATACTGAAACAAGCACAAGTTGTTGAAGGATTTGCATTCCTCCCTATTGGTTCTTACAGCTGCCCCCTAGAGAACCCATTGCAGGCTTGATTTTATTACATTTCAACAATCCCTCACCTGTCAGTCAGAGAACTCAGATCCACAAACCATAACTGAAAACCATTGTCCCAGGCATAGCTCAGCTAAGTGATGTAAAGGCTTGCAACAATGAGATGACATCAAAAGGAAAAAGTACTGGCAAACAGAAGGGTTCATGTTCTTCCACCATAAGGTGGCAAACAGAGTAACACAATGGCAAAGTTGTCTAAGCACCATTGTTCTAGAATATGTGAAACCATGAAACCAATACTGCTTTGGTTCAAATGACCTGTCCTAACACAAGTTTTCAGCATCTTGACATTAAAGTCCATCAACGATACACAAATATTACATTTAATTAATCTATCACCATTAAATGAACATCATTTTTCAAATATTAAATTTAAAAAATCCTGTTAAAGACCATATTATGTAAAAAGCAGCAGACTACATTTTTACAGCAGCTGCTGGCATAAACAAGATAGTTATTTTTAATAAATAAGCACCACAAAGACATAAATTTCTTGGCACATTTAGGACTTAAAAAACATTTCCAATGAGTCAACCACACAGATGATGGGAAAATGTCCTAGCATTTACCTGTGTACAGTATAAGCCTCCGGCTTTCCAGAATGAAATTAAACAGCATTCAGAGTTCTCAGTAACAGGTTGAGGGCATGGACAAGTACAAGTTACTGCAAGGTAAAGAAGGGTGTGAACTCACCGCAGATAGCTCCCACACTGTAATTGCCCATGCTGCACCCCACAGAAACAGTCTCTGTGGTAAAGGTAAGTTTTCTGTTGGGTTTTTTTTTGGGTTTTTTTTCTGTTTTTTTTTTTTTTTTTAAAAAAAAAAGGAGCTTCCACAGTTGCCAGCATGATTTTAAGGCTGTGCCTTAGTTAAGTATCAGAAAAAGAGATATTTGCATGTTCATATATTTTGTCAAGAGACGGTTCTCGTGCTTTAAATCTACCGTTGCTGAATGGCAACTTATGGCCAGACCAGCCATATTATTCTCCTTTCCCCAAAACTAAATCCCTCTCTTTAGGATGTATCCTGTATTTGCCAGGTTCCCCTATTTGCTGCTATCCGCTTTGCTCCTGTTTCAGCGACGCAGGAATGAATTCATGCTCACCAGCTCAGTCGGCCCTTGAGACGCAAGAGGACGGCGGCGCTCCGGCTCTCCCGGGCACGG